>NC_067398.1:691575811-691934561 GCF_016432865.1 Antechinus flavipes
GTAGTGCCTACTGTGCGCCAGGCAGAGAGTGTCAGGGAGTTGCCAGATGGTGCAGGCCGGAGCCCTGGACCCGTGTTCAAATCCAGCCTTAGGCACTTGCTCTGTGAGCCTAACCAAGTCATTTCCCCTCTGCCTCAGTTTTCTCATCCACAGAATGGGGATAGATCCATAGAATAGCCCCCCTCTGGGGGAGTGTCTGGGGACCCAGTGCTAGTGTAGAGTGCTTTGCTCTTGGTCTATATGGGTGGGGGCCCGGAGGTCCTCAGGATGGACGTCTTGGAAGGACCCCTTAGGGAGACCTGGCTAAGCCGGTTACTTAGAGCCCAACACTGGGGTGGGGCGAGGGGGGGGGTCCAAGGACCAAAACAAAGTGTTTGTCTTCCATGAGCCTTGGCGTTTGTCCAGGATTCCCCACCTGGCTGATTTCTGGGTGAGGAAGTAGAAAAAGGGGAGCACTCGGTCCTAACTCAGTAATTACTTATTAATGCAAGAGAGAAATGGTCGTCCTCCCCAAACCTGGAGCGTGAGTGAATGTCACAGGGAGTGCGGCAGCCTCTGGGGACTGGCACCGGCCCGCAGGGCCCTGGGCACGATCAGCTGCCACCCCGATGCCCATGGGGACGTGCCCCAGCACAGGGTTTCACCTAGGACTGGCAGACAGCTCAGGAGGGTCCCCGGGACCTTCGCAGTCAGTGCCAGAGGCATCAAGGGGGGGTCTCCAGGATGGCGGGGCATGGGCCAGGGGTCACCTGGACCCACAGTCTCCCCTCCTGGGGGGGCTTTGACAGTGGGAAGGCGGGTGGGCAGCCCAGGGTCCCCAGTCAGGGTGTGTGCCAGAAGAGGCTGGCGCCCAGGAGTGGGCACCCGGCTCGGGTGGGGCCGTCCTGGGCCCAAGGGGTGGCGGCCCCCCCTCGCAGCGAGGACCCCGAGGGGCTGGGCTCACAAAGGGCCTTCCCGGGGCTATTCCCCCCCAGCCCTCAGAGCGAGCCCCCACGTTGCCCCTCCTGCCCGGAGACTCGTGGTCTGTGAAGAGCGTTTCTGGCGGTTTGTCTGTAGCCTAGGGCTGAGTGCGCAGTCGCGTGCGTGCGAGAAGTCAGGTGTCTGTGCGTCCCCTGGCCGGCCCTCGTGGCAGAAGGCCGGGCCCAGCCCAGCGAGATGGGCAGGAACCTGGCCCCTGATAATGGTAGTGGGAATGCTATGTTTACACAGGGCTTCACACACACACACACCCCCCAACAACCCTGGGAGGTATGAGCCCCATTTTGCAGATGAGACAGTTGAGGCAGAGACGAAGCTGCCCCCGGTTTCCATCTCAGACTTGAGAGCCAAAGGGATGCACCCCCCCCCGTCCTAGCCAGTCCTGAGGGGCCGGACCAGCCCGCCCTCCGCCTGCTGCCCCTCAGCCCGCAGCGGCTCCTCCAGCCCCCGCCCCCCATCCCGTCAGCGCCCGCCCGACTGCTTGGGCTCAGGGCGCGTCTCAGTCACATGGCAGCGCTGATGGAGGGCGAGCCTGTGGTCAGCCACAGTGCAGGCCGGGCCACAGCCAGCAGCGTGAGGGAGCCCGGGGGAGGGGTCAGTCAGAACCGGGACCCAGCAGGAAGGGGGGGCAGGCAGGGAGGTCTCCGGCCCGGGGCTGCTCCCGGCTTTGAGGCTCCCCCAGGGGGCTTCCGGCTCCAGCCCCCTCCCCCCCCATCCCCCACAGGCGTGTTCCCCTGTCTCCTGGTGCGTGCCGGGCGCTGCCAAGGGCTTCACAGATGGGGCCCGTCTGATTCCCCCTCGGATCTACGCCCCTTCATGGCTGCGATCGTTGCGTTTCCACGCTTGGGGGCCCGGGGTCCGGTCCCCGGTGGGGCCCCCGATGGCTCAGACTGCGCTGGAGGGGGGACCCAGCTTGGGCCCTCGCTGGCCGGACGGCCACCCCGGGTCTCACTTTCCTCGTCCGTCCCTTCCGGGGTCCCGCACGAGTGACTCTGACAGTGCCCCCGGGGAGGGGGCGCAAGGCCCCGCCCGGAGCAGCCGCAGAGACCGGCGCTCACCTCGCCCCGTTCCGCGCTGTTCCCCCTCGCTGCCCCCCGCCCCTCCCCCAGCAGTCCTGGGCAGGTTACAGGGGGGCGGCTCTTCCAGGCTGGGGGGGGCGCCCCTAAGAGCGGGGCCTGTTCTCGGGGCACGGGCCTCCCGTGGACCGTAAGGCAGGAGGATTTCCAGCGGGCAGTCGGCTGGGGATGAGTGGGGGGTGTGAGGACCCGTGGGTGCTGCTCAGCGGGGGGAGGCCTGGGGGGCTTTGGGGGTCTCCCCCAACACACCGAGCGCAAGGTGGCCAAGGGGCCTGGGAAGGGAGGGGGGCTGGGGCGAGGGGCACAGACCGCCCCGCCGGGTCCCACCGTGGGAGGGACTTCGCCGAGAAGAGATCACCAGCAGCCTTGGAGAGCAGCTTCCCGCGAGTGGGTGGGCGGAAGCCAGACTGCCAGGACTGAGGAGTGGGTGGGATGGAAGAAACGCAGAGTGAAGACATCCTTCCCTGGGGGGGGGGGGCAAGGCTGGGGATGAAGGGGGGTCCTTGTAGGTGTCTGGGAGGGAGGGAGGAGCCAGGCTGGCTGGGGGCACAGTGGTCGGAGAAGGGGGGAGGACTGCCAGGCTGGGCCTCCGAGTGCCTGGGGCCCCAGGGGGCCGAGGGAGATGGATGGAGGGCATCAAGGGCAGCCACAGGGAGGGAGAAGGGCCTCTTCTTGGCCGTCTGGAGCCCTGGAGGAGCCTGGAGGCTGGGGCCTGTGAGCTGGCCCAGTGGCCTCTCTTCCTCCCCTCCAAAGCAGGAGGTAGAGGGCAGGGCAGGCCAGAGCTGGCGAGGGGGCCCCCCCAGGCTTTGGAGGGGCCCCAGTGGGCAGAAGCCGAGAGGGCAGATGGCGGGTTGTCCAGTCTTCATCCCTGGTCCTGAACACAGGGCTGGAGCTTACCAGAGCAGGGCCCCTTCCTTCCTGGGGGGCTCCGTGGGTCATGCCAGCGCTGGGATTTGAGCCCAGGAGCCTGTGGGGCCCCCGGGGACCGTGGGGGTGTGTGTGCTTGTGATGCGTGTCTGTAAGGGAACACAGTATGCACACACACACACAATCACACACACAGTATCACACACAATCACATGCACACTATCACACATACACAATCATAACTATCACACACAATCACACACTATCATACTATCACACACACAATCACACGCACACTATCATACTATCACACACTATCATACTATCACACACACAATCACACGCACACTAACACACAATCATACTGTCACACACAATCACAAGCGCAGTATCACACACACAGTATCACACACACAATCACAAGCACAGTATCACACACACAATCACTGTCACACACAGTATCACACACTATCACACACACAGTATCACACACAAAATCACATGCACACTATCACACACACAATCATACTATCACACACAATCACACACTATCATACTATCACACGCACAATCACACACACAGTCACACACACAGTATCACACACTATTACACACACAGTATCACACATACACACAATCACTGTCACACAGTATCACACACTATCACACGCACACAGTATCACACACACAATCACATGCACACTATCACACACAATCATACTATCACACACAATCACACGCACACTATCACACACACAGTATCACACACACAATCACTGTCACACACAGTATCACACACTATCACACACACACTATCACACACACAAAATCACATGCACACTATCACACACACAATCATACTATCACACACAATCACACACTATCATACTATCAATCACACACTATCACACACACAAAATCACATGCACACTATCACACACACAATCATACTATCACACACAATCACACACTATCATACTATCAATCACACACTATCACACACACAAAATCACATGCACACTATCACACACACAATCATACTATCACACAATCACACACTATCATACTATCACACGCACAATCACACACAGTCACACACACAGTATCACACACTATTACACACACAGTATCACACATACACACAATCACTGTCACACAGTATCACACACTATCACACACACACAGTATCACACACACACACAATCACACACACAGTCACACACACAGTATCACACACTATCACACACACAGTATCACACACACACAATCACTGTCACACACACAGTATCACACACTATCACACACACACACAATCCCCCCCACACACTATCACACACACACACAATCCCCCCCCACAGTATCACACACACACACACACAATCACACGCACAATCACACACACACACACAGTATCACACACTATCACACACAGTATCACACACACACAATCACTGTCTCACACACAGTATCACACACTATCACACACACACACAATCCCCCCCCACAGTATCACACACACACACACAATCACTGTCTCACACACAGTATCACACACTATCACACACAATCACACACTATCATACTATCACACACAATCACACACAGTCACACACACAGTATCACACACTATCACACACACAGTATCACACACACACAATCACTGTCACACACACAGTATCACACACTATCACACACACACACAATCCCCCCCACACAGTATCACACACTCACAGGCACACTCTCCCAGGGCTGAGGCCGGGGGCTGTTTCCTTTTGTATCTCCGGCCCCTCACTGAGCCAGCGCCGAGGTCTGGGGGCTGGGCAGCAGGGAGGGAGCCCCGGGAGGCCCCATCAGCTCCTCTGTTGACCTCTGTCCCTCTCCTTTATTCCAGCCCTTGTACAACCAGCCCTCGGACACCAGGCAGTATCATGAAAACATTAAAATGTAAGTATCCGGAGCGTTCTCTCCCTCCCCTCCTGCTCTGGGGCCAGGGTCCTCTGGGAGAGGCTGGGGGCGGGGGCGGGGGTGGGGTCTGCAGTTTCTACCAGATTCTCTTGGGCGCTTTTCCCTGTGGTTCAGTGGCCAAGCTGGGGGGCGGGTAGATGGGTCAGGAGGATCTGGGTTCGAGTCCCGCCCTCACTCCCATCCCGGTGTGACCCTGCCCGATCTTCAGGCCACCGGTGAGCCGGGATGGGGGCCCGGCCTGGGCCAGACCGCCCGCTGGGTTGGACTTTTGGAGGGGAAGCTCCTTCTGAGTGCCCGGCCCGGCCCCAGGCCCTTCCTAGTGGGGCGGCTCCCCCTGCCTCCGCTGGCCAGTAAAGGTGCCTGGGCCGAGGCGGGCGGCCTTTCCCGCTCGCTGACCCCCGCGGGCGCGTCCTCCTTGTTCTCCTGGCGGTCGATGGCTGCGCGCGGTTCAGACTAACTCCACGCCCCAGCTCCCTCTGGCAGTTCCAGAAGCACGGCAGGGACGGGCCGTGGCCACCCGCTGGGACAGACGCTCAGGCCCCGGGGAAAGGGGCCCGGGGGGAACTTCCCTGTCACTGGGAGAGAGCCCGGGGACGGCTCCCGACCGTTGGGTCGGTGGGAAGGAGGTGGAAGCCCCAGGTTTGAGTCCCGACTCTTTCACTTTGTCTTGGGGCTCACTCCTCCTCCGGAACCCTGGCAGAGCCGCCTCCGAGGGGCCGTGGCCCTGGGGTGTGGGGCGAGCCGGCATCCAGGAAAGCTTCGGGCCGGGCCCGGGCGGGGCCCCGTCGCTCTGGGTTGGGTTCTGAGAGCTGCGAGGGACCCTTGGGGTCATTCAGCCCAGCGCGCCCTTTGGACAGATGAGGAAACTGGGGCCCGGTGTTTCCTGAAGAGAACCAAGAGTTGGGAGACTGGCCCTGGGAGCCTGACAGAGGCAGGGGAATGCTGCCCTGGGGCCCTGGCATAGAAGGGATCTTGGGCCATCTGGCCCAGTCCCGTCCTTTTCACAGGAACCGAGGCCCAGAGGGATCCTGGGTCACAGGACCACGTAGGCAGGAAGAAACCTCAGAGGACGGGGGTCCACGGTCTTAGGTCTTGTCGGTGCTCCTCTCCCCCCGTGGGGGCTGGGCTCCTGCCCCCCCCCCCTCCCTGACATGGGACTTGCTGGGCGACCTCGGGCGTCCCTGCAGCTTTCTGGGCCCGGCCTGGCCCCCTCCTCTCTGCCTTCCTTGGCCCGGGGTCCTCAGTGGGGTTGGGGCGAGGCTCCCTGACCCAGCCTTGTCTGGGCTTCCAGGGCGCGTCCCTCCTGCTTCGAGTGACCTCCAGGTTCCAGGGGAGGCCCTGCTCCCCCTCTGCAGCTCCGGGCCCCTTTGAGCCGGGCACACTTGCTGAGGCCTCAGGAGGTGCCCCTGCCCCCCGCCCCCAGCTTTGGAGACGCAGCCATCTCGGCCTCCTGATTCCGGCTCCCGGGCAGCCCCTCAGGCTGGCAAACAGGGCGGGGGAGGGTTAGTCAGGATGGTGGCGGAGGAGGGAGGGGGTGCGGGACAAGGCGCTCATCCGACACCCCCGTTCCTAATTAAAAGGCAAAATGCAGTCTATTATCAGCTCATTAACAGCTCCCTGGGACCAGCAATCCAGGCAAAAATTCTCGCTTCCTGCAAGATAATCAAATTGGGGGGGGATCAGAGGGGCGATGAGGAGCGGGGCAGGAAAAGGAGACGGATGCAGGGGGTGGGGCGAGAACCCGGCAGCCCCTGAGATGGGGGCGAAAAGAAAGGGGCCCCCGGGGTCCGGCGCACTGTCGGTGTCAGGCGGGCCCAGGCCGGGGAGCGGGAGGTGCTCTGTGCCCAGCAGGGCAGCCTCGGGGCCACGTCTGCCGCACAGTCGGCGCTTAAAATACCGGACTCCTTGGAGTCTCTCGGCCTTCGCCGACACCGAGAGGGTCCAGAAACTCCTGGCACTTGGGCCTCCCTGGCCCCGTCTCGGGGTCTCCAAGACCTCCCGCGGGGCCGGCGCGGGGGCAGCGAGGGGGCAATGAGGGGGCAGTGAGGGGGCAATGAGGATGCGCGGGCTGAGGAACCAAATTGGGCTTTTCTCTCTCTGCAGAAACCAAGCAATGCGGAAGAAGCTCATTCTGTACTTTAAGAGGAGAAACCATGCTCGGAAGCAGTGGGTGAGTGAGCCCCCTCCCCTCCCTGCGGCGCGCTGCTCTCCTCGGGTGACCCGGGCAGCCCCTGCCCTGGCCCGTGCCCACAGCGGCCGCCTGCCGAGGGCCGGGCCCTCCGAGAGAGCCGGCAGGCAGGGGCGGACACAGATGCGGGCGGGGAGAGCCGCGGCTGGATGAGTCGGCCCCTGGGGTGGGGAGGAAGGGGAGCTGAATGTGCCCGCTGTTGGGGGGAGCCCACGGCCCGGCCGCCCGTGCCCCCGGACCTGCGGCTCCATCTGTGAGTGGCTGCTGGGAGGAGGGGGAGGGAGGAAGAAGGAAAGTCAGGTATTAAGTCCATGCCAGAGAGGCTTCTGGGGTGGTGGGCCCAGGAAAAGGAGTCGGTTTGGAGGCTGGGGGAGCAGGAGTGAGCCGGGGCTCTCTGATCACAGGACGGGGGGTCTGCCCGCATCTGTGCCCCCCAGGAAGCAGCGTTGGGGGGACTTGGCTCTGGGGGGCGACCACCAGGTAGGGAGGGATGGTGTGGGGGCCGCTCTGCAGGGGAGGTCCGGGTCATTGCCCCCCAAAGCTTCTCCAGGCTCAGGTAAGGCCCTGGGACACCCCTTGGCCTTAGGAGTCAGGAGGAATCCTCGCGAGGGCGAAGGGGGGCAGCTGGGGGGTGGTGTCTGAGGAAGGAGTTTGGCCGATGCTGCAGGAAGTGCTTCTGCCCCTGACCCCCAGCCTCCAGGCCCGGGCCCCTCCCAGCCCCCCCGGGAACCTCGGCCCCCCGGCTCTGAGGGAGACGTGTTCTTGTCGGCTTTAGCTCTGGGGTCCGAGGGGCTCTGCCCGCCCCGCCTGGCCGCCCTTCTCCCGGGGCGTTAGAACGGGGGCTCTGGGGGAGCAGGGAGTGTTCCCTTCTCGGCACTTGGCGCCCTAGCGCCTCTCATAGTGTCTGGCAAACAGCAGGTGCTCGATAAAAGCTTGCTGCCGGACTGACGGTGCTGAGGGAGCTTTTCTCCGCTATAAGACTATTTCCGCACTTCCCAAGTCACTGCGCAGGGAGGGGGTGGGGCACAGGGGCTGCTGAGCCCCCGAGGGGGCAGTCAGGACGTGGCTACAGCGCCCCCTAGTGCTGATAAGGGGGCTTGCAGGCCCGGCCAGCCCCAGCTGGGGAAACTGAGGCTGAGAGCTGGGGGGAAGGGGAGGGTCCCTTTTCTAGAGGAGAAGGAAGGAGAGAGAGCAGGCAGGTGCTGCAGGGAGGGAGGGGCACGGGGCTGCTGTACTCCCTCCTGCCACCAGAGGGCGGCCGATGCCCGCCAGCTCCTCCCGGGCTCCCTAGGCCTCCAACCCCCTCTCCAGGATACAGATTGTCCCACTGTAGGGGGCGTCGGAGCCAGGGTGTCCCAGGATGCGCAGAGGGAGCCGGGAGGCCGGCTCCTCCCCTCGGCGTCCCGGGCCTGGACACTGGCCCCCCTCCCCCGGCCCCGCTGGGAGCCGCAGAAGGAGTCTCTGACTCGGGGCCCCTTGTGCCCCTCCCCCGCCCGCTGCCCGGTATGAGCTTCCCTGGCCCTGCCCCCCCAGGGGAGGTGATTCTGCCCTGCGAGCCTTGGGGCGCCCCCCGCGGCTGAGAGGGGGCAGTGCGGCCTGGAAGGCCCCTTGAGGGCAGGCCCCCTCGGGAAGCCGCCTCCAGAACCCTGCGGCCCAGCCCTGGGAGGAGCCTTCGCTGACAAGGAAACAGAGGCAGCCTTTTCCAAGGGGCACAGTGCTCAGCAGCGCTGAAATTCGAACCCAAGCCTCGGGGCTTCACAAAATCCCTTGTTCTTCCCCGCCATTATTTATTGGATTCTGAGTCAGAAGAGCCTGGATTCAAATCCTGCCTCTGACATTTCCTAGTCAGGAGACCCTTCGTTTCTTGGCCCCTCAGCTTTCCCCTCTGTACAATGGGGCCGTTAGCAGCGTCCAGCTCACAGGGTCAGTGGGGGGGGCAGCGCTGTCCAAGTGGGGGGGTGGTTTTTGTGCTGCGTTTTCTGAGCTGATTTGGGCCGATGGGGAAGGAGTCGGTGGGCAGCTGTGCTGACCCCGCCCCCACTGGTGGGCTCGGGGCTGAATGTTGCTTTATTCCGAGCCCCGGAAGGAGGGACACCTGGCCCAGCTCCCAGAGGTCGCCTGTGAATCCTTGGATGGAGGCTGGGGGGTGGGGAATGCTGCAGCCCTTCCCAGGCAGCAGGAGGGGGGTCCCAGGAGCTTCACCCCCCGAGTGTCCCCACCCTGACTCTGCACGCGCCTTTTGTCCTGCAGGCTTGCCCCTCCCCCTGGGCTTGGGGGCCTTCTTTTCTGCCCTGCCGGGTTTCTTTCCTTCCTCTTCCTCTTTGGGCTGAGGGAAAGTCCCGGGAGCCGCGGGGTTTTCAGAGGAAGAGCCGCCTCCGAGAGATGCCTGGCTCTGGGCTCTCGCTGATCGGGCTCCAAGTAACCGTTTCCTGCCCTGATGGGCTCATCTCTGTAGCCTGAATCCTGGTCTCGTGCAGAAGCAGGGCCTGGGCTGGGTCTCCCGCGGGAAGACCCCTACCCTCTGTCTTACCCGTTGGGGGAGGTTCCCCATCCGACCAGAGGCTTCCGGGGCGGCGGGATGGGGAACAGCTCCCACTTTGGGGGCAGGAACGCCCCCGCTCTGGCCCACCACTCTCTGTCCGTAAGCAAGGGCCGACGCTTTGCGCTCTGTCTCGTGTGGGCGTCCCAGACGGCGCGGCCGCCCCCGTCTCTCTCAGAGGCCCATGGGAGGAGGGGCCTGGGTGCCCGCCCGGGGCCCTGCTCACAGCCCCGCCCGCTCTCGCCCCGGCCCCTCAGGAGCAGAAGTTTTGCCAGCGCTACGACCAGCTGATGGAAGCCTGGGAGAAGAAGGTGGAGCGCATCGAGAACAACCCTCGTCGGCGCGCCAAGGAGAGCAAGGTCCGCGAGTACTATGAGAAGCAGTTCCCCGAGATCCGGAAGCAGAGGGAGCTCCAGGAGCGCATGCAGAGGTGAGCCGAGGGAGGGCCTGGGGGGCTGCGGGGAGGAGCCCGAGGGCAGAACTGGGGGGCGGAGGAGGGGCCCACTCTGCGCCAGCCCCAGGCCCAGGAGCTTCCTCTGCCTCCGAGACCAGCTCAGCCAGGCTCCTGCTGGGTGGGACTGGAAGAGCCTCGGGAGTCTCCTGTATGGTCTTATCCCACTTGTGAGGGAGACCGAGGCACTTAAGTCGGAGTCCTGAGCGCTCTCTCCAAGCTCCCCCTGGTAGGGAGGAGCCTGGAGCCCACGGCGGGGGTGAGCACTTGGGGCGAGGCGGCAGCGGTTGCTCTCTCTGGGCCTCGGGTTCCCCTCCTGTCAGGGTCCGGCCTCCTCGGTCAGTCCGGATGGCCCAGAGGCATTTTAGCAGTGTCGCCGAGCAGTTATCGCCCACTGCTCCAGTGGAAAGGACGGGGAGCTGGGGACCAGACCAGGAGTGGTTAACTGGCCTCCTGGAAGGGCTTCTCGTCCACCTGGGGGCTCTGCCGCGGGCTCTCCCGGGGATCGCGTGGCCCCGCGCCCGCTAGGTTAATGGCGTGTGTAGAGCCGTGGACGGCAGGCTGTGGTGGGGGGAACCCCCGACATCAGGGTCTCAAGAGGTTTTGGAGAGGCTGGGCTCCCCCTAAGGAGAAGAAGTTTGGGAATCAGAAATGTGAAGTCTGACAGGTCTCACAAGGACAAGGAGGGGACCTGCTCAGATAGCTTCTGTCTGGAAAAGATCTGGTGGTCTTAGTGGTCTTAGAGCTCAGAAAGAGCGAGCAACATGAGGGTGACTCTCTGAGAGGCCTCTGAGCCCCCGGGGATCAGGGTGGGCTCCTATTGTGCCCAGAAGGCACCGGAGCCCCCCCGCCTTTTATTCCGGGCGTCACCGTAGAAGGGCACGGAGCTGGGGGCCTCGGGAGGCGGGCTGCTGGGACGGTTGGGGGCCCCCAGCCCCGCCGCCAGCTTGTCTAGTGGGAGGTAGCTCCTGGTCCCCGGCACGGAGCTGGGCCTGAGCCGGGACGTTCCGGTTGTGGGCAGGGGGCCCGCCCTTTGCCCCCTCCCCCGGTGCGAACGCCCGGTCCTCAGGGTGTCCCCGTACGCTTTCCCAGCAGGGTAGGACAGAGGGGCGGCGGCCTGTCCATGTCCGCGGCTCGGAGTGAGCACGAAGTGTCGGAGATCATCGACGGACTCTCCGAGCAAGAGGTGGGTTCTGGTCCGTCCCCTCCCCCTTTCCTCCCCGCTCCCAGCACCCAGCCCTGGGGGAGGCTCTTTGGCTGGCTGGTCCTCCTGGGAGGGCGCGCTGGGGTCGGAAGGCCCTCGAGGCAGGCCTCCCTCGTGGAGAGCCGGGGGCGAGGTGCCCCCACGTCCCGGGGCCTTCCCTGTCGCCAGCCCTACCTCTGGCATCCCTGAGCTTGTGAGGCTGGGGGCGCCCGGGGGGAGGGCACTGACCAAGCGCCACTGGGGCCAGCAGCTGTTAGGCTCCTCAGAGCAGGAGTTCTTAACCTAGGGCCCCCCCGGGGCCCCCAAACTTGGGGGGGCTTTCCTTCAAAATAGTTGTTTTCCTTTGTAATCCTGCTTATTTAATTCATGGGCACACAATAATAGCTGCAAAAGAGCCTTTGCACAGCACTTAAAGTCACGAGACGGCGCCCACGGGCCTCGGCAGTTTGCCAGAGGGGCGCGGGTCTCAGCCCCCCATTCTTTGCTGATCCCCTCTGTGCCAGGCCCTGTGCGGAGCCCTCAGGCCACAAAAGCAGAAACAGCTCCTGCCCGCTCTAGCCGGGACAGAAACCCGGGCCTGCTCCCAAGCCCAGCAGCCCTGAAGGAGGCTCGGGGGGAGGAGCCCGTGGGGGAGACGGAGGAGGGCCTGGGACCCCCCTTCAGGGGACTCGGCTGTGAGAGGCCCTGCGAGGACCTGCCTTGGGGCCAGGCTGGACCGGGCAGGGAGTGGGGCACGACTCCCGGACAACCCTGCCCTTGGACTGGGGGTGGCGGAGGAGGAATGGAGCCAAATGGCCTCTCCGGCCCTCCCCGGGTCCAGAGCCTGGGTGGCCAGCGGCTGGGGGCCTGGAGGCCGGCCCGTTCCCCGCTGCTTTACAGCCTGGGCTTTCCAGAGGGAAGATGGATGGCTTCCCTCCTGAGGGAGAGATGCCGCAGCTTCTTTCTGCCCTAATTTATGGGCCCGCCACAATAAAGCTGTCTGGGCCGGCCCCTAAATCCTCCAGCTCGGCCGGGCCGGGCGGGGGCTTTACTGTTCCCCGTCTCTGCCTCGGTTTCTCTGGCGCCGTTTCTCGGCCTGCTTCCTTCCTCCTCCCCCCTCCCCGTCTCCTGCTCTTTTCTCTCTCCTGCCTGTCCACACCTTCCTTCCTTTCTCTCTGCTGGGCTGCTCCTCTGTCTCTCTGGCCTTCTCTGTTCCCACCCGTAGCCCCCCGGTCTGCCCTGTGACCTGCTTCCCTCTCTCTGCCCCCCAGAACCTCGAGAAGCAGATGCGCCAGCTGGCCGTGATCCCCCCGATGCTGTACGACGCCGACCAGCAGCGGATCAAGTTCATCAACATGAACGGTCTCATGGACGACCCCATGAAGGTCTACAAGGACCGGCAGGTGATGAACATGTGGAGCGAGCAGGAGAAGGACACCTTCCGGGAAAAGTGAGTCCGGCCCCTGCAGCCCCTGCGACCCCGGCCCCCACACCCCGTGGCCCCCACGCCCCCCGGCCCCTGCGGCCCCCGCGGCCCCCACGCCACCAGCCCCTGCGACCCCGGCCCCCACACCCCGTGGCCCCCACGCCCCCCGGCCCCTGCGGCCCCCAGCAGAAGGGGGTGGAGGCCTGGCTCGGGCCAGGGCGCACAGGCAGCCTTGGGCCCTTCTCTCTGGGAGGCCCGTGGCCTCCGGCCTCAGGCGGTGTCCACCATGGTCGGTCACCGGGGCTTCTCTGGGAGCTGGGCTGCAGAGGGCGTGGGGGTGGAGACGAAGGCCTTTCTTCCAAGGAACGTTTTGGTTTTATTCCTCCCCCCACACCCCTTTCCCCAGAAATTCCTCTTCAGCTGTCATGCAATGGGGTGTAATAGTGAGGCAGCCATGAACATTGATTAAGCACCTACTGTTTGCCAAACACGGGCCAAGTGCTGCAATCAAAGGAAGGCAGGAGATGGTCCTGTGTTCACAGTGGTCTTAGCCGGGGGGAGACCCCAGGAAGGTGCTGCTGGAAGCTTCAGGAGGTGGGGGGGTGGGGAGGGAGCCCCTTTTGGAGGAGCTAGATTGAAGAGGTCCCCAGGTCAGGCAGTTGTGGGCCATGTGAGACTAAAGGTCACGAGAGAGGTTAGGGCTGGACCGGCCCAGAGGAGAATTGAAACCCTGGGGGCTGATGAGCTCACTCAGGAAACCCTGTGGAGGGAGAAGAATAAGGCCAGAGGGCAGCGGGAGTGACCCGGCCACGAGCTGGCCCAGGGGCTGGGGGGAGGGGGCCCAGAAAGGGGCCTAACCCGGGCGGGGAGAGCGCCGCAGGCCGGTCTGGAGGCAGTCCTGGCCAAACGGGGAGCACAGAGTTACGCTCCAGAAGGGAAGGGTGGCTGCCGGTGTAGATGGCCTCCTAGGGCTCTGGCAGGAAACGGAGCCATGGTCGTGGAAGTGCAAGTGGGGCTTTGGGGAGGGGGAGAGGCAGGCGTGTTTGTGGGCCCTGGGGACGGGCCAGGGGACGGCCAGCGGACGGAGTTTGGGGAGGGTCTCTCGGGCTTGGTCAGGAGAAGGGGAAGAAGGAGCAGCTGGAGGGAGGGAGGAGGTGGAGGCCAACAGGGTTTGGAGGTGAGCGGGCTAGTCAGTCAGGAGGTGTGAGAGGGCTGCCTCGTCTCATCGGGGGCCCGGGAGGAAGTAGAGGGGAGCAGAGAGACAATGGAGAGTCCCGGGGCTCCTGGATCCGAATGCTGCCCTTGGCATTTCCTGCCTGGGTGACTTGGGGCACGGCCCCTCTGTCTCTGGTTTGGGGAGGGGGCGGCACGTACCCTTCACTGGTAGTGGCCGGGTCACTCACTCACTCCCCTCCCCCAGCTTTCCTTGAAAAAAAGGTTGGTTTCCATGGTTTCCTTCCTTCATTCAGGAAATGCTTAGAGGCCTAAACTAGCAGAGCCCGGCCCCCGACTCCCCCAAAGCCCGGCTCCCTGGGGAGTTAAACGCTTCCCTTTGGGATGTTGGGGGGAAGGGGTAAAAATCATAAAAACGGTTCAAGGCCTGGAAGCGAGCCGCCGAGCTCTGCCCACGGCCCCATCCTGGGACAGAGGCGGCCCCCGGGACGCCTCGCCTAACGTCCCCCTCCCCCAAGACCCCCGAGGCTGCCAGGGTGGCGTTCTGGGCCCTCGGCCTGGAGCGGGCTCCTGCCATCATGGGGCCCCTCGGGCCGGCTTTGTGTGCCCAGTCAGGCCTTGGTCCCAAGCATCAGGGTGAGAGTCAGTCAGTCTGTAAACATTAAGCCCCTGCTGTGTGCCTAGGCACCGGGATATAAGCACAACCGCTACAACGGTCCTTACCTTGAAGGAGGTTTCATTCATTCAGTAGACATTGACTAAGCCCCTTCTGTGTGCCAGGCACTAAGCACCGTGGCGAGGAGCTCTGGGTGCCCATTCAGAGTGTGTTGTGAACCCGGACGGGGCCCAGGCTGCCGGCACCTTCCCCATCTCCCCCAGCCCGTCTTCCTTGGCTCTCAGCCCCAGCCCCTCCCAGGCATCCTCCCTCCCTCCCCCCCTGCGGCCCAAGAGACTGGCCAAAGACTTGCTCCCCAGCTGGGTCCCAGGAATCGGGGCCTCCTTCCCTCCGTCCCCCTGTGGCCCCGGGCCGCCTGCCGGGCCCACATCCTTCCCCTGCAGGAGCAGGTGCTTCTCAGGAGGTGGGGGAGGGGTTTGGGCCCCCCCTTTCCCAAGCTTCCCCAGATCAACAACAGCAGCAGAAAAAAGTGCAAAAGGGGGAAAAAAAGAACAGCTCGGCTAAAAAGCCCGGGCCTCCCATCTTTCCTGGAAGCTGCATTAGCAGGACAAACAAATGTTATTTTTCAGACGAGCTGAAGAAGCAGTGAGTCACTGGAAGGAACACCCTTTCTTGTCGGCCCCCGCCCCCTGCCAGCCCTGCCCACGCCCACGCCCCCTTGGGTTTAACTGCCTGGAGCCAGGAGGGCCGGGCACTGGGGCGGCCGGTCCGGCCGGCCTGTGGGCGCTAGGCAGCCGCCTCCTCCCTCTCACCCCGTCTCTCTCTCTCCAGGTTCATGCAGCACCCCAAGAATTTCGGCCTCATCGCTTCGTTCCTCGAGAGAAAGGTGAGTGGCCCCCGCTGGGCCCGGCCACGTGGGGCGGCCCTCCCGCCCCGCTTTTACCAGGAGAGGCCCCTGACCCCCGTCACCCCTCCCATGCTTTTCCCGCCTCGGGGTGGAGCAGGGAGCAGCCCCGCCCGGGCCCCAGCGGCTGGGCTGCGCCAGGTCACCCCAGAGGGACGCCGCCGTCTCCAGCCCACTCTCCTTTGCCAAGGGCCTCCTGCGGGCGATCTCTCTAGATCCTCACCCAGGCACGGAGCAGCGCTTCGGTTATACCCGTTCTCACAGATGAGGAGACTGAGGCAGGAAGTGGAGGCAGAGGCTGTGGGCCAGGACGTGCCCATTCACACAGACAGACCCCTTCCCCAAGAGGCCCCAGATGCTGAGTTTGAGCTGCGAATGGGAGGGGTCAGCAGGCCCGGTTCAGATAGCGCCTGGTCCGCGTACTCGACCAGGCTTCTCGGCCTCGGGGCTCCAGCGGGCTCCTCTCCCCGCTCCGGGCCTGGCTGCCAGGGCAGCCCCCCGCTCCCTCCCCCGGACCTGAGCCCCCTCGGCTGCGAAGGCCCCCCGCGCCCCCAGCTGTTGCACCCCGGGGCGGGAGTTACGCAGCCGGCGCAGGGGCCGCGGGATCTCCGGGTTAGCCAGACTGGCTCGTTTCCCTCTTCCCCCCTCCCCTCCCCCCAAGCACCAGGCAGTCTGACATAGGTCGTGCATGTGCAATCGCGCAGACACATTTCCACACTTGCCCCGTTGTGAAAGAAGCCTCCGAACCAAAGGGAGAGGGCGCCGAGGAGGGACGAGGGGCAGCCGCCGCTCTGCTCTTTGCCAGCGGCTGTTCTAGCTGAGGCAGCCGGAGCGTTCCGGCCGCAGGGGAAGCGGGAGCGGGTTCGAGCTCTTCCTCCTGAGTCTGGGCGAGAGTCCTCGGCCCGGCGACCCGGGCACTGCCAGGCAGAGGGAGCAGGCTCGATCCCGGGCCCCTGCCCCCCCCCCGCGTTGGCACTGGCTGGCTGTCCGGGCCCGAGTTCTCGGCCCCTCGCCCTTCTCCTGGAGGCCTTTAGCCCTTCTGGGTGACCTGGGCTTTCTCAGGCAGGCCCCGGCTCTCTCTGCCCCGGGGCCCAGCGGGCGCAGGCTCCCCCTGGAAGTTCTCCATCCGGACGCGGGGACGGAGCCGGCGCAGCTCTTGCCCTAAGCATTAACCGCGGCCCCACGCGAGAACGCCATCATTGAAGCCTGTGGGGCCAGCTGCCGGGCCCAGGCCCTGTAGGAGGGACCAGAAGGGAGACGCTCCTCACCCCCCGAGCTCCAACCTGGACTCAGACACATGTGGGGGTGCGGAGGGAAGCCTGCCTCAGTTTCCCCAGTGCTCTCCCACATCCCCTCCGCCTCTAAGTCTGTGGCCCTCAGTGATATACACAAGACGGACCCCCCCCCCAGCCGTGTGAACGAGTATCACGTTTGATTGGTTAAGCCTTGTTCTAGGTCCCGAGGACACAGCCTGCGGTCACAGCGCTTACGTCCTGGGGTCATAGGGTCCGGACCGCGCCAGGCTGGGACATCCGGTGCCCGCTGAAGCCCACCCTAGGGGCCCCGCTGGGCCCCGGCTAATCTTCCCTTAGAAACTGGGGCCCGGGAGCGGCTCCGAGACAGTGTGGCCGAGAGCGAGCGAGGCTCGTTTTTCAGTCTCGACCTACTTGGGGAGGGGGCTCCCTGGGAAGCTTGAAAGGCGCCACGTCAGAGCTCGGCCATAAAGGAATATTATTTGGTGATAAAAGAATGATTACTTTCCACAGTGGGAGCAGAGTTAATAGAATTCCTTACCCCGGGAGGAGAGCCAGGCTGAAATTATAAATGGGTCCTTGAAGGGCTGAGCAGAATTCATGGAAAATAGAGCAATTAGAGGCTTTTAAAGGAGGCGGGCGGTGTTTTAGGGGGGCATCCGGGAGCCTCCCCAAAGCCTCTCTCTCTCTCAGTGCCCGTCAGGTGACAGAATCCTAGCTTGTCAAGGGGGTCCAGGGGTCTGTGCTCGATTGTGCTCATGTCAGAGGAGAGAAAGTGCCAGAGGTTGGGATGTGGGCAGGGAGGCCGCCCCACAGCTGGGCAGAGACCCCGCGGGGTGCCCCTCCCCGGCCGCCAGCTGAACGGCCCCGTCTTCCCCCCACAGACCGTGGCCGAGTGCGTCCTGTATTACTACCTGACCAAGAAGAATGAGAACTACAAGAGTCTCGTGAGGCGCAGCTACAGGCGGCGCGGGAAGAGCCAGGTAAGAGACCCCTGCAGTTGGAACGTCCCCTCCTGGGCCCAGAGATTGTCCCCTCCGGTACCAGCAGGGACAGGGCCACCTGCCAACTGGGTGCCTTAAAAAAACTTTTCCTAAACCCCCCACCCCGAATCCAGCCTGCCTTCCTCCTGCTGGAGACCTGGGGCCCGGGTGGCCGTGTCCCAGGCCTGGTCCCGGCTGTGGAGACCTCCCCTCAGCGGCAGCGACCCCCCAGCGTCGCCTCCCCGGGGCTGTCGGGGATCAGTGTTTGTGATCAGTGTCAGGGCTCCCCCGTCAGTGTTTGTGAGGGTGATGGCTGCTGCCCCGGCGCCTGGGCCTGGCAGGTGCTGAGAGTGCGCCGAGTCTCTGGTGGCCGGGCCGGGGGCTCCTACGGTCAGCCACGGTCAGGACGGGAGCCACGTCGGTCCAGAGGGCCTTCCATGAGCCCCCCCCAGGGGAAGGCAGTGCCCGATGAGGGAGAAGGGGCCAGGGGTGCAGCTCAGGGGTGAGACATTGAGGTGGGGGCTTCCCTGAGGTCCAGCGAGCCCCACGTCCTTCCCGGGGGTCACGGGCCCAAAGGCTGGCCGGCGACAGGGAGGGGATCTCAGCACTGGCAGGAAGGGGAAAGGCTTCTTGGTCTCCCTAGAGCCGGTGGGTCTGTGGCAGCCATAGCTGTTGGTACTGCCCTCTCCCCTCCTCCGGACTCCCCTCTGGTGCCTCGCGGTCGTCTGGTTTGTGATTCGGGGACAGGCAGGGAAGCAGCGCCCAGGGCCTGGAGAAGGGGCTTCTCGGAGGCCCGCACCCTCTCTGGGGGTGGGGGGTGGGGGGGTTAAGGAATATTTGTTAATTGTGTTTCTATAGAATTGGCTTCCTTTGTCATTCTTCCCATTTTATTATACACGTTTCTGAGAAAGGTCTCATGATAATTGCTGCCTGGGGGTCCAGGGCATGAAAATACTAAGCACCCTGAGCCGCAGCAGCCCTCCCTTAGCACATGAGGGACCTGAGGCTGGAGGGGAAGGGGCCTGCCCGGAGTCATGCACATGTGACCTTGTGACCTTGACCCCTTGGTTCTGGAGCCAGAGTTCTTTCCTTGTGTCACGCTGGGTTTGTTCAGTCAGTCTACGGCACACATGGATGGGGTCTGCTTGGCGCGTTAGCAGCTAAAGGAACTCCTAAGGTGAACACCCCCACCCCAGCACGGAAGGGCAGGGTCTCATGGCCAGCATGCCGGAGACAGGACTTACTGGCTCCCGCTCCAGCCGGCAGCTTCCCCTGCTTCCTAGCAGGGTCCTTCCCTCCCATGGTGTCCCATTTCTTAGGGTGTAGCCCCCTGTAGATTTGGGGATGTAGCTGGGGACTGGCAGAAAATGCATGGAGCTATCCTGAATGGCAAGTGGGAATGACTGAATACTCAGGGTCCCCCCAGGAAGCAGGTAGATCATCTCCTTTGGCTGGCCTTGGAAAAGCTCCCTCCCTCCCTTCCCTCCTTTCTTCTTTTCCTTCCTTCCTCCCTTCCCTCCCTCCTTCCTTCCTTCCTTCTTTCCCTTCCTTCCTCCCTCCCTCCCTTCCCTCCCTCCCTCCCTCCTTCCTTCCTTCCTTCCTTCCTTCCTCCCTCCCTCCCTCCCTCCCTCCCTCCCTCCCTTCCTTCCTTCTTCCCTTCCTTCTTCCCTTCCTCCCTCCCTCTCCCCCTCTTTCCCCATCTCTCTCCCTTCCTGCCATGAAAACAATGACAACACTGGCTCAAAGGGACCAGCTTCCTGTCCCCGACCCTGATGCTGTTGAATTCTGGCAGTCAGTCAGCAACATCGATTAAGCATTTCTGATGTGCCAAGGGAAGAGAAGGGAAGGAGCGTTTGTGCAGCAGTGCATCCTCTGTGCTTGGCACCGGAGACCCCCAGCTATGGGTCTTCCCGGGCTCCATCCCCAGGATTGTAGGCCTTGGAGCTGGTGGGGACCTCCAGGAGCAGGCCCTCCCCTTTACAGATGAGGCAAGGTGGGCAGGGGGTTGACGTGGTTTGCTCAGAGTCAGAGACATGGCTCATCCATTCTCTCCCTGACCTGGAGGGACCCTCGGGAGAGTCTCTGTTTAATGCCACAGGAGACTGAGTGGCTTGGCCAGGGAGTTGGTCAGTAGTCGTGACTGGTTCCCGAGTCTGAGCCTCTGCCCTCCCGGCCCTCCCGGCCCTCCTGCCTCCCTGCCCCGTGGGCCCACCTTGCCACGAGGCAGAGCTGGCCACGATGGCAGTGGCCCCACTGGGGGAATTGGGGTGCTGTGATTTCCTTATGAGTCAGCCCTGCTGCTGTGAAGCTGGATTAAAGAATTAAGTCTTTGTGAAGCCTAATGGCCTGCGCGTTGCACCCGCTAATCTGGTTTCTTATTGTCCGATGCCTTCCAGCAGCGAAAAATGAAACCCGCTTGTCATTAGAAGGAGAAAAGGACTCGGAAGCCTTTGTTCCAATAGCTGGGGAGGGGAGGGCCCCAGCAGGGGGTCCCTGGCGGGTCATGGCTGCCTTGTGTCTGTGCCGTGGGGTGGCCAGCGCCGGAGAGCTGGCCTCCCATGATGCCTCCTGTTTCTCCTCACCCATTGTCGGATTTGTGTGGAGGGAATGAGGAAGAGAGGGAAGACTGGGGAGCACAGAACCCCCAAGGAAGGAGCAC
This sequence comes from Antechinus flavipes, assembly GCF_016432865.1. NCBI lineage: Eukaryota > Metazoa > Chordata > Mammalia > Dasyuromorphia > Dasyuridae > Antechinus > Antechinus flavipes. The sequence goes on from NC_067398.1 coordinate 691,596,073, forward strand.
TGGACTCCGGGGCCCCAGGGCCCCATCGCCTCCCTGCATTGGCCATCAGTTCCAATCAATTTGCAAGCATTTATTAGGCACTTACAGTGTGCTAGGCATTGGGCCACAGTGTTGGGGATGCAAAGGAAGGGGGAACCAAACCATACCTTTTCCCGGTTGGAGCTTTAAAGCTGACACAGGTCGCCTTCTACGGGCCCTAGGGGACCTCGGGGTCTGACCAAAACCCCTCTATCACACCCCCAGTAATGGGTGGTCTGGACTTTGCCTAAAGGTCTCTGCGGGGGGGGAGCTGCCCAGGCCGCCTGTGTCCCTTGAGAGCCGCCCGCCTCCGAGGCCGCCTGTGCCCCTTAGAGAGAGCTCTCCTGATGAGTGTTTCCTGACCAGGGAGCGGAAACTACTTCCTTGCACCTTCTGCCCCGGGCCCTAATTCTTCCTGGGCCAAGCAGGACAGGACCAGGGCTTTGCTCTGGGTCGCCCTTTTGCTTTTGTTTTTTAACCAAATGAATTTTCTCTGAAGTGTTTGGTGGGCCTGGGTGGGGCTCCCGCGTCGGCCCGGAGGGAGGCTGATTCTGGGCCTCCTCGCACCAGTGGGATGCTCTCTCCGGCCTCCCCTGAGCGCCTGGCCCTGCCAGGGGTGAGCCGGTTTGGCTGAAGGCCGGACGGGCTGGAGATTTATGCTCCCAGCCCAGAGCCATTTCCTGCCAGCGGCAGATCAGCCCTCTCCAGCTGGGCCATTTCGTAAACATGGAGCCAGCTTGGAGAGATACCTGGGGGCTGAGTTACTGGGCCTCCTCGTGGCCCAGGGCAGCGTGGGAGACTGCAGGGCCCTCCTGTGATGGCCTCCGAGGGGCGTCAGTCTCCTGGGGGCGCTGCTGTTGTTGGAGAGCGCCCCGGCCGTGGCTGGGCCTCTGCGTCGGGGTGGCATTGGTGGGCACCCGCCCGTGGCTGGCGCTCTGGCTCGGGAAGGGGGCCGTGGTGCAGCCCCGGGAGGGCAGCGTCGAGGGCAGTGCTTTTGGGGTCTGGGATCCGAGAAGGATCTGCCTCCTGCCTCGGGGCGTCGGGAGCCTTGCTGTCCCTTGGTCTGTGAACTGCTGCAGTAAGAGGGTGTCCGGGCGCCCTCCCTCTCTCGGGTCTTTGTCCTTTGTGATGCTTACAGTTCATGAATGAGGAAGCTGTGGCCCAGAGAAAGTGAGGTCACACGGGGTAAGGGGAGAAGCAGAGTTTGAACTCGCACCCTCTGGCTCCACAATCCGTAGTGCACTTTCCTCTCTCCTATTAGCCCAAGCAACCCAGGGACCAGAAGAGCTGCAAGGGCTGGGCTCTCTGAATGTAGAAGAGCATCTTTCCCGTTAAGTGAAGAAGAATTCAGTCAGAAAGCATTTATTAAGCACTTGCTGTATGCCCAATGCTGGGGACACAGACGTGGGAAAAATGGAGACAGCAGCGCGCAGTCATTGAGAGCCGGTGACCCACGCTAAGTGTGTGTGTGGGGGTGCAGTTTGCCCGGGGAAGGAGCCCACCTGGCCAAGGCTGCAGAGGTGGCAGAGCGGGCTGTGAGCTCGGCCCTGCCCCTGAGTCCTCCAGTGTGGGGAGGCCATGGCAGGGCCTGCAGAGGGGCCATGTTTGTCTACCCACTTTGGGACAGTCGTGTCTGGGCTTGAGGACCCTCACTCCCGGCCCCTTCCCCAGAAGTGCCGGCTTGCCCTGGACTTTCTCCCTAGCTGCCTTCTCTTCTGTATGCATTTCTTCTCCCCCTATCTCTGCTCCCTCTCCCTGTCTCTGTTCCCTTCCCCTGTTTTTGTCCCCCTCCTCATCTCTGTCCCCCCCCCTTTCTCTCGAGAATGGCACAGATGAGGGAGTCCTAACAATGAAGGAGGGAGTCCCAGCCAATGAAAAGCCCCCTTTATGGAGGGGATCGCTCTCTGGACACAGGTCTCCATCCTGCTGTTCTGTGACAGCCGTATCCACTGTTCTTTCGTCTGTGTTGGCAAAGGCTGGTGGTCAGTGAGGGCGATGGTCAGTGCAGGAGGGGCTCGGGAGGCTCCCTGGAGGAGGCCGTTCTTGGCGCTCAGCCCTGAACAACGGGTCTCTGGGGGCCCACAGACTGACTTACCAACACACTTGTGCCTGGTGGGGGGCTGGTGCCCCTCTTGGGGTCCCCCTCCTTACCGGGAAAAGTCGGAATCATGGTATTGAAAGACAGAACATGGTCTGTTCAGCAACGTGCCCGTTTGTGCATCTTCCCGTTTCTTTGCTTGTCTTGTGTCGCCTGCCGGACTTGGCACAATGCCCGCGGCCTCCCCAAAATGCCTCCGACCCCCCTTCAGTGTCAATCCGTGGTGTGTCAGAGCCACTGCATATGTTCAGTACGTGTTCATGTGTCCGTGTATTTGTACACATGCGTATCTGGACAGTGAGAGGCGTGGCCCGGCCCCCCGGGGGAGCCTGTAGGGCTGGGGGGGCAGAGCCTGCCTCTGGCACTGACCCGCTGGCGAGCTCGCCTGGCAGCGCCATCGGGGGAGGGAGATGACCCTCGGCCGTTAAGTTGCTCCGGGAAGGTCTTCACCATCATCCCCTTCTGACCTGTGGCTGTGCGGCAAGCTGCCTACCTGGTCCAGGCCGAGTTCTCCGCCCGTGAAACGGGGGCAGCAGTGCCCATGGTGCCCGCTTCTCACACGGGCCGTGCCGCGGCTTTGCAGGAGTTAAGGTGAGCCCCGAGTCAGTCGTTGTCATGGAGCAGGGGAAGACCCAGGGCATCAGTGTAGGGAGCGGCGTGGCCCTGGCCACCTCCCCGAGGGAGAGAGGGTGCAGACCCCTCCCCAGAACAGGAACAGTGACTCAGTGCGTTTCCTATGAGCGTGGCTGAGTCACTGGATGCATCTGTTCCTGCAGATAGACAGGGCAGCCTCTTCTGGGCTCCGTCAGGGGTGCTTTGTGGGGACCCTGTGAGTGTAAGATCTGGGGGGTGCCGGGCTCCGAGGGGGCTCTCGGGCCTGAGCCGCCAGCCATGTGGGCTCCCTGCTATAGGACCACCCGGAACAGACCCCACTTGGCTGCCAGAGAGCCTACTGAGCTGGACCTCCGTGTGACGTTCTAAACTTGCAGGGTGACTCAGTGGGAGCTCTGTGGCTGGGGTCTCCACCGGCACAGGGCCGACTCCATCCGGGACCCTCAGCGTAATGGCCGCCGCCCAGGACTGACATGGGGGGCTTGGCTCCCCGGGATCCTTTTCTGCACCTCCTCCAGCGGGGACGGGTGGGGGTCAGACGCAGCCAGGGAGTGGTCACGTGCCATCCATCATCCCTGCGAAGCCCAAGGCCCAGAGCTCGGGCCCTCTCGGTGTGGCAGGCCCACTTCCTCCCCCTTCCTGGCTCCTGGAGATGAATCACCGCGGGTGATGGCGGCGGCGGCCCCGAGCGCGCCCGGTGACGAGCACGATGGTTTTATAGCTCATGATTCATAGACTGTGAGCGACCGCGTTATTCCAGGACGTTGCAAAATCAGAGCAGGAATGTTGTGGTCAGTTTACGGCTTAACTATGCAAATCGCCAGGAAGCGCCGGGAGCCCGAGAATGTGAGGCAGACTGGCTGGGGCGGAGGGCCTTCCAGGAGGAGGAGGAGGAGGAGGAGGAGGCTGTGGCCCGATGGGGCTCGGGGCGAGTGGCGGCACCCAGGAGGCCGAGGGGGGCCCCGTGCTGAGAGTAAGTGCTCCCCTTCTGTCTACCCCACCCCTCCCCTTCTTCCCTGAAGGTTTAGTGGGAGGACATTTGGGTCGGCCTCCCTTCTCCTCTCCCCCCAAGGGGGCTTATGGGAGACTCAGTTTGGGACTGGCACAGGAGAGCTACAGTCCCCTCCTCCTGGAGAACAAGGCCTGAGGCTGGACGCTGACTCTTGGGGTACACTGAAGCCGGGGGGGCTGCTGGTATGGCCCGGGGGGGAGCCCTGCTATCTTTGGGGTCCTCTGCTGTCATTTGGGGGAGGAGGATGACTGGCTTTCAGAGGGCAGGAAACAAAGGCAGGAATGACCTCCCCCACTCTCCCCACCTCCCACTCGCCAGCTCCCACTGGACCTTTCAAAAGAGGAAGTAAACAGCCACGGGAGGGGCTGAACTTCCTCACTCTGCTTTTTGGTCTCGGTCTCTCTCTCTCTCTCTCTCTCTTCTCTCTCTCTCTCTCTCTCCTTCCCCTCCCCCGCTCTCTCCTTCTGCCTCCTCCCCTCCCCCCTTCTCTCTCCTCCTCCCTCTCTCCTCTCTCTCTCTCTCCCCTCCCTCCCCTCCCCTCCTTTCCATTCACTGACTTCTCCATCCCCTCTCCAGGCCTGTCTCTGCCTCCATCTGTTTCTCCCTGTTTCCCAGCCCCTCCCTCCCCGTCCTGCTCCTTCTCCCTAGAGAACGCCATTGTTTCTGGGGTCACCCTGACTCTGGGCCCTCTGTGTGAGTCAGGGCAGCCTTGGGGCAGGGATTAGGATGACCCAGGCCTGTGTTCTCCACCCCCTGCTGGGGAAGAGAAAGTCAAGTCCTTGTCAGAGAGGGAACGTTTGCTGCTGTCCCCCCCACCCCTTGGTGGATGAAGTCATTTGACAGCTCACTCCAGTGTAGTCTGAGAAAGCTGGCAGGCGAGCCCCGCCACATTGCTCCAAGGCTGCTTAATCTTTCACGGGAACACATGTGTGTGTGTCTGTGTGTGTGTCTGTGTGAGTCTGTCTGTCTGTGTCTGCACACGCACACTCTCCCCTGAGCCACGCCAGCCCGGGAGGTTAAGGCAGGACGGCCCCTCGGGGCCCGGAGGTGTCCTGGACAAGTCGGCTCCTTGTCCCAAGCCAGGCTGGAGCTGGGCCTTGTCTAAGTGGATCACGCTTCTGTTTAGGATTCGGGCAGAGGTGAGCAGATGTTTGTAATTGCCCTCCGAGGCCTCAGTTGCAGGGAAGGTGGGGGGCTGAGGAGAGGAGGGGTGCCAGGTCCCTGCTTCCCTTTGGGTCACGATTGCCTTTAGTAGATGGCCTGAGCAGCGTGAGGTAGACGTGGGGGAGAGAGGAAAAGGTCACATCTGACGGACCATCCCATCTGCTGGTAGAAAAATGTGGCCAGGCCCATTCAGGGTCAGATAATGGGATGAGACAAGAGAGGGGCTGGGCCTCCCCTCGCCCCCCAGCAGATGAGCCAAACCTCATCCAAGAGCCCCAGGTTGAGGAGGGGGCCCTGCCAGAGACCAGCCAGATGCTGCAGTAAGCTCCCCTAGGAGCGAACTAGCCCCAGAGTTTGGGATGTTTCAAGCCAGACTGGAGCAATTGAGAAATGTTAGCCATTGGGAGCAGCTGTTAGTGTGGGCTGAGATCTTTGCAGCCCCCGCGGGGTGCCGGACCTTAGGACCTTCCTTCTGCGAGTCCTCGGGCGGTGGTGCTGGATCACGGGCCTCGGGGGAGCCCTTGTCCTCCCTGCTGCCCCCCACCTTCCTTTGTCTTCTGACCTGAAGGGCTTGGGGGTTTTCGGGTGCCAGGCAGGCCTCCCCTGAGGGACGTCCATTGGATTTCAGACTCTTCCTCACTCCGGTGTGGAGCCTGCTGGGGGGGCTGCCTGGTGGCAGGGAGGGACGTCTCCATTCCTCTTCTGGCCTTGAAGAGACGAGGAACCTTGAGAATGAGTTCACTTTGTTTTGTGAGGAAGAGAAGTTTGAAATGATGGCAAACGCTGTAATTGATGTCAAGGTTCCCTCTGCCCTTAACTTACTGCCTCCTGAGGCCTAGCTCTGATCCTGATGCTGATTTACATATAAGCCCATGCTCTATGAATGACTTTCTTTAAATTTGTCAGAAAACTGACTGGCTCCCACAAAACACCAAAGTGTTCCCCTCAAAGCAACTTAAAAAGGATTTAATCAGTATTGAAAGTGGTATTTTTTCCACCACTCACCCTTTTACCCTTCAGTGTTCTCTGGCTTGCCTTCCGGGAGACCCTAAACCATAATCAAAAGTTCCGGTTTCCCCCTTAGATTTACTGGGCCTTAGTGCCCAGGTATGTCCCAGGCCTCCTGCTGCTCAGTAACACTGTGCAAAGAGATGCTAAGTCCCTGCACAGCCTTGCCCACGAATGCATGGTGAGCTATATGTTAAAGTCGGACTTTTCTTAAAAATCTCCCCTCCGTTTTCCAGCCAGCAAGTCGTAACATGGTTGCTGGTTTCCTAGACCTGCTTATTGTATCCTTGAGCAGTTTCCATGCTAGCAGAGACTTAGTGGTTCTGAATCTGACATCTCTGACCTTGTTTTTAAAGACTTTGATCATGCTATTTCAATAGGATTGATTTTTGTTTGTAATCTTGTAGAGTTTCTTTTCTGCATTTAGAACATGATTTGGAGAAGCCATCCACAGGCTTTCTCAGCCTCTCAACAGACTAAGAACTCCTGGTCTGTCCGAAGTAGATGCAAGGTGACCTTGGAGGGGAGGGGAAGGTTCCGCCTGGGACTGAGAGATCTGTGCTTCAGCTCTATCCCTCTCCAAACATTCCCTCCCTCCCTCTCTTCCCCAACCCCGCTGGAAGCTTCCCTTCTCAGGCCTCCTAAGGGATGGATGGCTTGGGTCGTTCACCTGGCATTAACTAGACAGTAAAGGCTGGGGAACAGGGTCTGTTTTGCTCATAGGAGATGTGGCAGATTGCCGATAATACTTGTTCAATTCAAGTCAAGCACTAAGGACCAACTGTGGTCCAGGCTCTGAAGGTACAAAGACTGTCTTCCCTTTCCCTCCTGCCCCCGAGGAGCTTAGAATCAGTAGGAGACAGAGGAGAGGAAGATAGAGCATGTGTGACTATTGTGGAGGAAAGGGGAAACGGGAAATTTGGTCTCTCCACTTCAATCACTTCACCATCTAATCGGGGAATTGTAATAGTAAGTGATGATGATGATGATGATGAGAGCAGCAGCTTACATTTACATAAGACATTAAAATTAGTGAAACAGTTCACATAAGTTATGTCATTGATTTTTGGGACAGCCCTGAGGTCCAGATAGGTTCGGCAATCTGGGTGTAATCATCTTGCAAGGGGCAGAGGTGAGATTGAATTCTAGAGGTCTCCTAATTCTGAATCACCACACTGCCTACCTCTCCATGAAATAATCAGCGGCATGCGTGAAACAATACATGCAATCCCTTCTCTTTTCCTGCTTTCAGTTCCTAGAAACAGCAGATTTGTTTGGAAATATATCTCAAAATTTTCCAAAATAACAACAACAATGTTGCCCAGGGTTACATTCCCGACCAAAGACTGTATGAAATAAATCATAATGTGACCAACAATATGTCCAAAATCCAAAGAGGCATCTCTTGTAAAGCTATAATAATTTAAAAAATAAAATCATGCTTTATAATGGTCCCAAACGCATCCGTCATTATGCAAAAACCTCCTTTCTGCAATGGCATGTGCCAATTAGGATAGTTTCTCTCACTGCACAAATAGGATCTTTTCTGTGCTGCTGCTACAGCGCATCGTAATTAAATCTCTCCCTAGCAGTGGATCTTGCTCGCTGCCTTCAAATTTAAGATTTGGGGGAGGAAGGATTGCTTGGTTCAGGTCTCAGTGAGAAAAGCCACATACAAAGAAACCGACTATAGCTTTCTCAGGAAATCTGAGCTCCTTTCTTTTCTTGCATTTAGCATCCCGAATCATCCCATTAACCTCAGCGGTGGGCCCTTAGCCAGCCGTGGGTGCTCTGTAAGAGCTGTGGGTGCTCTGTAAGCATCGGTCGACAATGTGATTCGCCCAGCGAAAACCATTTAAGACCGAGGGCCAAATGTAACACTTCTTCTCTTTCCTGTCTTTAATTCGTAGCTTCAGTTGAAACAATTTAGCATCAGAAGAAAGTCCCCACCAGGAAACCGTAATTGCTGTAAAGTCACTCAACTTGACGATCCAGTGATAACAATAAGAATATTTTACATTTCATTGGACAGCTATAAAATAATTTCCAGGGCATTCAAACGGGCTCTGTTTTCTTTTACTTAGCTAGTTATTTTTTAGTAAAGATTAGATCTCCTCATCTTAGGTTGGAAATCCGTGCCTGAGTCTTTTACTCTCCCCTTCTCCCACAGCCCAGTGCCTGGCACACAGTTAGCCCTTAATAAATGCCTGTTCCCTTCCCCTAATGGTTCCATTCCTGGGGCTCCTCACTACATGAAGGTCAAACGTAATGCAGATGTGGGAATTGACTTTCGCCCCCAGTGCATCTCAGAACTCCCAAGCTCAAGAACTCTTCTGGCCTCAGTCTCCCTGAGGGCAATTCGGATGGGCTTTTAAAAAGGGCTCCTGCCTTCCTCTCCCTCCCAGACATGAGGAGGAGGCCACGAGGGGCAGAGGAGGACGTGCTAGGCTTGGAGCCAGGTGACTGGTTACAGTGTGGCCTGAGATAGTCCTTCACTTCTCAGGGCCTCAGTGTGCTCGAATGGAACGAGAATAAGGAGTAATGTCTGTACAGCAACTTAAGATTTGAAAATCATCGTGGTGCTTCTGTCTTGTTGAGGATTCGATGAGATTGGTTGGTGATGTTCTTGGTATCAGAAACTCGGGTCCAAATGCCAGCCCTCCTCTTTACTAGCTGCATGACCAGTGGCATTGTCCCTCAGTCCCCGAGTCTCAGCTCCCTCCTTTGTGCAACGGGGACAGAAGCTTTGGACAGCGGAAAGGGCATGTGGGCACTGCAGTCAGAGGGCTGGAGTTCAGATCCTTCCTCCTTCACTTGTTACTATGTAACTCATCTCTCTGAGCCTCGGTTTCCTCATTGGTGAAGTGAGGCGGGCGGGTCAGACGGCCCCTAACGTTCCTCTCTGCTTCACATCAATGATCCCATATTCCTGTGAGAATGATGACAGACCCAATAGTTCTAACTTGACAGCGTCATCTCACGTAACGAATGTGACAGTGTGTACAAAGTGTTTTGCCAACCACAAAGCCTGTCTTTTGCTGCTTCCCTACTGCCTCCTGAGGTGTGGCTCTTCCACACTTCTTTCCTCCAAAAAACCCTCAATTGATCCATCTATTGCTACAAGTTTTCTCTTACAGCTCTCCTCCCTTTTGTAGCGTAACTGTTTGAGAAGGCCATCTACATTCAGTCCCTCCACTTTCTTTCCTTTTCCTCCCTTCGGTATCCCTAGCTCAACTTTTGACCTTGTCATTCAACTGGAACTGCTTTCTTAAAGTTACTAATAATCTCTTAATTGCCAAATCCAGTGACCTTTTTTTTTGTCTTTACAAGTTTCACATATTTATCCATTTTTTTAAACCAGTGTGATTTTATGCAATGAGAGGGAAAAATCTAACATTCCTCATTACATTTAAAATTGTACAAATGGATTTTGGAAGACTTTCATTCTGAATAGCTTGAAGAAGAATCGTTTTCATTTAGAATTCTGGGCCTTCTTTAGTTTATTATTATCCACTTTAGTCAAGTAGAACTTGTCCTGATCTGGGGGCTCACCTTTTCCCGGGGTGCTGGGTTCCTCCTCCTGCCCCAGCAGATACCAGGATGAATATTGCCATTCACATCCAGAGTGGCTCCCGTGCCCCCGGTAAGCCCCCGTGCACTCAGAGAGAGCGCAAACCTGGGCACGTCCTGTCCTGGCTGAGGGTCTGGTGGTGATGGCTGCAGGTACCTGGAGACCGAGGTGCTCCCTGCTAAGCCCCTAGGGTCTCCCGGGAGCCTTTTCTCCTCCCTCTTTGTTGCCATTGGCTGTGACCATTGTCACTCTGGAAGCTCTCCTCTCTCTAGGTTTCTGGGACACCCCTCGTTCTCTCGGTTCTCCTCCTGCCTCTCTGACCTCCTCTTCTCTGTCTTCTTTGCTGGATCCTCTTCCAGATTCTACCCTCCAACTGTGGTGCCTCCCAAGGCCCCTGATGACCTCCTCAGATCCCATGGATTCAGGGGTCTCCTCTGATTCCCAGATCTGCCCTACCACCTTTGCCCATCCCAAACCAGATATCTCCTTACTAAGGGGGGCAGTGCCATCTTCCCAGGCCTTTGGGCTTCCAGCCTGAGGTCTCCAGTATGGTGATGACTTCCCCTTTGCGGCAGCGTCTCCCCTTCCCTTCTTGCGCACTGCTGCAGGTCCTCCTGGACCACTGCAGGCTGCTGGGGTGCTGCTGACCTGAGGTCTCCCCGACTTCAGAACACCCTCCATTTGGCAGTAAAATGAGCTCTCTAAAACACCAGCCTGACCGTTTCTCCCCACTTAGCGCCCGTGGCTCCCTCTTGTCTCTCTCTTGTGCTCTGTGTAGCACTCGGAGTGCTCTCCCTGGGGGTCCTCCACGCCTGGACCACCCCCCTCCTGTCCTCCCTTGCTGACCTCCCCAGCTTCCTGTAGTCCCAGCTAGCCCCCTTTCTGGTGCCCCCCGAAGGCCGGTGACTGCCCTCCGCGGCCACTTCTCGTTTGTACTCCTGTCTGCCCGTCCTGAGATCCTCAGCTGCTGGAGGGCGGGGTCGTGCCTCTGTACCCCAGTGCTAGCACAGTGCCCGGAACACAGGAGGGGCCTAATAAATGATGACAGACTGACCCACCAGCCTCAAGCTGTGGGAAGCTCACAACCTCCCTGAGATGTCGTGGGGTGTTCTTTGGCAGCAGATCGGGGGGATAGCGGTAGACTGGGCTGCCTCGCTGTCCCCTGGGCCATACTGCCACCGAGAGGGCCGGGCACCAACGTTGAGAGCCAGCGGCGGAGCCTGGAGGAAGGTGGATGGAGGAACCCCTGACCGGGCTCGAGGCACATCAGGAGGGCAGAGCCAGCGCCTGCAGAAGGGCTCCCATGTGGCTGTGCCTTTTTGTTGACTGTGGGGGACACGGGCCGTGGGATGCAGGGGAAGGGCTTGGTTATGAGGCCGCTGTTAGAAGGCAGAAGAGGCGGGCCGCTGGGGCTGAGTCAGGAGGACCTTCCTAGCTGTGTGACCCCGAGCAAGGCCCTTCACTTGTGTGACTCAGTGTCCTCATCTGTAAAATGGGGATCAGGAAGGCCCCTAGTTCAGAGGTGTACAAGTCGGTGCTAATTAAATGCGTTCAGTCATTTTTCAGCTGTGTCTGACTGACCCCATTTAGAGTTTTCTTGGCAAGAATACTAGTGATTTCCTTCTGCAGCTCATTTTACAGATGAGCAAACTGAGGCCAGTGGAGGTCACATAGCCAATAAGCATCGGAGGTCAGATTTGAACTCAGGAGTGTGAGTTTTCCTGACTCCAGGCCTGGTGCTCTCTCCTCTGCACCCCCAGCTGCCTTTGAGCAATGTCAGTTACTGTTGTTGTGGTTGTTATCATTATATGCACATAAGCTCAGAGGAGAGAGACAGAGACAGAAAAGGAGAGAGAGAGACTGAAGGAGGGAGGGAGACAGAGAAGGAGAGGGAGGGAAAGAGGGAGACAGAGAAAAAGACACAGACTTAGGGAGATAGAGACAGAGAGACACAGAGATGGAGGGAGGGGACGGGGTAGCTTGGAGCCGCCCAGGATGCTTCTGGCGTGTTGCTCCGCGTGGCCGCTAGGTGGCGCCGTGGGCAGCGCTCTTAGAGACTAAAGCCTGACTGGATCCTGACACTTCTGAGCCTCCGTTTCTTTGTCTGTAAAATCAGAATAATGACCCCGCCCCTGCCCCAGCCTCCCAGCGTGGGATGGATTTTGTCAGACTGCCGCGCGGCCTCTGTGGGTCACGTGTCTCTTGTTGCTCGCCTGCGCACTGGGCTCAGTGACCCCTGGGCGTCCCGTCGGGCCCAGGCTGGGGGTCAGAGGCGTTTCTAGGTTTCCCACAGAGGACGCAGGGACCGTCTTGGATCTTTCTTTGTAAACCCCAGTGCTTGTTGTAGTGCCTGGCACACAGTAGGTGCTTGGTTGGTTGGGAGAGAAGATAGGGCTGAGCGTCGCGGTGGGATGGAATGAGGCCTGAGCTCACCACGAGCACCTCTTGTCTGCGGATGAAAGAAGCGGCCCCGCGACAGTTCTTTCACGCAGGCCGGCTGGAGTGACGCTCTGGGAAGCTCTGCGGGGTGAGCGTCAGTGTGGGCGCCTCCGTGGCCGCGCCCCCACAAGGGGAGGTGCAGAGGCTGGCCCTGGGCCCCCCGTGGTGCCCGGAGAGGCCCTGGCAGCTCCCGGGAGCGGCTCTGCCCCGCCGAGGAGAAAGTTTTACATAACAGGAAACTGAGGCCCCGACACAGGAAGTGAGCCGCCCGGAACATCCGTAGCGGCCAAGGTTAGATTTGAACCCAGGTCCTCTCTCCCTCGAAGCCCAGCCGGGGCTGTCCTTCTGAAGTCCACGCTTTGCTTCTGGAAAGCTCCAGAAGCTCTCCCGAGGCTGAGGTGGCGGGACAGAGTGGGGAGGGCGGAGCTCTGAGCCCGGGCTGGGGGAGGGGGGGAGTGAGGGGCCGGGGAATGCCGCACGCCTTCTTCCCCAAGACCCGCTCTGAGCCCCCGTGGGCTCTGAGGCTGGTCCTGGGGCGGGGGTGGGCGGGGGTGGGGGGGGGGGGGGGTGTGTGTGCACTGGCTGCTCTCTTCACCTCCCCACAGCCGGTGGGAGGTTGGGAGGCGCCCCCTAGCGGGATGGGCGCCTCTTGGGCTTCCCTCACTTTCTCCCACAAACACTCGTTAGGCGCCAGCTTTGTGGTGGGCACATGGGGGGCGGGCAGGGCGGCCTTCTGCTTCCGCCTTCTCCCTTGGCACTCTCGCTTGGCCGTCGTGGGAGCGGAGGCCGTGTGAGCGCAGCTCGTGCTCTAGGATCCTGGTCGGGCCACGTGCACTGAGTCTCTGTCCCAGCCCTGGGGGAGGGGGAAGGAGCCGGGCTCTGGTCATGCGCAGGGTGGGGGGGGAGGAGAAAGCTTGTCTCCTATGAGATGGGGCTGTGTCTAATTCTACAAGTCAGATGAGACTTCGTGCCCTGATCTGCAAAATGGGAATATAAAAAGGTAACAAGGTCGGCCCCGTGCATGGAGCACCCAAGGAAACCTGAGCTCAAAGCAGCCTTGGACACTTATTGGCTGTCTGACCCCACTTTACAGCTGCTTGCCTCAGTTTACTCACCTGTAAAATGGGAATGGCAACAGCACCTATACCCCAAGGTGGTTTCAGGGATCTAATGAGAGATTTATGAAGGACTTGCCTGGTCCCTGGCATGTAGTAGGGCTTAATAAACCCTCCTCGCTTGTCCCCCCCCTTGCCCTGGGAGTGCCAGCCCTTCAGATGGTGATGAGAGGGAGAGGAGCTGGGAAATGGAAACCCGTTTGCAAAGCTTTAAGTGCCTTGTACAGGCCAGCTGGGGTCACATGATTAGGATAATTTTAGGAACAAAAATTCTGTGATACATCTGTACGTCCTATCTGTCAGTCCTGCTCCTGCCTTCTGGGTCCATGTCCCCCGCCTCCCCAGCCTCAGTATTCTCATCTGTAAAAAGGAACAGGAATGCCAGCCGGAGCCTCTGACCAGCCTCCCGATTCGGGCTTATTGGGATGCGGCCTACAGGATCATCATCCTTTTTGTCTTGGCCATTTGTCTCATCTGAAGTTTTCTTACCAAGTTCAGTCAGAAAGTCCCAGGTTAGCTCATTAGCTTATAATTCCTACTTTTCCTTTTGGTGTTCCCCCCTCCCCCCCAGCATCATAGACTCTCACTTGAAAGGGGGTATATTCTGGCATACCCCCTTTCATTTAAAGATGGGGAAACCATGGGCCGGGGAGGCTGAGTGACTTAGCATGTTCTGGATCGGGAGCCAGGAGGGGCCTTGGGGCCTTAGACCTCGACCTTCTCTGGCAGTGTCTGAGGAAACAAGACTGGCAAGGTCCTGGTGCTCCCTCCAGTTATGTGACCTGCCTATAGCCACACGGGATTTGAACTCAGGGCCCATGACTCTTGGGCCAGAGCTCTTTCCACCATGCCTGAGACATGGACACAGGTTAGGTTAACTGGGGGCAGATTATGGCATCTTGGGGTCTGGAGCCCGCTTTGGGCTGACCAGAGGGACAAAGCACCGTATCCATTTTAGACCCCATTCCTCTTCCCTCTGAGAGCTTCCTGGAATGGCCGTCCAAGCTGGCGATGGAGACGCCTGGTATTCATCAGGGGATCAATGCTGCTTCAGGGCCCTGCCTCGCCCTTACTCCCCCTTTCATATGAAATGCATGCAGATTGACCGTGGGCTCAGCCAAGTCCTAAATAATAAATTCAATCGGAGGAAGAGGAAGGAAACAGAGATGGGGGCCAGGGAGGGGAGTGGCAGGTCCACAGTGCGGTTTTTAGGGTCCTGTTTGTTTGTTTTAAAACTCAGTTGGCTTGTTACTGTTGGATTTGAGAGCTGGGGTGAGGAGGGAGTCACTGGCTAGCCAGCGTTTGCTCCTCTACAGCATTTATTTTCCGTGACCCCCCCATACCTCTGGTACCCATTAAAAGGCCTCCTTGCCGCTTTGTCTTTTTTTCTCTTGGCGTGGCTGGACAGATGATGAGCTGCTCTAGATTGACCGTCTGGTCTGGGAAGCACCTTCCCTTGGACATGGTTAGTTACTGTGTGTGCCGCAGGAGAGGCCGCCGGCGTGCAGTGAGCTCTCTGCTGGCTCCCCTCCCCTCCTCCCGGGGCCTTAGGCGGGGAGTGAGGGATCATGGGAGTGGAGATTCAGAGCTGTGACCTAAGCCGTCCAGTCCGATCGAGGCCCACAGAGCTGGAATGGCCCGTGCGAGGCAGGATGGGAACTGCTCCTCCGTCCTCCCCAGGACGCTGTCATCAGGAGCGAGAGGGGGCTTCCCTTTGGGCTACTCACTTTTTTTGATGAGAGCCGGACCCCTGCGTCAAGCTTAGGGGCCCTCGGGGCTCTCGGCACTGCTGTATCCCTGAGGCCCGTCTGAGCCTATGGGCGGCCTCGGCTTCTCCCAGGCAGTGCCAGCAGAGACCTGCTCCTGGCAGGCTCCGCCAGATGGGAAAGGCACCCAGGTGGGCCGTGGGGCCAAGTCCACCCTCCAAGGACTGGCCTTATTAAGCTCTGGTGTCTCTGCCCCAGGTTGGCTGCGGAAAAAGCAGTGTTGCCGCCTAGAACGTCTCAGGTGTTGTCTATCGAATTAGAGAGGTTCCCTTCAGTAATTCAGTTCCGTGCATTTATTAAGTACCTACTGTGTGCTGCCCCACTAAGGTGGGAAAGGGAGACAAAGAATGGCACTGTCTTTGCCTTGAGAGAGCTGACTTTAGCTCCGAGGTCACCACTTGTGCCTACGTAAGAATATAGAAAATCGATAGATGAGTTCATCGATCTAGAAGGTCAGTCTCATCATATCATAGAACAGGTAAGAGATAAGGACACTCAGATAAGCAGCAGCAGCAGAGCCTGTGTTTTTGGAACGCTGACCTTGCCCTCCCACTGAAGTTCCAGGGCTGCGCGGCCCAAGGGGTTTGCATGGCCTTCCCTGGTCACCTGACTGTCGGGCCTCCCGGAGTGGCGAGAAGAGCTGAAATCTGAGGGTTAAGGATCTGCCAGAATTAAATTCGGAGTAGGTGGGGAGGGGAAGGGACTAGGAAGGATTTGATGCTGAAGGTAATGGATGAGGGCTTGAGCAGGAAGGACAGAGGATCTTTGGGGTGAGGGGCAGGGCGTCCTGAGATTGGTCCTCAGAAAGAGTCTCCAGGTTAGAGAAATGATGTCATTGATCCTGGAGAGCTGCGTTGGCAGAGGAGTCAGAGCTTCCCCCCAGGCACCCAGCCCGAGCCTGCCCCTCCTGGAATCTTTTTGGTACAGTGTCTGTACTGATTGATCTGTGGGTGCGCCGTCTCCTCCCCGGGCTTGCGTCCGTTCTGCTCACAGCCGCAATAGATTCACTTACGTTGATCCCAAATCCGTCTTTCAGCTTTGGCTTCCGTTACTGAAAAGAGCCCCGGCTACGCTGCAGAGGCTGTGCCCTTTCTGTGCCCATGTCTCTGTCTCTGGGCTAGGAGGGGAATTGGGAGCCCCCTTCCAGGCTATCAGTGGCTTCCGGGTTGGGCAGATTCCCCCCTCTGTCCCTAATATATTTGACTGGTAGCAAAGGAAGAATTGGGGAGCCACCCACCGTTTGGGCAGCAGCGAGCTGGGCGAGGGAATCGCTCGTTGGCTGCGACCTGGAAGAGATTCCTTTTGGGCACAAAGTCTCACCAACCCTTGCAATTCCATGAATGTGCTTTCTGGTCAGTGGGCATTTATTAAGCACCTAGTGTGTGCCACGCTCTGTGCCAAGCATGATGAGAAAAGTCCCGCAGTGTGGTGCTGTTGGGGTGGGGGTGGTTGGGAGGAGTGTGCCACGGCCAGCCCCGAATGGGCTCGAACTCACGGACATGAGGGCCGGGGTGAAGGCCAGCATTGGTAAAGGACCCATTATTTATCCTGCACAGAGCTGCTACATGAGGGAGAGAATGGGAGGGGCATGTAAGGGAAGAGGGAGGGAGGGAGAAAAAGGGAGAGCGACAGAGAGACACAGACAGAGACAGAGAGATACAGACAGAGCGCTATGTCACTATGTCATGTGATCCTCATCACAGCCTGGGAGATTGGTGCTGTTTTACAGTTGAGCAAACTAAGGCAGACAGGCCCAACCTGGCTGAGGGCTGGAGAGGGAGCTCGGTACAGTGGGAAGAGCCCTAATTAACAGTCATTAGACATTTACTGCCCCTTCCCCCCAGCTGCCTTGTGCTATAACCCTTTGTAACGTCCTGCTCCTTCTCACAGGGGCGGCCTCTGCACCCAGGTCTCCTGGATGCCAGGGCCGGATCCTCCCATTCCCTCTCCCTGGCTCATGGGGGGTTCCCAGTGGAGAAACCCTTGTGACCTGTAGCCAGCATGTGCCCATGTGGATCTGCCACCCACTCTGCCTGGGACCCAGTAGGCACCCTGCTGGGACAGGCCTGCCCCACCCCGCGGCTCAGCTGTTCTCGCCCTGCCCCCCAGCCCTCCTCCTCATCAGTACCCCCTGCTCCCCCTGCCTCCCGGCCCAAGGGTGAAGGGTCACTGCCTCACCTTCTCCCTTTTCCTTTCCCTCCCTGCAGCAGCAGCAGCAACAGCAGCAGCAACAGCAGCAGCAGCAGCAGCAGATGCCCCGAGGCAGCCAGGAGGAGAAGGAGGAGAAGGAGAAGGAGAAAGAGGGGGAGAAGGAGGAAGACAAGCCGGAGGCGGAGAATGACAAAGAGGAGCTGACCAAGTGAGCAGACCTCCCGGAGGGGGCAGGGATGAGGGTGGGTCATGGGCACTCAGGACCCTACAGCCCACTGAGGCAAGACCTATGGGACAGCCTTGTTGAGTGACCCCTGCTGCCCCCCAGGAACTGCGAAGAGACCTTGTGGTCTCCCATCCTGGGATAACCCTCCCCTGCCTTCCCTCTTCTTTCCCACATCATTTTCTTCCTTTCTGCCTCTCCTTCTTTCCCTCTCCCTCTCCCTCTCTCCCTTTTTTTTCCCTCCCTCCCTCTTCCCTTATGTGCCCCTCCCATGCCCTCACTTATGTTCCCCCCCATCATTTTCTTCCCCCTCTCTCTCTCTCCCCCCCTCCTGTCTCACTCTTTCCCTTCCTTCCCTCTCTCTGTCTCTGTTTCTTTCTCTTCCCCCTCTCCCTCTTCCTCTCTCTTCCTCTCCATCTCCCTCCCTCTGCTTCCCCCCTTCACTCCCTGTCTCTTGATCTGAGCCTTCCCAGTTCCCCCCACCCCCACCCTGCCTGCTCTTTCTTAAATCCCCCAGAGGCCTCCAAGTGAATTGCCCATTCCTGCTCTCCTCTTAGACTAATAAATCCAAGCAGTGGCTTTGAAACACTCCCCCCTCCCCCCCATTGGCCGCATCTCCTGAGATTGGGGTGGGGGCGAGGAAGAGATTAAAAAGAGTCAGGGCAGAATGAAATAGGTGAGCGGCCGAGGCGGGGCCCTCGCCTCCAGAGTTATTGATGTGCGCTTGAGCTCTTCCAGATTGCGGCCCGGGCCGGGTCGGGGCCGCGCCGGCCCCCGCGCCTGACACAATCTCGGCAGAGTGGAGCCGGGAGAGATTCATTGCTGGGAAAGGTTGGCAGGCGGAGACCGTTTGGTCCCCGTAATGGGCCCGGCAGCGCAGCTTAAAAGAACATCTGGCTTCATTATAGAGCGTCCTCTCAGACGGTTCCCAGCACAGCCTTTCAGGAAGATGAATGGGGAGGAGCCCGTGATAAATCTCAGTGGCCCCGCATTAAACTCTCCTGTGGCAGGTTGCAGAAGCCCTGGTCCCTGCAGCGAGGCTGTTCACCCTCACAGTCTTGGCCCCCAGAACAGTCCCCCGCACTGTTTGCTCGTGCCCACCCCTTGAGCCAGCTGGGCTTCACCTGGCTTTATGGGGCTGATGGAAAGAGCCCGGCTTGGAGTCGAGCTCCGGAGCCCACAGGATCTCAGAGGCCATTGGTGCAAGCCCTTCATTTTCCCAAAGAGCAACTCTGACTCCTAGAAATTCCACGGAACCTCAGAGATGATCCAGTCCGGCCTCCTCGTTCTCTCAGCCCTCCCCTCTCCCCAAGGGGTGCATAGATTTAAGGCTGCGGCTCAGGCCCTGGAGAAGGGATTCCCCAGTCTCACAGGAGGGGTTCAAATCCATGTCCTCTGAACCCAAGCCTCGCCTTCTGCTCGGCGTTGTCAGCCCCACCACTAACTCGGCAGATGGCCTTGAAGTCCCTCGGCTCTTCCTCCGTAAAGCACAGGGACTACAGCAAATGACCTCCAGATCTGTGAACCTCTACCCCTAGGAGCCCTCCCTTCCTCTCAGATGGGGACATTGGACGGAGAGAACGCTCGGGCTTGTCTGCTGCTCAGCTTATACAGATCTCATCAAAGAGCCTTGCAGATGACCCCAGGAGGTCTGTCCACCAGACCTTGGGGCCTAGCCCTGCCCTTCCCCACACAAGTTTCTAGCTCCAGCACCAGACTAGTTCTATTGGCACTAAATGGCCAGGAATGAAGAATGACAGGGTCCTAAGGGAAGAGGCCTGAGAGAACACTGAGTCCAAACTCCTCATCTTACAGTTGGGGAAACTGAGTCTCAAACAGCTTGTCAGGCTAGGCCCCAGTCCTCTGTGTCAGGCCCCCACCTCACCATGTGGGGCTGCATGCTGGCACATGGGGCCTTAGGAAACTAGATTCCTACCTGAGCAGAGGTGATGAGGTGGCACAGTGGGTAGTGCAGGGACCTAGGGTCAGGAGCACCTGGCTTCCAGTGCTGCCTCAGGCTCTTGGTGGCCTCAGATTTATGAGTTTGCTGGTGGGTGATCCTGGCTGGATAAATGTCACTTAGCCTCTCTACAGCCTCAGTTTCCTCCTGTATGAAGTGAGAGTAATGATAAACCTACCTCCCAGGGTTAGTAGGAGAGAGTGAGAATATTTGTGAGGTGCTTTGAGAACCGATCTAAGTACAAGTAGTTATCTGTTGTTATTGTCTGATTTTTTTTTAAGATCTGCACAGCTCTGGTGTATTTTTCACGACTGACACAAAGCCTCCTTTCTCTTCCTGACTCCTCATTAGGGAGAAGACGGATGACACCTCCGGGGAGGACAATGATGAAAAGGAAGCAGTCACTTCCAAAGGTCGAAAAACTGCCAACAGCCAGGGCAGGCGCAAGGGCCGCATCACCCGCTCGATGGCCAATGAGGCTAACAATGAAGAGGCAGCTACACCTCAGCAGAGCGCAGAACTGGGTGAGTCTTTTTATATCGCTTTCATTTCCTTTCCCTGTGCACTGAAACATCCCTTGTAATAAAAGATTGTTTTGTTTGTTTTAAGAAAGGGAAAAAAAGGTCAGCAAAACCAGCCAACTTATGAGCTGTGTCTGATGGGATCCACTTCGGCCCATTCTCAGCTTTTTTTCAGCGCTGAACGTGGCCTTCCTAAGTGATCCTAGCTGGGGGTGAGAGGCACAGGCTTTGTGGGGCATGATGAGGACGGGGAAGGGAACGAGCTCTGGAGGCTCCCTTGCCACCCATGCTGCACTGATGTCATCAGCTCTGTCTTTTGGTGTCTTGCTAAAAGCTGGGGGGCGGGGGGACCTTAATGACTGGAGTGTTATGGAGTGATAATGGCTTTCTAGATCTGGATTCTCCCAAGCATCCATTTCTAAGAGCAGGAGGAGGTAGGCTGGGTTTTTCTGGGGGTCATTATAAAAACTTAGCTGCGGAATACTGCTCAGAATGCCAGACTTGATAGGTTGGTTACTTTTGCTGAACTGTTTTTTTTTCTCTTGTTTATTCTTTGTTATAAAAATAATAAATAATCATTGGAGTTAGAATTTGAATATTGATTTAAAGTTTGCAAAGTGTTGTATGTATATGATTTCATTTGATTCACTCTGGGTGGTAAGTGCTATTATTCCTATTTTACAGATCAGGAAACTGAGTCTCAGAGAGGTGAAGTGATTCCTTGCTCAGAGTGATCCAGCTAATATGTGGCTGAGATTGGATTTGAATGTGGGTCTTGAGTTGAGATCCAGGGTTTTTATTGTGGAACCGAATTGTAGGGATGACCTGGCCAGGGGTAGGACATATAGGGAAGTAGAGGTGATTGAGCATAATCCATGTGTTAAAACTTGAATGTATCCATGGAAGGAGGTGTTCCCCACACCTTATTTCCCCTGTGTCAAAGTCAGGAGAAGGGATTTCTGGGTCCTCTTTGTCCTGGCACTCCTCTTCCTTGATGCTCCTGAGAGGGAGATGATTGTGTCCTAGTGGAAGGAAGCCTAAGTTGGGGGCAAAAGAGCAGGGTTCTGGTGCCTGCTTGACCATTGGATGGAAAGTGAGCCCTGCAGAGTACAAGTGACTTGATGTCTATCCCCCTACCCATCCTTGGCCTGACCTGCCCTTTCTCAGCGAACAACACGGGGAAGGCAGAACCCTGGTTCCTCCCTCTGGCTACGTAGGATCTACTTTCTGTCTGGCTCTGAGCCACCCAAACTACTTTTCTGTTCCTTCTCTCCATCAGCATTTATCAGGTGCCTACTATGTGCGGAAAATAGTAGTGCATAAGAAGCCGGCCTCAGAGTGAGACAGACCTGAGCGCTCCAGGATCAGTCATTATTCCCACCACTTTGTCTCTACTTGATCTAGACAGGCAGAACGGCATAGTGGATAGGGAGTCAGACTGGAGCCAGGAGGCCCAGGGTTCAAGACACGCTGGCTGTGAGACTAAGGAAGTCGCACAAGCTCTCGGCACCTTTATGCAGCTCTTTGAAGCTTTGATTGAAGAGCAGGCCTAGCAGGCGTTCAGAAGGGGTTTCTGACAGGAGTTCTCTCCCCGCAGGCATCAGAGAGGAACCTGGGGTGGGCAGTGTGCTGGCCACAGCCTGAGGGGTCTCCACGCAGGGTCCTGCTTGCTTCATTCAGCTGATTGCCCAGAACGCTGAGCCCGCTCGTACCTGCATGCACGCACATACACACTGTATACACACCTCTGGGAGAGGTTAGTACGAGGTGATTCCTCGGCCCAGGCAGGACCTGAGACCTCCAGACCAACCCAGCGGGTGGGAGGTCTCAGGGGCGCCATTAAGAACTCGACAGCCAGGGCCTGCTAGTCTGAGGCCGCCTTGTTCCAGGGGTCCAAATGTTGCAGTGATGAAGTTCTAGGAGGTTGTGGCCAGTTGGTGAAATTGAGGACCCGTGCTGTGTTCCTGCCTGCTGCGTTTCTCAGCGCGATCATTTAGCCCTGCTTCAGCATGGCCCGGCACGGGGGAAACGGCCGGTTTGGATGCCAGAAAGGCCGGCTCTCTATGTAGGAGCTTTGTTCTTTGGAGGTGACCTCAGTGCTGCCTGTGCTACCGTGGACTGGTTGTTTCTCCAGGCCTTCTAGCTCCAGACCTATAGTCTGTCGGGTTTTTTAAGACGGGTCCCTTTGTGTCCTTGGGTCTCGCTCCCCCTTTTTGTAAAAAGCGGGGTTGCCCTAGGTCCAAGATTTTAACTCGGGTTTCATGAACCCTTTGGTCTTTGCATGGATTTCGAGTTCATTGAGCTGAGCTAATTTTTTTAAGCGTCTTTATTTCAGTACAATTGGTTTTCTTTGTAATCCTGTGTTTTATTTTATGCCTTTAAAACTGTGCCTCTAAGGAGAGCTCCATAAACTTGGTCAGATGGCCTGCCGCAGGCTCCAGGCCCTTCTCTGGGTCAGCTCTAGATCTGGGCCCTGCCAGCTGCCACATGACAGTGATTTATTAAGCACTTTCTGCGGATGGAAAGAAAGCCAGTGCCAGCCACCCCCGCACTAGGTGCTCTTTCTGTGGGGCCTGGGTGACCTCCCTGGGGCTTTCCGTTCACTGGTGCCAGACTCTTGGCTTCCCCTCTCATTCCTCAGGAGGTCTTCATGTGTGTCTGCTTTTGAGGGGCCGTACCCCAGATCCCCAGACACTCGGGCCTGGCGCACCTTGGGGTACCTGGTCAGCATTCCTTTGACTTGGTATAACCCCAGGAGTCCCCAGGTTATTGGTGGTCATTTTGGCCTCTTGTTCCCGGGCATGTATTTCTAAAGCGGATTCAGGGCCCCATAGTAGGTGAAAACCAATTTTCAAAGCAATTGCTCCCCTTCCCTCACCCCATCTCTGAGACACCTTGCACAGTGCTAGGTGGAGATGGCATTTAAAACATGGCTATTGGCGTCCGAGCTTCCCATGGAAAAGTGGGGAGCTCTCCAAGGTCACCGGGCCATAGATGGGAAGCAGCAGAGGCAGCCCCACCTTTTTGCAGATAACGGAACTTGTCCCAAGTCTGAGAGGTAGCAGGCGATTCGGCGCAATTCAAACCCCATGTCTGGCTTTCACCCGCCACACTGCTGCTCTCCTCCCCTCCTCAGGCTGGCCACAGGATGACTTCTGTGAATTTTTAGCTACAGGCTCCCATTTTCTCCCCAAGTGGAACATCTACCTGCCCGCTCCCACCTCCCTAGGTCACACAATCAGGGTGGCAGGCACCCAGGCTGGAAAGCTCTCCCCCCCGGGACAGCGGGTCCTTCCTTCATTCTGTGCCCCTGCTGGGCCACTTGCCACGTCTCCTTGCTCCTCCTCACACCCGTGACTTCCCTTCCGTTCTGGGTTTGCCATCCAGCTCAGCTGCCCACAGCGGTTTTCATGACTGGGGAATAACGTGTGGTCAGCTCCCATTTCCCTAGGGCTGGGATCCCTATGCCATGGGCCTGAGTGTCAGGACACACATGGAAAGCCACGTCCCATACCTTGGATTTGTTTTGAGCTTGACTTTCCTGCTTCTGTCATTCAGTCAGCAAATGTGTTCAGTGCTTATTCAGTGCTTACTCTGGGCCATGTACTGCGGTAAGTGCTAGAGGCCCCAGCCACGGGCGAATAGCATCTGCCCTCTAGGAGCTCCCATTCAGGTGGCTGGTGTTGTCAGGCTCACGGAGGAGCTCTTCAGGGGAGATCCCAAAGGGGGAGGCACATGTGGGTGGGCACGGGGCCTCCAGCCTGAGGGGGCGTTGAGCTGAGTCCCTGATAGAAACCAGGGGAGCCTGAGAGGCTGAATTGATGAGGAACAGCCGGAGGAAAGCTTCTCCAGGGTGGGAGAGAGAGTACCAGCAGTAGCCCAGGCCAGCTGGATCACAGGGCACCTCCATGGGCTTGTGGAGGGGAGTGAGGGGCAAAAAGATGGAAAGAGACAAAACAGCCAGTTTATGGAAGGCTCGAGGAGCCAAACAGAGGTTTTGATATTTGATCCTGGGAATGATAGGAGCCTTGGAGGTTTGTTGAACAGGGGCTGATGTGGTCTATCTGCACTTTGGGAATCTCAGTCTGGCAGCTGAATGGAGAAAGGACTGCTGTGAGAAGGGACTTGAGGCAAGGAGAGCGCCACCAGCCCGTTACTGCGTGTGTATGGGAGGCTGGCCACAGGGCCATGTTAGGACACCGGTTGTCTGATTGATTGTGAAAGCTGTTTGGAGCAACAGGATTTAACGGTGGATTGGATTCCTGGAAGGGGCGCAGGTGAAGATCGAGGATGGCGCTGAAGGTCTCCAGCCTGACGGTTTGCAAGGATAACGATGCTCTTGATGTTTGGTTGTTGGGGGAGTGGGGAGAAATGGTGAATTCTGTGTTGTGCGCGTGTTTTCCATGCCCACAGGACATCGGTTTCAAGAAGGCCAAGGAAGAGATGACTGGTGACATGGGTTTGACACTCGGGAGAGAGACCCGGGCTGGGTTTAGGGATTTGGGGATCATCCATATAGAGATGATGAGTGAAGCCATGGGAGCCGAGATGGCTCAGTGAACTGGTCTGGAGGGAGAAGATGGCCTAGGACAGAGCCTTGAAGGACATGTGAAGGACACAGTCAGTGGGCAGAGCATGGTGGAAGAATCTGCAGAGAAGACTGAGAGAAGAAGTTATCTGGTCCGTTGGAGAACAACAGATGACAAGAGCCCTTCAGAGGGAGCCAGAAGGCGGCATCCAGTGAACAATGGCGTCCAAGGAGCGAGGGTGTCCAGGGAGCGAGGGCGTCCAGTGAGCGATGGCGTCCAGGGAGCGAGGGCATCCAGTGAACGAGGGCGTCCAGGGAGTGATGGCATCCAGGAAGCGAGGGCGTCCAGTGAACGATGGCATCCAGGGAGTGAAGGCGTCCAGTGAACGATGGCGTCCAGTGCAGCAGGGAGCCTGAGCTGCGTCCGCCTTGGATTTGGCGACTTAAAACAGCAATGGTCATTTGGGGAAGGAAGAGCAGTTTCAGTGAAATGATGAGGTCGGAAGCCAGATTGCAGAGTGAGAGGGAAGGAAAGCAGAGTCTGTGAGTGTAGACACCTCTCTCTTGAGGAGTGTAGCCAAGAAGGGAGGAGAGAGACAGTCCTGTAGCTAAAGAGATGGTTGGCAGCAGCGAGGGCTTTTGGAGGACGTGGGAGATGCTGGGTGTGTGCATCATGGCGGTGGGGAAGTGGCTATGGGAGAGACTCCGCTCCTTCCCTCTGGACAGAGGGAAGCTCGTGGTAGCAGTTTTGTACCTGACCTTTCTAGGGCACTCTGCCATAAGCTGTCTCACAGTCACCCCCGGAGCAGGGAGGGCCTACAGGAATCTTGCCCATTTTCCAGATGAGGATGTTAAGGTCCAGGAGAGATTGACCAGCTTGCCCAGGCTCACACAGCCAGTAAGTGTTCAAGGAGGGCTTGGACCCAGGTCTTCCTGACTAAGGAGTCCAGCACTAAAACTATTCTTAGAACTACCTCCTCCAGAAGAGCTGCCTGAGTCTCTCTCCTCTCCCTAGTGGCATAGGAAGATAAAAAGATCCCTCTGATCCTCTTTTTTTTTGCCCCCTCTCCCTCCCTCATCCCGCCCACTTCCTAATTGCATTTGTTTTTTTTGCCAGCTTCCTTGGAAATGAATGAGAGTTCTCGCTGGACCGAGGAAGAGATGGATACTGCTAAAAAAGGTGATTGATTCTGTTTTGTTCACCCCGCCCCGTTTCCCCCCTAGATCCCACCAGCAAGAACCTTGGGGCATGTGGACATAAAGATTGTAAGGGTCTCAGTGTAGCTACGAGAGACCCAGGTCAGGAGCCCGGGGCTTCTGGGCTCCCCCTCGCCTTAAAACGTAGTCCTCTCTCACTCACTGGGAGGCTGTGGACAAGCCACTTTGTGTCCTGTCACTTGGCTTTTTGAAACATGGGTGCAAAATGTCCCCGTCTGCTCTGTAGACGGGTGGTCCAGTGCGTAGAATGTCGGTGTGGTGATGGAGATCCCGGGGCCACTTCCTGTGTGACCACGGGCAGTCACTCCTCTTCTTTCCTGGCCTCACCCCCTTGGCTGTTAAATGAGAGGGTGCACTTGGGCCCGCCGGCCCCCGAGGCCAGGAGCCGGGCTGCAGAGGTCCGCGACATGAGGAGGAGACCAGACCCCGCTGAAAAGCCGGCCCTCCTCGCTTGGACGTCACACTCGGGATGCAGAGGGACACGTGCACGGCTGCTCCTATTGTGGACAACCCGGGGACCCGCTGTTTGGTGACTGAGCCGGCCCCGGGGGCAGGACAGGCGGTGGGAAGGCTCCTGGCCCAGTTGGCTGGGAGAGATGGGGCTGGAAGCTCTCTGAGGCTGCTCCCCAAGCTAGGTGGTGTCTCCTGGATGTTCTGTCCCGGGCCGCGCCCCACGTAGCAAGAGCTGGAGACGTTGTGCGCTGTGCTGAGGGGAACTGGGCTTCCTCCAGGATCAGCTGGGGCGTTGCTGAGAGACTGCGCAGAAGCGGAGGCCCGGGAGGGCTTCCTCGTGGCCTTTGGCAGGGAAGCCGTAGAGAGCGATCCTGTTTTTCGGTAGGGAGCGGTTTGTGGTCGTGAGGAAGCACTCGGAGCGTTGTTGGGAAACACTTGTAGTGCTGCAGAGCGAGCGGGAGCGCCGTGGTGTCGGACAGGCCTGCTGTCGGGGGAACGGCGGCCGGGCCGCGGGGAGAGGGCCTGTTTGGGTACGGGTGAGCCACCATCTTGGGTGTGGCGACAAGTGGAAGGAGCCTTGTGGAATGCTCGGGGCCCGGCGCCACGGAGGCCCCTGTTTGGCCTCCAAAGCTCTTCCCAACTCGGCCTCGACTTGCCCTTCCAGCTCAGCTATTGCTCCTCTTCCTGCCTTCTGAGGTTCAGTTAAATCAGCCCCAGGGCCGTTACTGGGCGAGAGACAGCACGGCCTTCCCTGCTCCCCTTTCCTCTCAGGGTCTCAGGCTTCCTTCAGAGCTCACTCAGCTCAAGCACCGCCTCCCACACCAGGCCTCTCCAGAGCAGCTGGGATGTGCCTTCCCTGCCCGCCCATTTGTTTGAATTGATCATTATATGTGTCACAAGGCTCAGGATATCGTTCCCAGGAGAATTTGAGCACCCTGAGGGCGGGGGGGTCTCTGTCTCTCTTGCCCTCCCTCCCCCCCATAATGCTTAGCACAGCGTAGGCACTTAATAAATGCTCGTGGATTGGTTGTTTGGCAAATACATGTGGCATGTTGCAGCCCAGAACTGTTTGATTGTCGGTAGGTCCTGGGAATACTTCTGACAGCATTCCATGTGCGGCAGGACCGGGGAACGGTTGTTGGGTCACAGCCCCAGCCACCGTGGGCCGGACGTTTGAGATACTGATGAAAAAGAGAAGCTGCCCCTGCTTTGAGGGAGCTTCCTTTCCTTGGAGTGGGCGGAAGAACTAGGAGAGGGTCTCAGAGCCTTCCCTGAAGCACTCTCTCCTCCTGCCTCTTCCCCTCCCTCTACTGTGAGGGAACAGGGCAAAAGGCTAGCAAGGACTGCCCTTGGCTGCCACTCCCCCCCCCCCCCCCCCCGAGAGAGATAGCCTTATGGGGCTGGGAATCTGCGAGACTCTGCTTCTGGCCATTCCCCTGCCTCCTGCCAGCTCTGGGATGTCCAGCCTGGTCAGTAGTGATTGCTGGTAGCCTGTCCAGAAACCAGAGAGAGGAGGATGACATCTGCTTCTCTTGATGTTTCCAAGAGACCTGAGGCCATGAGCTGCTCCCCCTCTCCCTGGTTCTCTGGCTCACCAACCTCTGTGACTCTGTAGCGCTCTCCTGCTCGGAATGTATCTTCTTATCTGTCTCGGTGCCCCTCCATCTCTGTCCCTCCATCCCTCTGCCCTCCTCTGCCCTTCATCTCTCTGCTCTCCATCCCTCTGCCCTCCATCCCTCTGCCCTCCATCCCTCTGTCCTCCATCCCTCTGCCCTCCTTCTCTGCCCTTCGTCTCTCTGCTCTCCATCCCTCTGCCCTCCATCCCTCTGCCATCCATCCCTCTGCCCTCCATCCCTCTGCCCTCCATCTCTCTGCCCCGGTGTTTCTCCCTTCATTTCTTGTTGTTTTTCTGTCTCCCTGCCTCCCCACCACCTGCCCTCTCCCCCTCTCTTCCCCTCTCCTCTCCCCCCCCCCCCCCGCCATCCGCTGGCATTTTACTGCTAATGCTCTCTTGTTCTTGGCTCTGGCTGAGTCACAATGGAAACCAGACAGGCTACCTGGGCAGCCGCTGGCTCGACTCGGGCCCTTCCTGGGGGAAGCCTGCCAGCCCCGGCCTCCGCTTCCTTTCAGAGCCTCCAGCTCGCCTCCCCTGGGTCCCGGTGGGGAGGGCGCAAGGCCCGGCGGCACTCGGCCTGTTTAAGGAAGGTGCTGGCCGCCAGCCCTTTGCCGAAAGCTGGGTGGCAGAGCGGGGCCGTGTTGGAGTAGAGGAGGCAGGAGGACACGGTTCCCGACAGGGAGGGGATGAGTCACCAGTGGCTGAGATGAGCCGCTCCATGTTGCTGAAATTGGGCCCCGTCCCCAGAGTCTGGCTGCGGTTCACCGGGGGCGGGCAGCCTCCGATCGTACTGAACAGCAGTGACGGGGGCTCGGGAGGAAGACGGCGAGAAGCCCCCTGTTGTTAGAGTGAGCTGGTGAGGGGGCCCGGCAGGAGCGCAGCGTCCCTGATCGGTGACATTTTTAATAATGCAATAAAGCCCGATGCGCTCGTCTGCCGTAAATTACAGCAGTCGGGACAATTACGGGGTAGGGCGCCTGCTAATCGGCATGTGACTGCCAGCGGCGGGATGCAGGTGCGGCCAGAATGCGGGTCGCATCCCCCCGTTGAGGAGCCGTCGCCGGCCTCTGGCCCGCCCTCCCCCTTCCCTCTCATTCCTCAAAACCCAGAGAGCGCCCAGGAGGCCAGCTCCCCCCTCGGCTCCGAGCTCCACGCTGCTGGACGGCAGCCAGGACCCGGAACCTTCAAAGTGGGGGATGAACCCAGAGCGATGTCTTTGGGGCTTTTGATCACATTAGGTAGTTTGGCCCGAGCTTTGTAGCAGCGCTCTCACCTTTTGGATCCGGCTTGGTGTCAGCCTCTGCAAGGGGCAGGGAGGAGGAGGTCTGCCCACAGGTATGCCCGGGGCACTCGGCTGCCACTCACTGCCAGGCTGCTTGGATTGATTGACTGGTTGGCTTGGAATCAAACCCTGACCCAGCTCAGTCTCTCTCCCTCCCTCTCTTTCCCCCTCTCTGTCTCTCTCCTTCTCTCTCTCTCTCTCTCTCTCGCATACACACATACATCCCTAAAAGAGAGAAAACAGGACTTCGTGAAGGGATGATCCTGCAGAACCCAGCAGCTTGTAGCTCTGGCGTTTAGAAAGTACCAGGCCTCTTGCTAGACACTGGGAAGAAAGGAAGAAAGGAGGAAGAAAAAAGAGCAAAGAAAGAAAACACATTATGTGCTTTCTATGGCCTTGAGAGCCCAGATTGAAAGAACAAAGTGACTGTTAGCTCAGTCAGTGCGCATTTATTAACCCTCGACTGTTTGCCGAGCCCTCTGATGGACCCAGCTAGAATGCACGGAGAATGCATTGGGGACAGACTGCTCCCTAGGAAGAGGCCCCCGGGGCACACCCCTGCCTACATGCTAGGCTGGGCCAGAGCCCGAGGGCAGGACAGAGTTTTCCCCAGGGAGCTCAGGCCCCCCCTGGAGGGGGTGCGGATTTGCAGCCGGGAGGTATCAGCAGCAATCAGATGAGATAGCGGTGAAGGCAGTGGCTGCCCTCCGGGGGCTCCCCCTTCCTCTGACAAAGCGCCAAGTGAGCCGGTGGGCCCGCCGAGGAGGGAGACACCCCCACGTACGATGTCCTGACAGAAAGTGTGGGTGCCGGGCTAGCTCAGTAAGCATCGGAGGCGGGGGAGTGTTCTGCGGACCGAGGCTAGAAAGCTGAGAGAGGCCCGGCCTCAGCTCGCGGGGGGGAAGTGCCGTGTGCCTGTGTCCCTGGATGCAGTGGGGAGGGCCCCCAGCAGCACAAGCCTGCGTTGCTCAGCCAGCCCCTGGTGCCCACAGGCCTGCTGCAGAGAGCTCCCCATGGGGAGCCCCTGTAAGGGAGCCTTGGGCGGGAGCAGGTGTACAGCTACCCCCCTCCCCCACCCTTGGTCTGCCAGCATCTCTCTCTCTCTCCCCAAAGGGAGGAGATCCGGAAAGGTTCCGTGGTCAGCCTGGGACACATCTGGGAGCCAGGCCCCGTGGCCTCCCTCCCTCCCAGGGAGCAGCAGCGGCCGACCTTGAGGGTTCAGCCTGCACACAACTAGGGTGGGGAGGGGAGGAGGAGAGAGGGGCTGATCCTGGGCAGCCCCGAGAGGGTTACCCAGTGAGTCCTCTCTGCCCAGGCCTCTTGGACTAGAATGGCCGGAGGCTGTGGCAGCCCTGAGCACCCCGTGGGGCCCTCTGGCTGTAGGATTTCTCTAAGGTGTAAGCGCTGCGTAAGGTGTAAGGTGAAAAATGTGCTGGGTTTGAATTCAGACCTTCTGGGTCTTGATTTCCTCCCATGAATCTTTGATCCTGCACTCCTATATCCATGAACCCATGTGTAGAGCTCCAAGACCGCAATCAGGAAGACCTGAATTCTGTTTCCTCATCTGTAAAAAGGATGTCATAGCCCTTACCTCCCAGGTTGTTGTGAGACTCAGAAGAGATGAATTCTACCCAACCTCTCTGCCCCATCCCCAACCAGGTGACGTAATCAGGAAAGGTGAACCAGTTGGGCCTGGACAGCCTCAGGGCCTCCTGAGATAGCTCGGGGGCCATTTGGGACAGCCTCAGGTCCCAGCTGTAGCCCTTATATATAAGAGACATCTGCTCTTCACAATGCTTGGCCTGGTAAACAAGGCCAGGGATGTAGGAGCTTTTTCTCCTGCCCCAGAGAAGTGAAATAAACCTGGGGTGAGGCAGGAGCTCCCTGGGGTGGTCTCTGAGTGCCAGGAGAGCTGGAAGGGGCCATCAAGCCCAGCTCTCTCATTTGCAGATGAGGAATCCAGGGCCCAGAGAGAGAGCAATGACTTGGCCAGGATAGGAGGTGTCAGAGGCAAGATTTGAAACCGGCCCCTCTGTATCCCAATCCAGAGCTCTTCCTGTTCTGCCAAGATGGTGGAGAATCAGAGCGGCCCAGGGTGTTCTCAATGGAAAGTGAACGGAGGCCTCTGGCCCGGCCCAAAGCTGCTATTCTCCTCTCCCCACCAGACTGGGAACTTTCTGAGGGCAGAGACGGTGCCTTTGCCTTTCTTTGTTTCTCCAGAGCCTGGCACACAGTAGGCAGTTACTAAATGCTTTTGCCCGGCTGTGGCTCCAGACCTTTAGCCCTCTGGAGGCAGCCTTCCACCCAGCATCTCAGTGCTCTCTGCCAGGCCAAATGCCTGGAAATGATTGTCTGGGTTCTCCCCTGGGGTTTTATCAGGGTGGAGCCTCTCCGCTCCAGCACCTTGGTGGGATGCGGGAGTCCCTGCAGGTGAAGCAGTTCTAGATTTAAAGTAGGAAGAGCCCTTGGGGTTAGCTCGTTTTACAGATGAGGAAACTGAGACCAATAGGCCTTTAGAACTGGGAAGAATCTTTGAGGTCACTTAGATGGGGTTTTATAAATGAGGAAATGCACACTGCCCCACAGAGTGGCAGCTGAGGAGTCCACAAGGCTGGGGTTCCAGTCCTGCCCCAAACACTTCCGAGCTTTGGGCCCTTGGGCAGGTCAGCGACGTGCTGGGAGCCTCATGTGTAAGCCGGGGCGGGGGGGAGGGCAGAGGCAGCCTCTAGGCTCCCAGGAGCCTTCCTTGGCCCGAGCGCCTGGAATGGTTGTGTCGGAGTTACCTTTCTGAGCTCCTGGGCCTCTTTGAAGAGGCTTTGAGAAGAGCCGTGTGCTCGGCATGGCGGGAGGTTTCCCTGGGTGACAGCAGGAACTGTGGAATTAGAAACCAGAGCGTCCCCCACCCCCCGAGAGCTCCCTGCTTGAAGACCCTGAAATATGACCTCCCAGAAAGCCTCCCTGCCTTGGCTCTGGCCCAGTGGGCTCCGGCTCCAAATACAGTCCCCCTGGACGCCCACCCTTCCCCAGGAGAGCTCATTACCTGCAGAGTGGTGGTCTGAGACACTTCCTGCCCGATGCAATTCCTGTCTGCTCCGTCCCATTGCGGGGCTGCCGTTCCTCAGCTTCCGCAGCGTCAGAGAAATCGATTTGATTTTTCAAAATGAAACTTTTCTTCTCTGAGCTTGGAGTCTGAAAGAGTTGAGGCTCAGACAGGCTCTCCACAACTGCTTGATGACCTTGAGGAAATTACTCCCCTCTCCCGCCTCAGTTTCCTTATCTGTAAAATATAGGGATTTAGTTGTGGGCCTCGAAGGCTCTAAGTTTGTGATCCAGGAATCCGTAGTGGGGTGGGACGGGAACACTCCAATCCCCCAAAGCCCTGTGCCGTTGTCAGAGGATCCCCAGGGAGCGTGGGATGGGGTGAGAGATAAGCCAGGTTCAACCAACCATGGCGGGCCTCCCTCCCAGGGTATTCCGTTCTCTAGCTGGGAACCCAGTGCCCTGCAAGCCGCCCACCTAGTCAAGGCTGGCCAAGGGCAGGCAGAGAGCCCTGATTGATGGCGGAGGTCGGGAGGCGGCCCTCGTTCGTCCAGCCCGCTCCATCCTCCCCGTCTACCTTGGTGACCTTGGGCACTTCCTCATCTGCTCAAGACGGCCTCAAGTCTGACTCCCCGGGGTCTGCTGTTTGTCACTTGCTTAGCTTCTGTCCCCCCCCCCCAGCCCCCAAACCCCCTGAAGCAGGGAAGGGGAACAGCTGGAACCAGGCAGTCAGAGGGTTAAGCAGGAGGACACCGGAGTGACCTGGTCTATTCAGAGGCTGATCAAAGTTCAGGTTAGAGTTCTGTGTAGTTACCTTTCACCCCCACCCCCACTCCAGTGATTCTGGGACTGCTTTCTGCTCTTGGGGCAGGAACAACTGTGGGGGAGGGAAGGGGAGAACCCGGGGCAGGTGGAGACGGGCTCAGGACCTCTTCTGTGGAAAAAGGAACCAGAAAAAGGGTGGCTGGGAGCAGGCCCCCGATCCGTGCCAGGAAGTAGAGGCGGGAGGGTCCCTGTGATCCTTAAGGACTATGTTTGGAGAGGCTCTTCGAGGAGCCCCCAAATCCCCTGGGGAGGTGGAGGTCGTGCCTAGGGAGTGAGATCGCCCCCTCCCCCCGGACAGGCCAGGGAGAGATGCTGCCCTCATCACCTCCACCTCCCCAGGCCAGCCCCTGCCCTGATTCCCACAGACCTTCAGGCCTCTGTTCCCTTTGTGAAGTCTTACTGCCCAGCCCCCTTCCAGCTGGTGGGCTATTCCCTCCCTTTGCATTTGTGCCCTCTGCTTTTCGTGGGCATTTGTAAGCCCTCGCCCACCAGGGTGCGATGATTGCCTTTGTTGTCATCTCTGATGCCGGCACCTGATGGGCACTAGACAGAGAAGGGTCGGCCGAGGCCTTCTGCCCCCGTGCAGCAGCCTCTGCCCGATTGGGTTCTGCTCTCACGGAATGGGTGATCTGTTCACCCCATTAGCTTCAGGTGGTCAGCCTCAGTTTTCTCACCTGTAAAATGGAGCGGTAGATTTTAGAGCACTGAAAGGAACCTTGTTTTATCCCCTGATTTTACCAAGGCAGAGAGGCTGGAACTTGTCCAAGGTCACACATGCATTAATTAGCAGAGCCAGGATCCAAATCCAGGTTGAGACTCGGATAGAGAATTAAAATGCGTTGCTGTGATTATCATTATTAGCTTCCTCCATCTGCAGGGGGTGAGGAGAGACCTAGAAAGGGCGCCCGGGGCCCAGAGTGTCTCTCCTCGTGCTGGTGAACGATCTCGGGGCCGAGGAAGGAAATCCTTCCTCCGAGTCCAAAGCGGCGGGGGCGGGCGGCGGGAGGGGGCCTGGAAAATCTGCCTTTGTGGAAAGCCCGTGAGCCTGCGCTGCCCCTGCTGCTGACATAGGAAGCGGGAGGGGGAGGAGGGAGGGAAGCGAAGGCCAAGTTGGCCCGCCCCTCGTCAACCTGGGCTTGTGCCACACTGGCTGTTATTAACACTGTCTAGAGGTCACATTCAGACGCGATGAGCCCGTGGGTCACCCAGAGGAAAAGATTAGGGCTCATTACTGGGGCTCCCTCCTAAGCGAGCCGGCCCCAGCTGGCGGAGCGGGCCGGAGCTCTCCGCAGTCAGCTCCATCTGCCTTTTATTTTCCCCCCATAACTTAGGGTTTTTGTGGCTGTTGTTGATGTCGTTGCCTTTTGGGGGGAAGCGGGGAAGGTGCCTGCGGCCGTGCCTGTGAGGAGGCTCCCCCGGCAGTGAGCCCTATCCCGCAGCTGGCACGGGGGGAGAATCGCCTGCCCTGGCCGGGGAGGGAGGCCTTTCTCTGGGAGCTGTGGAGCGGGAGAAGCCGCAGCCAGCACCGCGGCCGCCCCGCGCCCCCGTCAGAAGTGACAGGCTGGGCGAGGAGCTCCGGGGGGCCCAGGAGACGCCAGAGTGTGAGGACGCTCTTGCCCGTGACCCTGTCACAAGCTTCAGGCCACCGGCTGGCTGCCTGTCCCCCTCACCCCCCCTTCCTTGGCAGTTCTTGGGAGGTGGGAGGGCAGAGCTGAAAGGAGCCCAGAGCTGGGCTGTCTTTCCTCCTCCCTCTTCCCTCCTCCCTCTTCCTCCTCCCCCCTTCTCCAACCCCTCCTTCCTTTGGCGGCTCCAAGAGAAGGCAAACAGGAGGAGCGGAAAGGATGTGAGAGCAGTGAAGTCCGAGCCCCCGTCTCAGACAGAAGCCGCCGCCGCCGCCCGCCGCATCTCAGCGGGTCCTTGTTATTGCGTCTCTTACTCCTTTTGCTCCCTGTGTGCCGTATGTTTCGGGAAAACTTAGCAGAAGGGGAATCGCGGATAAGAGAATGTGAGTATCCTTTCAGCAGGGGAGCTGGGGGGGGGGGGCAGGCTGGGTTTGTTCGGAAACATCCACGGATGGGTATCTTAGATGCGTCTATGGAGGGATTCTCCCCTGCTCCTCCCTGTTTCCCTTATTCCCAGCCTTGGACCATACTGGGCAAACTGTTGCCAGAGAAGAGCTGGGGGGCCGGGGGCCGGGACCCGCTGGGCCGCTTTCGTGGGTGGCACTCCGCTGGAGAGCCCTTGGTGCCCCTGGGTGGCGATGCTGTTGACAACTCCCCCCCCCCCCAGTTACTGCTGACAGGGACAGGAGCAGGGCCTGGGGGTGGGCAGATTGCCCACTGATTACAGTTGGTGGAAAGCAGGTGTGTGGGGAGATTGCTGCCTCTTTTCGGGAGGCAGAGATGAGAGTCTGATCATTCTGGGCAGAAGCTCTGGTAACAGTGTGTGATCCGAGCCCTCCCTTTCCTGGCTGTACAAACTGAATCTCCCCTGGAAGGGGGAGGGCCATCTGTGCTTGGGAAACAAGGCGGCCCTGTTGTGGGGAGTCAGAAGGACGGGCACCTGGCTCTGCCCGCACCTCTGCAGGGGGTGCAGGGAGCCAGAACAGCCTGGTCCCTGTGACCTCCGCTCGGGGGGCACTGGGTGACAGTAGTCCGGGGTGGGGGGGTCATTGACCTTGGGCCAGGTTTTATTGTTTAGAAGGCAGTGGGACAGAGGGCAGGCTGGGGCCGAAATGAACAGAGTCAGCTCTGTGGAGGGATGTCAGGGTCGTCCTGTGAGCGAGGGTGCCCCATCTCCGAATGCCGCTTTGCACTGCCCCGGGGTACCCCGAGGACAGGATTCGGAGCAAATCTGGGCTCAGCTAGACCTGGGCTGGGGACCTGTGGATCATGGGGAGCATCATCCATTTGCACTTGAGAGAACTCCAGTCCAGCCCCTTCCCTAGTTTTCTTCAGATGGGGGAATTGATGCCCAGAGAGGTTAAGCAGCTTGCCAGGCTCACACAGCTAGTTAATGGCACGCGGCCTCAAGTGTCCTAACTGCCCCTTCAGCATTTGGTCAGAGAGGGGCAGCTGACCCCCTTCCCCAAGGCTCAGCTGTTGGCGGGCGGAGTGAATTAAGGTGCCAGCCTAACACTTAGCCACCCACTTCCTTTAATCTGGAAGTGTCAGCACACTTTGGGGTGCAGCCTGTCTTGCTGTCCCATGGGGCTGGGCAGGAACTGAGGCCCACCTGCCCACCCGCCACCTGCCTCAGGCTCAGGGTTTGAAAAGAGAATGTTCCTAAGCGGCCGTCCTCCTGGAGAAATGGCAGCTGAGCCCTGGGCTTAGGCAGGAAAGGTCGACACCGGATCCTTTCCGCCCCCCCTCCCACCTCCCCCCTGCCTGTCCTTGGGACACCCGGCCATGTGGCTGGTGAAGTCTTCCTGGTATCGGGGGGGCTCACTCCCTGACCCCTCACCTTGCTGAGTCTCACCTGGCTGTGGCAGGGAAAGGGAGGTCTGTTGGGGAGGGCTTTTCCCCCGACCTGTGCCGGCTCCAGCCCACCCCTGGGTCTCTGTCTCTTCCCCCTCCCTGACCCTCTCTCCAGATCTCTGTGTGTATCTCTCTTCCTGGCTCCCTCCCACCATCTCTTCTCTTTCTCTCTCCCCTTTCCCACTCCCTTTCTCTCCCTCCCTTTTCCCCCCATCTCCCTCCCTCTCCCTCCCTCTCTCTCTCTCTCTCTCTCTCTCTCTCATATGGCTCTGCTCCAGGAAATCCTTTAGCTTATTCACCCTCAAATCAAGCTGGCTGGGAGATTGTTTCATGTATTTATGTAAGGTCTAATTCTGGGCTTCTCAGCCCTGGGGGGATGGAAAGGTTAAGGGACCCTGCCTCGGCCCCCTCCTCCCCAGCCACTCAGAAGTGGCCTGGCAGCTCTGGCTTGGGCTCGAGGCTTGGGATATCCAAGGTCAAGCTGCCTGGGAGCACAGAGATATAAATATACACGTCTGTTCTGTGTGTGCGTGTGTGTGTCGGGCAGATGGGCTGAGGTCTGGAAGAAAGCCTTCCTGGTCAGCCCGCGCTTTGTCCTCGAGGAGAGCGAGGAGAGGCTTGAGCCCAGGGTTTCGATCCCGACCTAGAAAACAGGCCCTTGGGGGGCCTCCAGCACAGGCGAGCGGAGGACGTGTTGTTGACATTGCTGCCGGACGGGATGTGGGTTCGACCGGAGAGCCAGCATGTGTGGCCGGCGTGGCCTGGGACGGGGGGGAGGGCCTGCTTGCTTCCCTGCGGCGCAGATGCTGCATTGAAGGTTCCCCTGGCGCACCTGCCGTGACCCCCGGGCGTCCTCTTCCCCTCGGCCGGCGGGGTGGCCATGGCCAGAGTGCGGCCTGCAAGGCCTGGCCCGCACGATCTCACCCCTCGGGGCAGGCCTGGACTCGTGCCAGCCAGGTAGCCTGGCCTGGCCATGTAGCCTCTCGGAGCCCCCTGGAAACGCTGGGCACTGGCAATGAGGGGAAAGATGCTGGTTGTCATTGATGGAAGGGGCGCCCACCTCGGGGCGCGCCCCACACCTGCCAGCCAGTCCCACAGGCATTCTAAGTGTCCTCCCACAGGCCAGGCGCGGGTGCCGAGGATGGAGAGACAAAACGCGGAAGTGATTCCTGCCCTTGGGAAGCTTACGCTCTATTGGCAGCCCCCAGACAAGCCAAGGGCTCCTCTGGGAACCCGGCCTGCTTGCTGGAGAGAACCCCCTTCCTTCCTTAGCCTGTGAGCCTTCAAGTCCCCCAGGAGAGCCCCCAACATTGGCTTCCAGGGGGACCTCCAGCCCCTTCCCTCCCTTGGGCTTAGTTTCCTCATCTGGAACAGGAGAGAGATTGGGCAGGATGGCTTCTCCTTCCCCTCGGGAGCTTTGGTCCTGGGGCCTTCTTCCCCGCGTCTCGTGTCTCTGTAGTCCAAGTGCTGGGGCCGTCGGGGCCACTTTGGAAGCTCCGGAGAGAGCATTCTGCTGACAGAAGGATACAGAAAGGGGAGAGGGGGAGGAGCAGTCCTTGGCTCGTCAGACCCCCCTCTCAGGCAGTCCCAACCCCCACTCCAGGCATTGACCCTGATGGTCCTTAAACCCACCCCCCCCACCCTCCATCCCCCCACCCCCGTCTGGCTGGGGTGGAGACTGCTGGTCTCAGGGGCCGCATGCGTAGGTGTGTCCAGACTGTCTGTGGGGGAAGTCCTGGCCCCAGCCTCGCCTGCTCTTCTCACCCCCTTCCCAGGCCTGGTGGGGGACTGAAAACCAGGCCCTGTCACATGGCCCCTCCAAGCAGCTGGGAAGGCTGTGTCCAGGTCAGGGCGGCTGGCTTCCGGCTGCCCCGGGGCCTGTGCGAGGTTAGCCAGGAATTGGGAGGGGCCTGGGGGGTGTGTGGCAAGGGTCAGTGTGTGAAACTTCTGCAGGGTGCCGGGCCCTGGAGCCGGAGCAGGATGAGGGAGACTCAGAGCTGCCCCTTCTCCTCCGCCCTGCACTTGGCTCCTTCCTCTCTGGGCCTCAGTTTCCCTGTCTCTCTGTAGGAGGAGGGTGGAGGGCCCTTCCCACTCCCTCTGTGATCTCTAATCACAAAACTTGGTAACGCTGGTGTCTGGGAATAAGTCCAATTCTCTGGGTCTTCTCCTCAGTCCCATTAGGGATGTGAACTGGCCAGTTCCAAGTCTGAGGCCCTAACGGAGCTCACCATTCTCGGCCTCCTGCAGTGAGGGAGTCTGGCCAGGGACCCCAGCATTCCTTCTTAGCAGTTGGGGATCCTCCTCACGAGCCTGCATGACACGGGGCAGGTCACAACCCTCCCTTGTTCCCTCTATCTGGCTTCCCTGACCCCGGAGCTGGCGGCCGGGCTTCCCCTCAGGA
This sequence comes from Antechinus flavipes, assembly GCF_016432865.1. NCBI lineage: Eukaryota > Metazoa > Chordata > Mammalia > Dasyuromorphia > Dasyuridae > Antechinus > Antechinus flavipes. Next base: position 691,634,568 of record NC_067398.1, read on the forward strand.
CAAAACTTTACCTTCTGCCTTTGCTTCCTGGCCACAGGTCTCCTGGAACATGGGCGGAACTGGTCAGCCATCGCCAGGATGGTGGGGTCCAAGACAGTATCCCAGTGTAAAAACTTCTACTTTAACTACAAGAAGAGACAGAATCTGGATGAAATCCTTCAGCAGCACAAGCTAAAAATGGTGAGTTCTTCAGCCCTCCCCTCCTGCCCCCAGCTTCTCCAGGCGCTGCCACCCACCGCTGCAGAAGGGTCCCCGGTGGTCCCTTTGGGGGCAGGCCATCAGCGTGCATTTGTCCAGGGGCCCACTGTGTTCGGGCACCGCACTGAGTGCCAGGGAAAGCAGAGAGAAGCCGGAGCCCCTCTGACCCTCAGGAGCCTCCGAGTTAATGAGACGATAGATAGAAGCAGGCATCTTGGGGATGCAGCAGCTGCATGCTGGGCCTAGAACCTGGAAGGCCCGATTTTAAGTGCGGCCCCAGGCCCACGATGGCTGTGTGACGTGGACGGGGCCATGTCTGCCTGCTTCCTCAACTGTAAAATGGAGATAATAGTAGCACGGGTCTCCTGGGCTTATTGTGGGGAGCCAGAGAAATATTTGTAATGTTTACAGCACAGTGCCTGGCACACAGCAGGTGCTTAATCAATGCTTATTCCCTTCCCCCTGCCCAAAAAGCGGAAGGCTGAGTGGTTTTCCTTCTGGAGTTGAAAGAGTGATGGGCATGAGTTTAAATCCTGGCTATCTCACTGCCTTAGCGACCCTGACTAAGTCACCTCATCTCCATTCCTCAGCTTCCCCACCTGTACGATATGGCCACATGTCAAGTTCTTGATCAAAGGGGTCATGAATTCTTCACTTTTTTGTGTCTTGGACCCTTCTGGAAGTCAGTAAACAGAAACAAGTTCTAAGGAAACTGAGTCAGTAAATGCAAGTATTAAGGAAACCAAGTATCTTGGTGTGCGAGCACCTGAATTTTTTCCTTAAGTTTACAGAATCTAGCTTAAAAAGCCCAAGCCCGGCTGATCTTCAAAGTGACTTTGAGTCAATAAATAAACATTTACTAAGTGCTGAGGATGCAAAAAAAAAAAAAAAAAAAAAAAAAAAAGGGGCAAAAAACCGTTTGTTCCTCAAGAAGCTGCCAGTCTGAGAGGGAGACGATGCACAAACCGGCCTGTACGGGGCCGGCCGGGTGCACGAGCACTAGGGGACCGTTAGTGGTTATGTTGGGGGCTGGGAAAGACTTTGGAACACTCCTTCTGACTCCAAGTGCAGGGTTTCAGTTAGTAACCATTTATTAAGCTTGCCCTTTGTGCCTGGCATTGCTAAAGCTGGGCTGCAGAGCCAGGATTCTGCGCCCTCGGGGAGCGGGTACAGTAATGGCGGAAATGCAGCCTAAATGTCCAGGATCGATGGACATAAACAGAAACAATTCCTGTCTTCAAGGCACCTCATCTTGGCAGCCCGTCAACAGACAAGTCTAGCCCTGGTAATCTGGGGGTCTAGAGTGATGCAGGGAGGAGCTGCCGAGGGCTAGAACGTGTAAGGGCTGGGGCTAAGAGGGAGAGCATTCCAGGCCTGGGGGTGGGGAAGGGAGCATGGGGAAGGGCCTTCTCTTCCTCCCCTCCCCTCCCTGTGCTCACCCTGCTGTCCCGCCTCCTTCCTCCTTCCTCTCAGCCGTAGCACCGGGGCCACTGGCGGATCCATGGTGGCTCTCCCAGGGTCGAGGCTCAGAGTCATACTTAGACGTGTAGGGCTGGAGGGCACCTTCCCCTTGGGAGAACCTTTGGGGGGAACCCGCTGGGCTGGGCAGCCAAGATGGACTCATTCTTCCACTTGGTTCAAGCAAGATGAGAGAGAGGCAAGGAGACTGCTCTCAGAGCCCCCCGAGACCTGTGAAGCTGGGGTGCGGGCCCTAGGCCAAAGAGGAGGACGGCTGTGCTGATGGCGGTCCAAGGAGCCTAGCTCAGGAGCTGAACAGGGCCTTTGACACCTCAGGGACTGTGGAGAGATTAAAGGGGGTCTTTGGGAGGAAAATCCCATCTGTATTTTCATTCCCCTCTCACTGAAATGGAGCATCCATTTAGAAAGACCATTCTGAGAAGGGGGTCCTAGTGGCACACAGGAGGAGAAGAACCCCAGGCACTGGGTCATGTCGCAGGGAGCTTACAAGCAGCCGGTGACCGAGCCAGGCTCGGGTGTGGAGAGGGGGCCGCCTCTGGAAAACCAGAGGGGCTGTTAGTGCCTGGCTCCCATTTGGGGAAGCTTGACACGCTCTGGATGAAATTCTGTGGGGCAGAGGTGGGGCTCGGGAGCTTGCTCCAGCAGCCAAGGGTCTTTCCATGGTGGGGTGCTTGGTTCTGACTCTGGGCCCCCGTCCTGTCCAGGCTCACCTTGGTTGTTACCCACTAGAGAGGGCAATTAGCATGCGCAGGGACACACAGCAAGGGGCAGGGCTCGGTCGGAGGGAGAGGCAGCTTCCATTCCATCTGGCCTCCAGGCTTGCCGGCCTCACCCCCTCCGGCTGTCAGGTGCTGGGGGGGGGGGGGGGAGAAGGAGGAGGAGGAGGAGGTGAAGAAACGCTGACTCACACAGGAATTTCCTCCCGTCAGCGCGCAGGAATGAGGAGCTCAGGCTGCTCCTTGCCCCCCGCCAGGGCCCCCCACCACGCTGGTCCAGAGAGCTGGGCTTGAAGCCCCCTTGGTAGCACAGGGCAGCTTAGTGGGGTGGTGTGAGGGCCTTGGGGGCTGGCTTTAGGCCGAGGCTTCCAGAATGCTGCTGCCGTGCCCGGCCTGGGGCCTAGCACACAGTAGGCACTTCATCAGGCTGAGTGATTGGTTGTCTCAGGATGTGGTAGAAATGAGAGATTTCTCCCTCCTATCTCTAGGGGACAGGTTGGGACTGGAAAGAGACTGTCGTCATCTGCCAGCTCAGTCCCTCCTGTGCATGCCCCCATTTCACAGACGAGGCACTGAGGTGAAGTTCCCGGGTTCGTGTGGGAGATCTGTTCCCGAGGCAGCCTTTGTGCCCAGGCCCTCTCATTGTAGGCCCGGTGCCTCCTGGGCAGCCTCCCCCACCTCCCTGGCCTCCCAGCTCTGGAGGGTCTGGAGGGCCTCTCTGGCTCCCTCCCTTTGGCCAGACCCCGGGGGTTCTGGGGCTCTGGCAGGGCTGGAAGATCCACCCCTGTTCCCCAGGATCCTTAGGGGTTCAGGCACCCAGATTGAGGCTCACCCTGTGGGGCTGCGGCACAAGCAGCCTTTAACTCCAGGGCCCACTCTTTAGCTCCCCCGCCATCCTTTCTCCAGCTCCCCTTCCAGTCACATGTTCAAAAGGTCAAGGATTTCATCTGTCGGAGTACTTCTCCCCTCCCCCCACTTTGCTCTGTCTCCCTCCCTCCCTCTCTCTCCCTTTCTCCCCCTCCCCCTTCCTCTCCCCAGGGCATGGTACCCTCCCCTTAGCAGACCTTGAGAGCGTTTGGTGGGGCCATCAGATGTCATCGCCCCATGGCCCAGCTCGCTGGTGATCGGCTGCCCCAGTTCAGCTGGGTTGCCCTTTGAACACAGCCCCAGTGCCAGGCCCACACTCGCTCTGCTGGAACCTGCCAGGGCTCGGATTCCTGGCAAGGCCTCAGGCGGCCCGGGGCTGTCTCTGTGCCACAGCGCGGCGTCCCAAGGAGGCCGTCCCCCTTACTCGTGACCCCACTTAGGACAGCTCATGCTGACAGCCTCCCTGCGATGCTGATCACTGTGGCCTCTGTACACAGCCCTGAACCTCGATTTCCAAATCTGGGAAATGGAGCAAGAGAGAGACAGAGACAGAGAGAGACTGTGTGTGTATGTGTGTAAGGGACTGAGAATGGGGGCGGAGCTGCCCACCTCTGGGACAGTCCATCAGTCAGGCCCTTTGCAGCGAGGATTTCATTCGGTCCCGATGGCACCTCTGGAAGGCAGGTCTTAGTTTTGCTCCCCACTTTATGGGGGTTAGGTGAGGAAACTGAGGTTCTCACTGAGAGACAGAGACAGTACCAGAAGCAGAGTCTGAGCCGGGTCTGCCTCCAGGTCCAGCACGTTATCCCCTGAGCTCCCTGGTCACGATTACTTGCCCCCAGAGGGGTCCCCAGAAGCTTGTCAGTAAATGTACCAGATGAGTTTACCTCGAGCTCGTAAAGAGGTGAGGATGGGGAGCTTGTTAACTACTGTTAAGTCCCAGTTTCCCCATCTGTAAGATGGGAGATATCATGGCTCCCCCCTCCTAGCAATTGTGTGAGATCGTGTCCCTGAGAGCCCATTTAACGGGGGCTCGTTAGCATTGCCCATTTGCTTGGAAGCTCGGATCAGAGCAGAGGGTTGTGGATTTAGACGGAGAGAGTCTTTGTCCAAAAGGAGCAGACAGGACTGGCCCAAAGCCACACGGAGGGCGCCTGCTGCAGCGGAGCGTCAGGATGGGATCCCAGGATCCCTGCCTCCAGTTCCAGCCCCTTTCACAGATAATGTGCTTAACGTGCTGGGGGGGCGGGGGGGGGGCAGGGGGGGATAACAAACTGACAATATCAGACCTGATTGAGGTTGTTTTTGGCTCCATCTCTGATGTCATCGATTGGAGACAAGGGAGATTGGCGCCCGTTCTGCAGTGGATGATCTTAGTGAAACCTGTTGGGGGTGGGGGGAGCAGGGAGGCTGGAGGAGGTTGCCATCTGGAGGGGAAGGGGCTGAGTGACTCTCCCAGTGGTCACACAGGTGGGACTCAAACTTGCGTCTTCCTGACAACTTTCTCTTCCTCGCTTCTTTTATCTCCTCCACAGCAATAAGGGCCGGGGGGGGGGTCACAATTGGACCCTTTTCTAACCCATTCTTCCCCATTACAGTGCTCGGAGAGGAGCAGCAGAGAGTCCCCTGGATGGGTCGGCCCCCCAGTCTGGGCCCTGTGCCCCCAGACCTTCCCTTCTCCACTTTCTGGCTGGGAGGAGGCCCCCGTTGGGTGCATCTGTCCCTCAGCACGCTGCCCCGTTTACTTCAGTCCTGTGTGTGTGTTTACACTGGATCTCTGGTTTTCACGTCACCCACATTGATTTCCTCTCCCAGGAAGCAGAACGGGGCGGGGGGGTGTCAGCATTCAGGCAGCCCACCATGGGCAGGGGGTTCTGCATCTAGAGCTTCTGCAGAGGCAGCAGAGGAAGGGCGCAGGTGTTCCCTCCGGGGCCGAGCTCAGCTTTGGGCGGTCCCAGCATTGGGATCCGGCCGATGAGAGCCGCTGCTCTTACCATCCATCACTGTCCTCTGAAGCTCCTTTGGCTCCAGGTCTTCTTCCCTGGCCCCGGGAAGCCTCAGGTGGCTGCTGCAGCTGCCTGATCCCCTGGTGGTGGGTAGGTTTGCCCTCGTCCTCAGGCAGAAACCACCCAGCATAGCCCAGGCCTTTGTGGCCACTGGTCTGCCCGTCAACTCTTCCCTGGTCCTGGCGCGGGGCTTTCCAGGTTTCCTCCCAGGTATGGCTATCCAGAGTCCACGTCCAGCCCAGTTCTGGACTCTGAGCCTGCCAGTACAGGGAGCTGGGGCCCAGGAATGGGAAGGGGCTTTCCCTTTTCTTAAGGAACAGCTTAAAAGCCCGCTGGCACAGAGACAGGACTGAAGGGAGCCTCAGAGACTACATTGCCCAGCCCCCTCCTCTATGTCAGAGAAATGGAACCCCCCACCACCCTCTGTCCCAGTCATCTGAGCACTGACTGGCAGAGCTGGACCACCTGGCCCTCCATCACAGAGCCATAGATGGAAGGCAGGAAGGACCCGGAGGTTGACCTCCTCCACACACATAGTGCCAGTGGTGGGATCTGAACCCAGATCCTTCGATTCCAGAGATAGCTCAGGTAGTGAGAGGCAGAGCTGTTTCCGAGCCCAGCACATCCTCCCTGTTGCCAGTCCTTGGTGTGGGAGAGTCCCCCTCCCCCCATGGGCTTCTGATTCCTTTTTTTCTTTTTAATTAAAAAAAAAAAAAAAAAAAACTCCAGTGACCTCTGAGAGCCGCCCGTACTTCCAGTTTCCTGTCTACAGAATGGGTATCCCATTCCCATCTTAGGCAGGAGAAGGAGTTGGATGCTCCCAGGGCTTCTGCGTGGGGGGACTGTTGGGTAGCAATAGGAGCTGGGAATTTAGAGTCAGGGACTCTCAGGGTGGCCACCTGTGGGAGCATCAGTGAGCTTTAATTCCTCAGGAGTCATCTGGGTCCCCAAATCCCATTATTCCTGTTTTGTCGGGCTGGTTCCTCCTCTTGGCCCATCCGGAACTTTGGTCCTGGGAAACGCTCAGTGAAGGGCAGCTCTGGGGAGGAAGTGGAACCTTGGGCCTGCAGAGCGCAGTGGGAACGTCCACGTTGTTATCAGTTACCTAAAGGGTGCTAGCATTAGTGCAGTCGGCGGACAGAATACGGTCTCTGACTGCAACACCCATTTATTTAAATATTGCAAACTCAGATACTGCTAACATCAGTAACAACACATTTTAAAACATTCTAGTCCCCTTCTGGACCCTCTGCGCTGACTCTTTGGCAGTTGAGAACCCCGCATTGTCCTCTTTGGATCTCCTCCCCTCATGACATCATCAGCTTCCCAGTCTAGCACTGGGAGGGACGCCGAAAGCATCTTTGTTCTGCAGAGGCCTAAATTGGGGGGGTGGGGGGCTCAGTTTTGTTAGCTGACCTGCCTCTGAGACCAAACCGAATGAGTCTCAGCCATCTCCCTTCCTCCTGTCCACACTAGGCTTGCCTGGCTGTGTTTTGAAAAAATATCAATCTTCCATTTTAGAGAAATAAACTGCCTTTACCCCATAGGGAAAACCAAAGTGTCCCCCAGTTGTGATCCCCGGGGCTCTTAAGACAGAAGGCATCTACTCAGAAATGGTCCCCAGGTTCCTGAGACAGAAAGCAGCTCCCCACCCACCCCCACACTTAGGGTCCCCGGGGCTGGCAGGACAGCCCCCTTGGCTCTCCCCTCTGCTCCCGGCATCAGCACTTGGCCGGCCGAGGCAGGCAGAGGAAACGTCGGGGCAGGGCCTTTGAAGTCAGGGGAGTGAGTGTCATCTCCCAGAGCCCGCTTCTCACCGGTCGCAGCCAAAGCATTGTTCCGTGGGAAGCCGGCAGGAAGCCGGGCTTGGGGTGGTGCTTGTTTGCCTTAGTGAGGGTTATATAATCGCTGGCATCCAGGCCTGTTTGCCGTTATTTATTTATTTATGTTGGCCCAGCCGCGTTCCTCCCTCCTGGGCCCCGGAGCTGGAGGAGAAACCCATCCCCGCAGGCTGCGCCCGCCTCCTGGGAGCCCTCTCCTCGGAGCAGCGAGCCCTGGTGCTGTGCCAGCTGCCTGTGAGGATCCTCTGCCGGGGGCCTTGGGGGGGGAGGCTCAGGGACCTGGGAGCTCAGAGGGTCTGAGGAGGGGGTTGGGGGAGTCAGGGGAGCTCAGGGCACCTTGGGGAGCCTTGGGGGAGCTCGGGGGGCCTGTGAGATCAGGGGCCTTGGGCGGCTCTTGATACCTGTTGGGCCCATTTCTTTTGTCCCCTTCCACATCTAGCGCTCTACAAGCTCTGGACCCCTTTGGCCGGGCAGGCTGGGGAAGCCCATTTCAGAATTGGGTTTTTGAATAAAGTGCACAGGGTTACAAGAGAGATCCTACTCAGACACACACAAATATAAAACATATATAAATACATACATACTTATATTTGTTGGACCTCAGGTTAAAAACCTGATGCAATAATATATTATTATATGTTTAATATTATTATTACTATATTTAATATTACTATAGAAATATACGTCATCTCAATAGTATATTAACTCTATCACTTAATAATATTTGCAATCTTGCAATTTAATGTTAAATATGTTCTGTGTTGCTATGTACGCATCCATGAAATATATACACACATTTCCATGTCTGTATATCTATACACATAAAGTTCATTGGAGCTCAGGTCAAGAAGCCTTGCTTTATAGCAAACGTTCCCGCATCTGGCCTTGGTTTGCCCATTTTTAGCTCCTGGGGATTAGGTCGGGCCAAGACACCATACTTGGTATCAGCAGATCTCCCTACACACCCACAAAGAGCAGCCTTCCCATGGAGGAGCCTCAGGCGGGCCCTGGTAACCGGAGACTTTTAGATCTCCCCCCACCCCACTGCATGAGGCTTTGTCCCTGGAGCTGTGGTGGGGACGGGGCGGGGAGGGCTCCGAGCTTGGAGTCCTCTTGGAACTTAGGAACACTTCCTGCCCTAGTGGGTCATGATTTTATTTTAGACTCCCCAAAGGCGATGTCTTCAAGTAGCTTTTGTCTGGCCCAGACTGCCTACCAATCCTCATCAGATAAAAATAGATCGGAGGAGAAGTAAAATCCCCCACACGAGTCTCTGTTCTCAATCCCCCCCATCCGAATTCTGTGGAGCTCGGGAGGCCATTGGAGGCGCCCATGGAAACGCTCCAGGTTTAGGGCCAGAATGGGAAGGGGTCAGGGATGCTGGCTGCCCTGAGGGAGGGGGGCCGTACCTTTACTGAAGGAAAATAGATGGTGTCTTTTTCCTCTGCTGCTTGGGGACATGCTTGTTCCCCCATATGTTTGGGAGTGCGGGATCTTTTTATTCCTCCCCAACTCATTATTTATTTTTATCATTCTTTTAAAATTGAGTTCCAAATTCTCTCCCCCCATCACTGAGAAGGCAAGCAAAATGTTGTCAATTATACATGTGACAATATGCAAAACTTTTCCATATTAGCCATATCAAAAAAAAAGAAAAAGTAAGGAAATTCTATTTTGTAGTTTCAACCGCTCTTTCTCTGGAGTTGGATAGCAGTTTTTTTGTGATGGGTCCCATGGAATTGTCTTTGGTCATTGTATTGATCAGTTTATCCTCGTTACAGCATTGCTGTTCACAATGACTTCCTAGTTCTTTTCACTTCATTTCACTTTGCATCAATTCACAAAGGTCTTACCATGTTTTTTTGTTTGTTTGTTTGCTAAGGCATTTGGGTTAAGTGACTTGCCCAGGGTTACACAGCCAGGAAGTGTTAAGTGTCTGAGGTAAGATTTGAACTCAGGTGCTCCTGACTTTAGGGCTGGGGCTCTATCCACTGAGCCACCTAGCTGCCCCAGTCTTACCGTGGTTTTACTGGGACTACTCCCTTGTCATTTCCCATATGATACTTCGTCACAATCACATGCTCCAACTTACTCTTGTATGTGTAGGTCCTTTTTCTTTTCCTTTGGTCTCTTTGGGATACTGACCTAGTCATGGGCACAGGCAAAGGGCATGCACAGTTTTACAGCCCTTTGGGCATAGTTCCAAATGGATGAATGGAGGGACAGTTCACAACTCCACCAACAATACATTAGTGACCTTCCTTTTCTACCTCAACTGTAGCATTTGTCCTTTCTGATAGATGTGAGGTGATACCTCAGAATTGTTTTCATTTCTATTTCTCTAATCAATAATGAGTCAGAACATTTGTATATGACTATAGATACTTTTATTTCTTTTGTCCATATCCTTGGACATTCATATCCTTTGATTGTTTATCAATGTTTTTTTAAATTTGACTCAGTCCCCTATATATTTGAGAAATGAGTCTTTTATCAGAGAAACTTGCTGAAAATATTTTGGTATAATTTCATTGTCTGTGGTACCTTTTTAGCAAAATGTAGTTTCCCTCGTCATCTCTTTTAATTAGGCCAGTTCTTGCTTTTGCTTTGTCTGAGATCACGATTGCTTTTCCTGACTTTTTACCTTCAGCTGAAGCATAATAGAATCTGCTCCTGCTCTTTATTATAGACTCTCTGTGTGTGTTTCTGTTTCCAGTGTATCCCTTGTAAACAACATATTGTTGGATTCTGGTTTCTAATGCATTCTCTTATCTGCTTCCTTTTTATGGGTGAGCTCATCCCATTCACATTCAGTAATGATCGCTGTGCATTTCCCTCCATCCCATTCTCTTCTGTTTCTTCCTCTCTTTATCTTGACCTTCCTCAAAAGTCTATTTTGCTTCCAACCATTACCTCTCTTAATCTGCCTTCCCTTTTATCATCCCCACCCTTTTTTTTCCCCTCTTGTCCCTTTCCCATACTATTTCCATTGGGTAAGAGATTTTTATACAGAACTCTGTGAGTGAGTGAGTGAAAGTGTGTGTGTGTGTGTGTGTGTGTGTGTGTGTGTGTGTGTGTGTGTGTCTATTCTCTTGCCTTTCTGAACCAGTTCTGAAAAGAGTAAAGTTCAAGCATTGTCTGCCACTGCCCCATTTCCCCATCCATTGTAAAAGCTCTTACTTCTAAGCTTCTTTCATGTGAGAAAATTTCCCCCATTCTGCCTCTTTTCCCCTCCTCCTCCCTGTACATCCTTTTTTCTCACCCCTTCATTTTTTGAAAATTCACCCCAATATAACTTACTCATTATCAGTGCCCTCTGTCTATGTAGCTTCGTTCTCTAAGTGATCTAAAAATGATAAAAGTTCTGTCTCATCTTCTCATATAGGAATGGAAACAGTTTAACTCGATTGAGAAACTCATGATTACTCTTTCATGTTTGTTTTTTATGCTTCTCTTGAGTTTTATGTTTGAATGTCAGATTTTTATTCAGTTCTAGTCTCTTCATCAGGAATACCTGCAGTCCTCTTTTTGATTAAATGGTTATCATTCCCTCATAGGATTATACTCGGTTTTACTGGAGAGATTGTAATCCTAGCTCCTTTCGCTTCTGGAATACCTTATTCTAACCCTTCTGCTTCTTTAATAAGAACACAGTTAAATCTGACGTGATTGTGACTGGGGTTTTAGGATATTTCAGTTGTTTCCTTCTAGCTGTTTGCCATATTTTCTCCTTGACCTGGTAGTTCTGCAATTTGGCTATAATGTTCCTGAGTTTTCTTTTGGGGTTTTCTTTCAGGAGGTAATTGGTAGATTCTCAATTTTTATCCACCTCTTATTCTAGATATTAAAGCAGTTTTCATGTATCATTTCTTGAAAGATGATGTCTGAGCTTTTTATTTAACCAAGGCTTTCATCCTTAAGTTACCTCTCTGTGGTCTGTTTTCTAGGTTAGTTGGGGTTTTTTTTGATGACATATTTCATACTTTCTTTTTTTTTTTTTTTCATTCTTTCCACTTTGTTTTATTGTTTCTTGATGTTTCGTGCAGTGGTTAGCTTCTACTTGCCAAATTCTGATTTTTAAGACTGGGGGGCAATGGGGGTCAGGTGGTAGTGACCAGGGCCGGTATTATTGGAAAACCTGGAGTTTGGTAGATGGTCACTCTTCTCCTTTCTTTGTGGCTCTAGGTGTACATAGAACGTAGGGTCATAAACACAGAGCCAGGAGGGACCTTGGAGGCCCTGAGCAGGACCACTCCCCCTTTGGGAGCGAGGGGGTCCCTGATTTACTTGCCCATGACACCTCCTTATCATTTGGTGATGGGGCTCGAACTCGGGCCTTCCTGACTACAAGGGCAGCCTCTGTCTCCGGCCATGCGGGGCCTTGGAGCAGTCTTGGCTCCCTGAATTCTGCCAGGACCACTTCCCCTGTGGCTCATGGCGGGGGGCCCAGCACTGGACCTGCCTCCTCGTGATGCGGGTGGAGAAGGCGCACGGAGCAGCCCCTCCCACCCTGGCATTAACTATTTGTATCCCACGGGGTCTGCTTTGTTTGTTCCCCCCATCTGTCCGTAAGCCCTGCAGTGGATCCCCCTGCCGATCCCTCCTGCAGGCGCCCTGGAGGCTTGTCCAAGGGCAGAGCACCCACCTGCCACCAATCAGCAGGCCGGCTCAGTGCGGGCTCCGGGGCAGGGAGACCGGGCCTGGTTGCTGCCAGCCAGCCCCCTCCCTAGATCCGCGCAGCCCAGTGCCAGGCCCAGAAGGGTGGCTGACCTCAACACGGTGCCCAGGGGCTGGCATGGGATTTCCTGGAGCCTTCCCCCAGAGGAGGAGGGAGGCTCAGAAAGGGAGCACATTGGTGACTGGAGGTCCACAGTGGTGGATCTCTTCCAAATCCTCCGGGAATCTCAGAGTCTGGTCCACGCCCCACACGCGGGGAAGGTGCGAGCCATCTGGGACATCAGGGCTAGCCCCCAGGGTGGGCAGTCAGGGCGCCTGGAAGGGGCCCAGGGAGATTTCTGGGGGCTTTAGCGGATCCTGGAAGGACAAGTGGGAGTTAGACTGGAACTCCCTAATGTGGAGTTCCATGTGGGTGGAGGCTCGGTTCAGGGATTAGGAGGTCCACCAAACATCTCACCATGACCTGTCTTTTTATTGAAATGGGTGCTTGGGCAAAATGTACCTCCTTAGAGTACACTCTGGACCTAGGACTCAAAGAAGCCGCTTTGGCTCTGGCTCTGCCTCTGAAGGCTTGAGTGGCCTGGAGTGGGCAAGGCATTTCTGTGCCTCAGTTTCCTCATCTGTCAAATGGGCTAACTGGGCCTCAAGCCCCTTCCAACTCTAAGTCTTTGACCCCATTATCCTGCCTGGCACTCAGCCTCGCTAAGAATTGATGTGAGGAATAAAACCTTCACGGACCCCTGCTTTCCCCAGCCCCTGGGGCTCTCTGCCCCCCAAATTGTCCCATGTTGGTATATTTATTTTGTCATATAGATAGAACCTATACAACATGCCTATATCCCTGATAGAGTGAAGACTCTTTTGGTAATAACTCACTAATGCTTGCTCTTGATCGGTTGAGTCCAGTAGTCACATTGTGATAAAACTGGAATATTCACTAAAAATAAAAAAGACCGAATGTTGAGGGGTGGGGAGGAGGGACAGCAAAAGGACGGCCATCTTTTTCCTCCCTAAGTCTTTGTCCCTTTGCCCCAGGAGAAGGAGAGAAACGCTCGCCGCAAGAAGAAAAAAACTGAAGCCGTGCCCAGCGAGGAGACCCCGTTCCCTCCGGTGGTGGAGGACGAGGAGATGGAGGCCTCGGGAATGAGCGGCAACGAGGAAGAGATGGCGGAGGAGGCAGATGGTAAGGGAAGGCGTGGGCGGCGGTGGGCTGCCCCCGGTGGGGGGGGAGGCAGAGAGGCCCGAGGCCTCTGTCAGCAGGACTGGCGCGCTCACATTTCTGCCTCGGACGGAGCGTGGGGGCCCCGGCCCGTGCAGCCCTGAGGGGCCAGACCCCCCGGCTCCTTCCGTGTTCTTTACCCTGTGAAAGGGGCTCAGCGAGCAGCTTCCGGGCAGCTCTGCGGTTGGGGGAGGGGGTGCCTCTGCCACAGGATGCCAGCCTGGCTGATGAGCCCAGCGTCTTGGGGAGCAGCCGCGGGAGGAGCTCACAGCCCTGTCTCCGCCGTCAGCTCGCCTCCCAAGGCTTGGCCTCCCTGGGGGCCGGCCGCCTCCTGTTGCTCACGATGGGCATCTGGGGGCCCGACTCCTGCCTAACAGTGCCACCGTGGGAAGAGGCCTGGAGCGGGGGCCCCCCAGTTCTGCTGCTTGGAGCCATCGCTCCCCTTCAACCTGCAGCCTCTGTGGGCGATAATGTTTCCCCGTCTGTCCAGGGAGGGCGTTCAGCCGCCGCCGCTCCTTTTCAGCTTCCGGTCTCGGTTCCTGTGACTTGTGAATGAGGGGCGGGTTCAGTGGTCTCCAAGGCCTGTCCAGCTCCAAGTCTCTGGTTCTGGGACTGTTCGGACCTCGGCCTCTTCCTCTGCCCACTCAGGCTCCCCTTCCGGCTCCAGGCCCGTGGTCCCATATGTACGAGGCCCTTTATCCTGAGCCCTTGGCCAGCTGCGGAGGCAGGGTCTTCCTGGCCCCCTCCCCGTTTCTGTGACTAACAGGCTTTTTCGTGCTGGAAAGGCCTCTCTTGCACAGTGCCCCCCTTTCCCCAAGAGCAGAAGGGTGTCCCCGGATCACAGCTGAAATCCAAATCCCGTTCCTCCCTCCCCAGATTGGGCTTTTCCCCCATTCTGCCTCCCAGGTCTTGAGCCCAAGCTGGGCCTTGAGCCCAGAGCTCCGGACGCCCTGACCCCGTGCTTCCGGAGTCATCGGGCTGCAGTAAGGGGGGAGGAGGCTCTGGCTGGCCTTGATCTTACCCCTCAGCCCTCCGGGAGAGCAGTAGGATGGGAGAGGGAGATGAGACTGGTCAGATCCTTCCTCACCTTCGGGTCCAGCCACCAACAGGGCTGCCAGAGCAGTTACTGGGGCCGGCCCTGCTTCCGTCCTTTACCAGCCCAGTCCTGAGAATAGGGGTGACAGGAGCCCCCCGCCGCCCCAGATTAGCGCCTGTCAGAGGGAGCCGTTCCTAACGTTGCCCCCACAGGGGCGGGTCCCAGCTGCCGGCCAGAGGAGGATTCCACACTCTGGAGGGGAAAGCGCCCCCAGCTGCCAGTTTGGTGCCGAGGGTCACCCGCCACCTAACTCCTTGGGGCTCAGTTTCCTCACCCGTAACATGACGGAGCCGGCGTCAAGGGCCTCTGGGTCAACGCCGGGGCTGCTTCCAGAATTCTGAGTTTCCTTTTAGCCTTGGATAGGCAATAGCGTGGTCACCAAGCATTTATTAAGCACTTACTGCGTGCCCCCAAACCATAGTTGGGATACAAGGACAAAGAAATGACAGAAGTCCTGCCCTTGGGAAGCTTATATTCAATTGGGAAAGCCTGAAGTGCACAGAAAATAAGAGTGGGGAGGAGAGGGCCCGGGGAGGGTCAGAAAGGCTCTGCCCCACAAGGAAGGCTTTGCCTGAACTAGGCTCTGAGCGCTCCTGCTCTGTGCACGGGCCCCTTCTGGGCCGGGGGGCCCTTGGGAAAGCCCTGCCCTCAGCTTCTGCTTGGCTGCCCACATCAGGGGGGAGGGGCAGCTACTGAGGGCCTGGGGCTGGAAGTCAGCTCGGGGCCCCCGACGGCAAGCCTGGTGCTCTGTCGACTTTGCCGTCGAGCAGCCTCTGAAGCGGCCTCCAGTCTGGGGCCTTCGGTGGTTCAGGAGCTAAAACTGCTCAGGGGGCCAGCTGGAGGAAGGCCTTGAAGGCCCAGGTAGAGGGGCTGGAAGGGTGCTCTCCCGGGCTCACCCAGCCTGGCCCCCGTGCCCCTCGCCCCCTCCCAGGCTCCTTGGGAGCGCCTCTGCGGTCATGGCTGCTTGTCGTCCCGGGAAGGCCCACGGACAGGAACGTTGGGGTCTGCCAAGGACAGGCTTGGGACACTGTTGTTTTCCCTGCTTAAGCCTTGAACCCGCACCCGGCCCCGTGCGCCAGCACAGTTTGGAAATCGCGGCCTTGGCGGCTGCCAGGAAAGCTTCCAGGAGGAAGTTTTTCTGGGACGACAGGAAGCTGGTTCTATACCCGGCCTTTGGGGTCAGCCTTCCTCCGCGCCTTCAGGGCCAGATCGCTCCGGACGATGTCCAGGGACGGTCGGGGTGTCTGCTGGGCAGCGCAGGGGGATGAGTCCGCTTCATGCACAGGGACTTCAGGAGGGAGCCTGTGGGCCACCAGGGCCCAGGGACGGGATACACACCATGGGGGGTGCTCCAGCTCATGCTCGGCCGTAAGGAAGGCCAAGGGGTGGCTGCCCGCTCGGGAGGGTGGGGAAGAGCCAGTTGGGAAGGGCCTGGGAAGTAGGGCTGACGAGCTTCTATTGCTTCCCAGAGGCGCAGGGAACTAGTGACCCAAGAAGCATTTATTAAGCACCTGCTATATGCCAGGGACAGTCAGCTTCACTGGGAAGGGGGAGTTGAGAGAAACCAGGGACCCTAAGTCTCAGGCAAAGAGCATTGCAGATGTGGGGGGCAGCCTTGGTCAAAACACTGAGGTGGGGGGATGGGAAGAGGATTTGGGGGGGAGAAGCTTTGGGTCCAGATCCTCAGATACTTTTTAATTATGTGAGCTTGAGCAAGCCTTGATGTGCCTCAGTTTCCTTCTCTGTAAGTAGCTTTCTCCCAGGGTGGGATGCTGTAGGGAAAAGCAACAGTGGGGGGAGGGGAGGAGACAGAGAGAAATGGAGAAAGACGTAGAAGGAGCGAGAGAAACAGAGGGAGGGAGACAGAAGGATGCAAGAATTCATAATTGCTTCAGTCTGGTGGACTTTCCTCCTCCTCCCCTTCCTCTTTCTCCCCCCCCCCCCCTTTTCCTGGCTGTGGGGAAGTCCTGGCCTTCTCAAAAATCTCTATTTACCCCAGAGTAACCCGGCTTTTCTCTGGCCTTCCCAGGGAAAGGCTGCTCTTTCCCAACCTAATTAACCTGACCCAGGGAGCTGAGTGTGTTCCTGCTCTGACATCAGCAGAGGGGGGGGGGAGGGGAGCAAGGCAAGATCAGTGGTGGTCAGATAGGGAGGAGACAGAGACAGGGAGAGAGACAGAGACAGGGAGAGACAGACAAGAGACAGAGAAACACACAAGAGACGGGGTGGGAGGAGAGGGAGGGGAAGGGGGGGAGCCCTTGTGCCTCTTCTCCCTTTGCTCCAAGTGGAGATTCTCTCTCACGGGGGCCCCTCAGGCCACCTCTGGGGGTCCTGCCCAGCTTCGGGGCCTCTGTCCTGATGTCAGGGCAGCCTCCCGCACTCACTGGGTGCCCTTGGGCCGTGAGCCTCCTGCGTGCTCATGGCTCCCGCCCCCGGGGACGCTGGCTCCCGGGGTTCCCACCTCCCGGCTGTGATTCTCTCCGCGGGCCGCGCTGTTGCCGGTCTGGGTGCGAGTGAATTCCCACGTGTGCTCCCCGGTGACCTCCCTTATTCTGTCTTCCAGCTGCAGTGAACAACAGCTCGGACACGGAGAGCATCCCTTCCCCAAGGGCGGACGCCAAAGAGAATGGCCAGAATGGGCCAAAGCCGGCGCCCGCCCCCAGCAGTGAGGCCGGGGCGGGGACAGAGCCCCCTTCCAAGATGGAGGAGACGGCCCCCGGCACCCCCACCCCTGCGGACCCCTCCGCTCCCTCTGTGCTCCCTGCCGACCCTCCGGCCCCCGCGGCTCCCAGCCCCGCAGCAGCCCCCACCGCCCAGGCAGCAGCCCCCGAAGAGCCCGACCAGGACCCCGGCGAGGAGGAGAAGCCCTCAGAGGAGCTGGTGGTCGATGTGGTGAAGACGGAAGAGGAGGAGGAAGAGGGGGCAGCTGAAATGCCCGGGGATGAGGCCATTAAGAAAGAGATCAAGAGGGAGGCCGAGGAGGAGAGCGCCGAGAAGGCCAAGGGTGGGGAGAAGAAGGAGGAGGCGGGCGCGGGGGCGGCCGAGGGGCCGCTGAAAGTCGAGAAGAAGGAGGGGGGCAAGGCCGCCAAGGGCCCGGGCACCAACCCGGACAGCGACTCCAGTGCCACGTGCAGCGCCGACGAAGTGGACGAGCAGGAAGCCGCCGACAAGAGCAGGTGAGTGGGTGGGCCGGATGGGCAGGGGTCCTTCCGGGGCCCTCCGGGCATCTCCCACTCACCCCGCCTCTCCGGGGCAGCCCCTGACCAAGCATCTGTGCCTCTGTTTGCTCCTCTATGAAATGGCAGCAGGGCTGGGCCAGAGGCGCTCGAGCCGGGAGGACGGCAGAGGGTCTGCACTGGAAGGTCAGGCTGGTGGGATCAAGTCACGTCCCCGGAGACAACATTTGTCAAAGTGCTTGGCACACAGCAGGAGCTTGATAAATGCTCATTCCCTTCCTTCCTCCTTCCCCTCAGTTTCCTCATCTGTAAAGGAGTGGGGCTGAACTTGACGGCCTCTGAGGGCTTTCCCAGCTCTAAATCTGATCCCCCAGACAGTGTCCCTCCCTCCTGGGCCGCCTGTCAGTCTGCTGCTAGCTATTTTGGTTCAGTCAGAAGAGCTCAGGACTCTGCAGTCCCAGGGGTTGGGGTTCTGGCTGCAGCCCCCCCGCAGGCGGACTGGGGCTGTTGGGTAAATCACTCCTCTCCATGTACCACCTACAGGCGTGCTAGTAAACATTTAACAACCAGCTCTCCAGAAATGAAAAGCAAAAAGACACTTTTCAGTTTAATCTTGATCACCATTTTTCTATCACTTTCTTAAGTGATAGTCAGCAGAGAAAGACACACTGGGACTTTGATTGCAGCATTTCCCAATTTCTGAGATTGCAGTGCTAATGCAGCCTTTTCCAGGGGTGCTTGTGAGGGGGTCCTAGCTGGCTCCCGCCAGCCCCTGGGGCTTCCCTCAGAGTCAAGGTTTAGAGCCTCCGCCTCCTCACATCCCCAGCCTCTGCCTCCCTGCCTCCGGCCTCTGTGAGAGAGGTCCCTTGGCAGCCGGTCAGACCCAGAGCTGCCGCTCAACTGAATCAAAATCGTTTGTTTCTCAGACTTTTTTCTCCCTAAAATGGAGGCCAGGAATGACCGCCACTGCAGAGCATCCTGCCAAGGCTGAGCGGGGCTCTCCAGAAGGGAGAGACCCAGGGAAAGACTTCCCCTTTCCTTGAGTCTTCTGAAAGCGGCCAGAGGCCGTGGCTGTGCCCGGGGTGGGGATGATTGGGGGCCGAAAGGCCACTGATCCCTCCCAGGGCACCTCCATAAGGAGCGGCCCTGGGTTTGAGCCCCCAGCTCTCTGCCTCCGGGAGAAGCCCTAGTCCTGTAGTCGTAGACTCAGGGCCACTGGTGGGGACACTGAGTCCCCGCCCCTCGTTTTGTCAGCTGGGGAGAGTGAGGTCCAGAGGGGTTTGAGTGATTTGCTTAGAACCACCCAGCAATGTGGTGTCTGAGGCAGAATTTGAATTCAAGTTTCCAGCTGGTAAGCATTTGTTGAGATACTGTAAACACCTCTGAGAGGCTGTATCTTAGAGTTCTTTAGCTTTAGTTTTAAAATAAGGGATCTGGGTCTCTTCCCATTCTAAATTAGCCAATGCTTGTTCAGTAAGTTCCTGCTGGGAGCCAGGTGCTGGGCTAAGCGAGCCCTGGGGATGCTCCTCAAGGAGCTTCCTTACCTTCCAGTGTGGGAGACAGCCCCCCAGTCTGTCCAGGATGAGTAGGAGATACTAAGTGAGAGGAGGCACGGGGGCTGAGGGCAGAGGTCACTAGCAGAGGGACGAAGGCGAGCTCCAGGCCCGGGGACGGCCAGAGCCGAGCTCGGGAACCCGGGTCTGGTTCGTGGGTCAGCCAGGAGGCCAGAGGAACCGAGGGGACTGAGGCGAAGGCCGGGTGGGAGAGGGAGGCCTTGCAGGGCGAGGAGGAAGGGCTTGAGTGCCACACAGAGACCCGGGGGTTTCCCGAGTGAGCGGGTGAGGCCATGATCAGACCCGGATGCGCATTTTAGGAAAGTCACTCTAGTGGCCAGAGGGAGGATGGACCGGAGAGGGGAGGCCTAAGGCAGGCAACCCCCCCCTCCCCCAGCCACTCCAGGGTTCTGGGGGCTGGTCAGTGGACAGAACAGGGCCTCTGGATGGGACCTCCAGGCTCCGGCATCAGCTTAGATGTGGAGGCTGAGAGAGAGAGGTTCAGGCTGACCCCTGGGCCATGAGCCCAGGGGGCCGGGGGGGAGTCTGGGTCCGGCGCTCCATCCGCTCCATGCCCCGGGCGCTGTGGGAAGATCTGGGAGCCCCAGCAAGAGAACCTCAGTAGCCTCGTCTGTAAAATGGGGACAATTGTGGGAAGGATCAGGTGAGGTCTTTGTAAAGCAGCGTCGTGCTCAGTTATCGTCAGTGTCATTTTGAACTTGGTCCAAGGTGCAGAAAGAGCGGGGTCTCGTCCCCGGGGTCGGGGCTCTTTCCTCCAAAAACCGCACAAGGCAAGTCGGCAGCTCTGGGGGCCCTGGAGGTAGGAGGAAGGCCAAGGTCTCTGAAGTAGAGGCTGCCAGGGTGGCCAGGCCGGGCCCTCGGTGTGCCTCCTGCCCTCCTCTTCCTCTTCCTCCCTTCTCTTCTTCCTCCTCTTCCTCCTCCATCCTCCTTCCCCTCTACTCTTCCTCCTTTCTCTTCCTCCTCCTCCTTCCCTTCCCTCTTGCCTCCTCCCCCTCCCGGTCCTCCTGTCCTCCCCCGCAAGACTCATCAGCCTAGCCGGCCCCCTTGATCCAGATTGGAGCAGACAGGCCAGGCAGGGCGGGCCAGCACAGCAGGCCCCGGAGCGCAGTGGATTAAAGCGGGAGAGCATTCTGCGGTCCCTGAGGCAGGGGGGGCTGGCTGCCGCCATCATTCCTGTGCCGTGGGTCAGAGGGAGGCCCTGCCGTCCCCACCCCACCCTCTCCCGCTGCCGGGAGGAGCGTCATGGAAACACATTCTCCGTCTCCAGCAGAGAGCTGAGATCATGGGGCAGCGGCGATAAGCTAATCCCCTCGCCTGCCACAGGGCATGGTGCCCGTGGGTGCGGGCGCTCAGATCTCGCCTGCCGGGGCCAGCCTGGCCACAGGCCTTGAAGGATTCGCTTTTTAACACTATTGGAGAGCGGGTTGGGATCTCCAGGGAGCAAAGAGAGGAGAGAGTACTGCCCACAGCCCCCTCAGGGTGGGAGGCTCTGGGGTTCCAAGAAACAGACCCTGAATTCGAATCCAGGCTTCCATGCTTCCTACCCATGTGACCTTGGACCTCACTTCTCCATTTGCTCATCTGTAAAATGGGGAGGGAGTCAGGACGGCCAGGCTCTCAGGTCTCATCATTGTCTCCAGATTTGTCCTCCCATGAGTCATCCCTGAACAGGAATTCCCTCTACAGCAGGCCCAGCCCAGGCTCCCCAGGCTTAAATCCCTCCAGTGACTGGAGGCTCGCTGCCTCTCAGGATAGTCTGTTCCCTTTTGAGATAACTGATTCATGGGAACTTTCTTCCCTCCCTCAGGCTGGGCTGTTTAACCCCCACCCCCGCTCCTCCTCCTGCCTAAGAAGCGAGCAGCTCAGTCTCCCCCGACAGCCCTTCAGACATTTGAATTCGCTTGTCATGTCCCCAAGGGTATTGTTTTATTTATTAGGAAATTTCTTCCATAAATGGTGTCTTGCTGGGCACCTTCCCTTCCTGCGGGCCCCCTCTCCCCAGCCTCCTAGGTCCCTGGTGACCCTCCCCGAGCGTAGCCGGCTTTCCCACCAGTCTGGAGCTGAAGCCAAAGTTAGTCCGGCCCAGCCCAGATGCTCACATCCTGGCCACGTAATCTAGGAGATGGAGATCTGGCTTTCTCTCCCGGACCGCCGCTGAGGAGGGCTTTCTGAGCACAGGGCGAAGACGTTCCCCCTGCGGCTTCCTCTGTCCAAAGGAGCGGACGGGGGTCCTGGGAATAGTCGTCCCCCTGGCCCCTGCCCTCTCTAGCCCCTGGCTCTGCTAAAGGTCCTGCCGGCTCTGAGTCCCGCTTTCCCTGCTGGCCTTGGAAGTTGACTGTCCTGGGCCTGGCAGCCTTCCCTCCCACCCCCCAGACTCTGTCTTGCTCATTCTTCATCGCGTCCAGGGCTTCTGGCTGGTTGTCCCTGGCTCGGGCCAGACGCCGTAGGCTGAGGGGGCGAGATGCGTCAGAGCTGTCCTAGAAACCTTTCCCTCTGGCTTAGCTGGCCTCCTGGGAAGGGGCTGGCCAGGAAAGCCGGGGCACCCTGAAGCTGACCCTGTGGATCCCAGCCACGCTCAAAGCCAAAGCTTTAAACTCTGCATGTCCCCCAAGTCTGGCCCTGACTGATGGTTGTTCTGATCCCTGCCCTTCATCCCTCACCCCCACACCTTGGAGGGATGGTGGGTCACACAGACTTTTGGGGCAGGAAAGAAGCCACTTTTTTTCTTTCTGGCACTTGCAACTTCCTCCCAGCCCAGAGGATAAATGGCACTCTGGGAGAAAACCCCTCTGGTGGTTTTTCTTTGGCAGAGACCCGAGCTGTCTCCTTCCCTTTCTGAAGAAAAATGAGCCCACCACCACCTCCCCCCCACGCCCCTGCTTGTGAGAAAACCCTTTTGACCAAAGGAAAGGCTTCTTCAGGCTTGTAATGTGGCTTGGCTGCTTCAGGGTGCCCAAGCTGGAGGCTCGGAGCACGGGGCTACGGGGAGGAGCCATCCACAGCAGAGATGGGGTCTAACCCCACCAGGAGGAGACATTGAAGAGAGCTTCCTTGCCAGGTTGGGCGAGAAGCTGGGAGCCGAGGTTCGGAGCCGGGAGCCGAGGTTCGAAACCATTCAGATTCAGAAGCTTTCCCAGGGAGGCTTCCAAGGCGGAGTGCCCTCAGCTGGGGGGGAGAGAAGGGAGGGGGCTCTGACCGCATCCTCCTGGGCAGACCCTAATGTCTGTCCGAGCAGCCGAAGCACTCACTTCTGTAAGGTGTTGGGAGAGTTTGCAGGACACTACAGATGCTTCACTTGATCCACACAAAAGCCCTGCTGGTGCTATTCCTGTCTTCATTTTACAAATGAAGAAATTGAGGCAGGCTGAGGGGCATCTCACAGCCAGGAAACTGGATGTGGAGTCAGGAAGGCTCCAGGCCTGCGCCCCCTGCTCTGCCCCGGCATCCGTCCCTGGAAAAGAAGCTGCAGTTCTCCCTCCCTGCTCGGGCCTACCAAGTGGGATTCCTTGCCCTATCGATGCCCCACTAGCGACAGGCCCAGGACCGAATCCTCCTGACTGCTGTTCCCCGGCTCTGGCCCTTCATGGGAAACCATTGCCCACGGGCACCCCGGCCAGTCGCTCTCCCCGGCTTTGCCGGCGGGGGGTCGGTCCTCCCCAAGAACCGAGACAACGTCCAGAACCCTTTGAAGTTTACTGGGAAAAGGTCCACCTGAAGAGGGAGTGACCAGGAGAGGGGGAGGGACCTCAGGGACTCCGAAAATCAGAAGAGCCGCCTCTGTGGTATTTTAAATGGCCAAGCCAGGGCTGACCTGGCCTCCACATTTACCCAGGAGGACTTGTGGTAGGGAGGCGGAGCTCTCAGAGCTAGGGGAGACCCGAAAATCCATCCAACCAAAGAAAGCTGGTCATTCCTTTGTTCTACAACACCTTTAGTTGATGCCTTTTGTCTTTATCATAATCAGTTGGGGGGGGGCGGGGAGAGCTTCCCCTTGTCCCTACAGATCAACACGTCCCTTGTGTCAGAGAAAAACCATCACACAGAAGTATCGGCCCCATCTGGCAGTGTCTGCAGCATTCTGCCCTAGCAGCCCCCGACGTGCTCGGAGATGGGAGACGGGTCACAGTCTGTTCTCCAGGACCATTACCCGCAATCTGTACTTAGACAGCCCCAGCCCTGGCCAGGGGTCGTCACCCACCCTCCATTTGAAGACTTCTAGTGACCTCCCTCCGGAGAACATTCTGCTTCTTGGTCCTCTCGATTTATGCAGAAGCTTGCGCTTCAATCAGGATAAAATCTGCCTCTTCAAAGCGTCCCCTCCTGCCTCCATGCTCTGAGGGAGGGCAAACGAGACTCGTCCTCCATCTACGGCAGCCCGTAAGGTAGCTGGGAGACTTCCACCACGTCTTCCATCGGGATGGGGCCGAAAAGATCTTGGCTGAGCTGTGAAGGAAGCTGGCTGTCGGCGGGAGGGGGGCGGTGAGAGCTGCTGTGGAGGCTGGGGGTGTCAGAAACACCATTCAGGCTCCTCGGACGCACTGAGGGATTCGGGAGCAGCATACAATAAAGCCAGGGCAGAGCGCGGCCCCCAGGAGCTCGGAGGCAAAGTGGGGGCTGGGCACTTAACTGTGGGAAGCACCCCAGCTCACCTCGCGTGCCCGCCCTCTGCCTTGTCAGAGCTCGCTTGCACTCTCGCCCTCTGGGGCCCTGACTTTAGCCCAGAGGGGCTTCTTCCCAGCAGGGACAGGCCCAGACAACGTCTTTGCTCTCTCTGGGGGCGGCCGTGCTGGCTGCCCTCCCGCCCCTCCCCGGGCTGCCCCTCGCGGTGCTTTCCGGGCCAGGCTTGTGGGTCATCCCAGCGCCAGCCTGTTGGAGTTGGA
Organism: Antechinus flavipes; assembly: GCF_016432865.1. Classification (NCBI taxonomy): domain Eukaryota; kingdom Metazoa; phylum Chordata; class Mammalia; order Dasyuromorphia; family Dasyuridae; genus Antechinus; species Antechinus flavipes. The sequence goes on from NC_067398.1 coordinate 691,658,297, forward strand.
AACAGAGCCGCCTTCCACCGGGAGAGAAAGATCGCTCTGCCCAGAACCAGGCGGGAGGTACCAGGGAAGGAAGTTCAGGCCAAGGTCACCGTAACCGTGAGGAGGAGGAGGAGTTTTCTCGATGGCATCTCCGACTGGGAGCAGAAGCCGAGCTTCCTGAGATCTGAAGGCCGCTGGGACTCCCGCCGCCCCCTCTGTGTCCCTGTGGGAGCCCGCGAGACCCCGGCTCCACCTCTGTCCCAGCTTCTGCTTCTCCAGAAGGCAGTGGAATGGGCTCGGTCTCCTGGGCCTGACGTCGGGACCCCCGCTGGCCCTGAGGATGGGCCATTCTCCTGCTGGTTTGCCCCATCCCCAGAGCCGCTTCTTCACCCAGCCCGGCCTCCATCCCACTCAGTTCAGCAAACACCTGATGTGAGCGCAAACCAAAGGTGCCCAATTATGAGCCCGCCAGGCTGTGAGTCGTGGAGAGTTTGTCCCTTCTGTTTGTATCCTCAGCCCTCATCCTAGCATAGTGTGGACATGGAGGTGCTTAATACATGCTTTTGTACTGGCTGGGTCACCCTTGCAGGCTGACCCCGTGCCCAGGGGAGAGTGGGTGGGCAAGACCGAGTCTGGCCCAGTTCCGCCCGTGCTGAAGGAGGGGGGAGGGGAAGCTTGTTCCTCCTCCTCCTCCAGCTTCCCTTCTGGGTTTCTCTTTGGCGCTCCGGTTCTGCGCTGGCCGGTACCAGCCTCCCGAACATCTCCGTGTTTGTCACTGTGGCCTCTGCGACGTTTGTGCGCCAGCTGGTGAACTCGGAACTAGTGCTTGTGAAGTGCGGACCCCGGGCCTACCTCTGGGTCACAGAGACAGAAGCAGGGGCAAGCCTCCCCCCCCCCCCAGGGGCTGCACTGGGGTGAATTTTCCTGATGTTTGTGGGACTGTCTGACCCGGCGGGGAGTGGCGTTGGGCAGGCGATGGCGTGGGCAAGGAGCTTCTACCCCCACCCCGTCTGCCGCCACCCAGGTACCCCTGGCGCTTAGCCCAGGGCCCGGCACACAGCAGAGGCGTAATAAGGGCCGGGTGCCTGTTTCGGGTCCTCTCCTGCCCTGCCTGTGGCATTAACGTGCCTCGGAGAGGCTGTGTGTACTGTAAGCATGTTTTGTGATAAACCCACTGGGACGTGTTTTCCCTCGCTGCCAGCCCCCGCCGCCTCCCTGCCCCTGGTGGCTCGGTTCTCTCCCCAAGGTGAGACTCTCTCTGGGGCGGGAGGAAGGCGGGCGTCAGCCCCGGGACTCTGGCAAGCTGGGCCCGAGAATGATTCTCTGTCACGCTTGGATGGGGGGTGGGGCGGTGGACACCGTTGCTTCTCCCCAAAGGCCACAGTTGGCTCCACTGGGCAGACGCTCGCCCTCCCCCACCTCCATGTAGGCTGGGAAGCTCCACAAAATGCCAGGAGGGCAGTAGGCATTCCTCAGATACGTGCCGGCTGAGTGCAGGGCCGCCCCTTGCATTAGACCCTGGCCCAGCGACTGAAGGCCCCCTCCCCCTGCCCTGCCCAGGCTCCTCCCTGCCCTGGCTCACTTGAGGACTTCTGCAGGAAGCCTTTCCTGGGTCATCCCTTCGGGGTCCCTGTCCTGACCATGCTTTGGGGCCTTTTACTTAGCACACAGCAGGTGCCCAGTAAATCTTGTTTGCTGAGTGGCTCTCCAACAACTCCCTCTCTCCTGCCTTGATAATTAGGTGCCTGTAATTCTTTGTTAACACTGGGCTGTAAAGCTCAGTGATCAGCGGTGGGGATCCCTTTCTCCAGCCCTGGTAGCCTGGCTCGAAGAGGTGTTCTAGCAAGTGCTAAGTGTCCGGAGGGGATGGGAAGCCCGGGCGTCCCCCCCTAAGGGGCAGTGATCAGGGCAGCTCGGTGGTACCACGATGGGTAGAGTGCTGCACCTGGAGCCGGGAGGAGCTGAATTCAAATCCTGCCTTAGTAACTATAAGACACTTCACCTCTGTCTGCCTCAGTTTCCTCATCTGCCAAATGGGAATAATAATAGCACCCCCCTCCCAGGGATAATTGTGAAGTGATTAGCACAGTGCCTGGCACGTAGTCAGTGCCCTGTAAGTGTAGGCTTGATGCGAGAATAATATTTCTGAGGGCAACGTTGATAAATTGCGACATTTCTATGGGCCGGGAGAGCTCATAAAGTGCTTTGTAAATATCTTGGTGTTTGTTAGAAGACGATCCCATGAAGAAGACACACGGCAGGTATTATCATCCCCATTTCACAGCTGAGAAAGCAGAGGCTCGGCCTCCACGCTGGCTGAGCATCCTCAGACTTCTGTGTTGAGTTTTGTTTCTCTTCATCCACGGGTCCCCTCCCCTCCCCCAGGCTAAAAATGAGGGACTTGCAGATTTAAGTCTCATAACTCCTTAAAGTCTCCGTCTCCTCCTCTGTAAAGGGGACCTGCAAGGAGCTGCTTTTGTAAATGTGAATTATTACACCGTCACCAGCGTGACATTCAGCGTGGCAACAAAGCAGCTCTCCTTTGGGAGATCCCGGGTCCTCGGGCCATTGGGACGTAGGGCCAGGAAATCAGGCTTCAGGTCCTGCCTCAGACACCTGACAGCCTGGGCCCTCGGGCAGCTCAGAGAGTCCCCCGGCCTCCGCCTCCTCACCTGCAAAATGAAATTAAGCTCTCTGGCCTCAGATCCTTCTTGGCTCTAAGCCTGTGGTCAGCCACCTTAAGTCCAGTGTTTTCACTTTCAGATGCTCTTTACTGGGAGCCTGATGGGTGAGGAGGATTAAGGGTGATTACTCCATAATCCCATCCTGCGCCTTAGCAATCTGACTCCTCCCCTACTGGCTGTTGGGTGTCCTTCTGCTCACTGCCCAGCCAAGACCAGGCCCCGTTGTCACAGAGGAGCTTGGGTTCTGAGTGGTCCTCCTGCAGGGCATAGCCTGCCACCTCCCACTACCCAGGAGGGAGGTCCCAGGGACTGAGACACAGCTCGGCGGGGCTGGGATTCTACAGGGCAGCGGCCAGTCCCATCTCCCCGCATCCTGTCTTACCTGCCCTTGTCAGTCAGACCCTCGACAGGCCGACCGTGGGGTTAGAGGGCAGGGCAGGATCTGTGTGATGTCACCTTGACCAAATTACCCTCCTTCTCTTGGTCTTTTTTCTTTTTTGATAGGATGTTGTTGATTTTATCATTAACCAACCAATCACATAGTGTCTATTAAGTGACCACTCTGGACAAGGCACTAAGGGTCACAAAATGAAAAGCAAAATGTTCTGACTCTCAAGAAGTTTATGTTCTAATGGGGGGGAAAAGGTGCCTAGAGAAATACTGGCAGCGTAAGCATGGGGGTGTGTGGATGGATGGATGGATGGATGGATGGATACATAGATAGATAGATGGATGGATGTGTAGATAAATGAATAACAGATAAAATGGATAGAGATAGAAGGATAGATAGATAGGAGATAGACAAATGCCAGAGCTGCATCTTTAAGGAAGAGGACTCTGGGAGGTGGAGGTAAGAATGGATTGGGTTCTAGATGTGGGGGATGGCCAGTATCAAAGGAGGTCCCAGGATGAGAGATGAGGAGCAGAAAGACTGAATTGTAGAGTGGGAATGGGTGTCTAACAGGTATGTAGAATCACAAAGTTTAACCTTGTAACTGTAGCAGACCCTGCAGGTATCATTATCCCATATGAATTGGGACTAAATGATCCCGTCAGTTCCTTTTGTTGCTCCAAATCTCTGGTTCTCCATCTCCCATTTTGCCAATGAAAAAGCTGAGCTTCGGAGAGATTGATGGCCATGGAGTGGGACCCTGGCTCTCACAGGCAGCCAGACGTGACCTAAAATCTCTGCTCCAGGTAGCCGTGCCGCTGTGCCTCTAACAGTCCCGATGGACACCCCCTGTCAGAGGCTTGCTGAGAGCCTTTCTTGCCCGCTTCCCCAGGTGTGGCTGTTGAGTTCCCGGAGATCCGCTCGCTGAGCCCCGGGAAGGTCCTGATCGCACCAGCCTGCCAGGGAGCTGTCAGAGTGGGATTGGGCCCAGCCTGGTCCCCTCGGGTCTCCTGCTCAGCAGGCTTTTCAGTCCATCGCTCAGGTGTGACCAGGCGACGGCCCCGGGGTGTCAGGACTCCGACAGCCTTTACCTGAGCCCCTGCTCAGTGGGCCTCGGAGCCACGTCTGATAACCATGTCTCTCCTCCAGGCTCCTGTCCCCTCGGCCCAGCCTCTTAAACACCGCCTCCGATGGCAGGCCCAATCCTTCGCCTCAGAAACCTCTGGACCTCAAGCAGCTGAAGCAGAGAGCGGCCGCCATCCCCCCCATCGTAAGTATCTCACCCTCTGTTGGCTCTTGACTCCCGCCACAGGGTCCCTCGGACCCCGAGCCTTCTGGAGCTCCTGGCTCCTGGGCTTTCGGGGAGCCGGGGCTGCTCTCCTGCTGAGTGGGGAAAGAGCCTTCCATCCCTTTCCTGGGCCTAATTTCCTGTCCTTTAAGGAAATAAATAAGGCTGAAATGCTGCCTCTGAGCATGGCCTGCACAGCTTGGGGGTGGGTGGAGAAATAAAAGCCTGCGGTGAGACTTGGCTTCTGTCCCTCGCCTCTGCGCTTCCTGGAGAAATCCCCATGGAAATGAGAACAGCTCTTTGGATGTGGCTAATGAGCTGGGCTGGGGGGGGTAGCGTGGAGGGGGGGGGGGCGAGAAGAGAAAGCACGAGTGCTCCCGGCCTCTTGGGCCTCCAAAAGCGTGGCGGTGAGACCCTCTGCTCATCCCCAGCCAGCACCCTCCGGCTACCATTGCCAAGCTCCCCCGGACGCTTCTCCAAAGGAGGATCAGGCATTTACGTTCTCCCGGGGGAGATGTACGTAGATTGGTACATACAAGAAGTGAGGAATGGGCCAAAAGTAATGCCAGCCTGCAAGGCCCCATCTCTCCTGGGGACTGGCACTGCCAGCTTGTAGGGGGCGCCCACTCCATCACACCTGACTCTGGGAGGGGCCAGAATTGCCAGCATGCTTGTGGGTGAGCTTCCTGGGCTCCAACCGTCCTGTCCCCTATCAGTCAAGTCTTGCTGATTGAATGTTCTGGACCTCTGCCCTTTAGAAGGCAGACTCCTCCAGGGAGCTTTAAGGCACAGAGTAGGCATGATGCCCCCAGGCCGGCTCTGGGGGGCCCGGCGGGCCGTCACTTCTAGCCCCTGCACGGGGTCGCCCTGGAAAGGGCCTCCCAGGCCGACCGCTTGTGGTTTGTACCTGGGCAGGGCTCAGGTACTTAACAAGCCCCTCTGTGGCTCTGCTGAGGAGGCGCTCGATAAGTCCACCCAGACAGCCCAGTAAGGAGCAGTTGAAACCAGGATTTCCTTTTTGTTGGGAAACGCGCGTGAGAATCTGAAGTGCGCCCTGTGTGAAACGGGGGCGCGCTCACTGTGCCTTCTCCCTCCCAGCAGGTCACCAAAGTCCATGACTCTGCCCGGGAGGAAGCGACCCCGGGAAAGCCGGCCCCCCAGGCCCCGCATCTTCTGCAGCCGGACAGCGAGCCGCCCCAGGCGAGCAGCAGCCCCCGCGGCCAGAGCAGGAGCCCCGCCGTGGCGGAGAAGGAGGGTAAGGAAGCCCCGAGTCTGGCAGGGGAAGCGGGCGCCTGCCAGCAGAAGTACCACCCTTCTTATTCCTCGGTGCCCCGTTCTCGGTTCGGGGCCAGAGGAATCGTCGCGCTTCTCTCCTGTGTCTTAAGTCCCGTGCTAGATGGAGGGAGAGGCAGACAGAGAAATGGGAGACAGAAAAAGGAAGAGGGCCTGCCCTCAGTGAGCTCCCACTCCCCGGAGAAAAGGGGACACAAACACTCACGGGGTCTGCGCAGAGTAGGTTTTAGGTGGGAGTGGGGCCCTTCACCACAGGGGCCAAGGTGAGCCAGACGCCCGGAGGGAGGGACTGTGTCTGTGACTGAGCGTGCATGGCGGCTGACCCGGCCCCTCGCCTGCGAGGGCGGGCCCAAGCTATCCCGCCTGGGCCCTCGGCTCAGGGAGAGCACGCAGGACGCAGGATCGGGCAGCTCCTGGCTCTGGAGTCAGGAGGCCCTGGGTTCAAATGCAGCCTCAGACACTTCCTGGGCGGGGCACTCCTCTGCCTCAGTTGCCTCTTCTGTCAAATGAGGTGGAGGGGAAGTGGCCAGTCCCGATGGGCTCACAGAGAGGGGGACGTGAGCGTCACCGGAGAAAGGACAGAGCTGGGGTAGCGGCGGCCGGCAGAGAGCGGCCCCTTGGCGAGCGCGGCCCTGGAAGCAGCTGGTGTGCTTCTCGGCTTACTCGGGATGGGGGTCTCACTGTGATACACGACTGCCGCCTTTAACCCAGAGTCTGTCGTGGCTGGCGCAGCGACCCTCCCCGGCACCTCCGGGAAATCTCTGGACCTTTGCTCCGAGCCCGCTTCCTCACCAGCTCAGAGCGGGCCATCGCTTGGTGCGAATTCCCTGCCCAGGACGCTGCACTTGTTGCCTCCAAGAGCCTGGGACGAAGCAGACCCCTGGGACCCTTGAGCCCATGACAGGCCATCCTGAAGCCAGATGGTTTGTGCCAGGAGTATCAGTGTGAAGGCGTGGCCAGGCCCTGAGCTCCTGCTGCTGGCGCGGCGGCCCCGTGGCAGCCCCCCACCGTCCCCTGCGCCTCTGAGCCGAGGTCCCACCCCCACCCCCCGTGGCCGCTGCATGTTTCCTGCAGTATGGTGGCAGGGTTCGAGATGCTGCCCTGGGACAGGCCGGCCCAAAGACCGGGCGCAGGACTGTTTGCTGCTGGGGCCGGACGAGCCCAGAAGGGACCCATTGGAGCCAGATAGCTGCCATCTCACCTCTCCCGCCCGCCTCGTCCTTGGGAGCCCCGCGGAGCCTTCCCCGGCCAGACAAGTTCCTCAGACCAGAGTGTGCTTGGCCTCTCGGGGAGCCGTGGGGGGACCCCCCACCAGCTGCAGGCAGCCTCTCTCCCCGTCTCACCCTGGCTAGCTCAGCTGGCCCAGGGCCTCCTGTGTGGGCGAGTGCCCTGCTCCTCCGCTCCCTTGTTCTGGAGGAGACGCGGCCCCGGCTCGAGGTGGAAGGAGCCGCTTAATTTGTTGGATCCATCAGTCTATGTGCTGGACTGTGCTCAGCCCTGGAGATGCAGAGGGGGCCAGGGGCTGTGCCTCGAGCCCTGGGAGGAGAAAGTTTTGGGCCCCTGCAAGCTGAGGGCCGCATTGAAGGCCCGCAGGAGAGAGGGGTTGGGGGGAGTGAATTAGCCCCAGGGGTCAGGGCCAGGGGCAGTGAGGGGCTGCAGAGAGGCTGCTGGAGACTGGACCTTGGGAGAAAAACCTGCTGACAGGCAGACCCGCCCCACACTGGGGTCCTCAGGCACAGGCTGAAAGCCCCCTGATCCCCAGTGACGTCCTAGGGACCCTTGTAAACATCTTGGATTGGACCGGATGCTTTGAGCCTCAGTTTCCTCCTCACCATTGGCCGTGAGGCTCACTGGGCCCATTTGGCGCTGACATCTGCTCCAGTTTGGACCAGTTTGGACCACCACCCTTGCCCCTTAGCCCAAGTGTCTTTGGGGAGGTTCAGTGGGCAGCCCTGGTCTGAGACGTTCCCGGCCACGTTGGGGCAGGACGCAGGCCAGAGGAAGGAGGGCCGGAGGTGGGGTGGCCCAGGGAGCTCTTTACAGACAGTGGGCCACGGGGGACGGCTGTGTGCGCACTGCAGGGCGTGGATGGGAGATGCTGGAGGTGGGCGGGGCTGCGGCGGCAGGACGTCGATGCTCTCTCAAACTCGGGGCTGGGGGACGACCCAGGGCAGTGGTTTCCTGAGGGCGGGGTCTGTGGCTGAGGCTTGGGGAGCCCCAGAGACAGGAGAGCCTGATGGGACCATTTTGTTTCTTCCTGTAGAAAAGCCGGTATATTTCTCCTCCTTCCCAGAGGGCCAGAAGCTGAGTGGGGAGCCTGCTCCATGCTGGCCCCCGGCCCTCCCTTTCCCGGTGCCTTCTCGAGAAGTGATCAAGAGCTCCCCACAGCTGGAACCCCCTGGCTTCCAGTACAACCCACCCAGTAAGTAAACCCGGTGCTGGGGGGTGGGCCTCTGCGCCGGGCTTCCTGCCCCTCTGGGGCCCACGCTGCCCTGTGAGCCCATGGCCAGGAGAGTCCAGAGAGACTTGGGCTTTAGCCTAGCATCCGTTAGCGGAGCTGGCCTCCCCGGAGGTCTGCAGCCTGGCCTAGGGGGTACGGCCAAATCAGAGCTGCCAGGGCTCTCCCAGCCCAGCTGCTCCAGAGCCAGGGCTGGCAGCTCCCTGGGAGCTCTGGAGTCTCTTTCATTTTGCAAATGAGGAAACCGAGTCCCCTCGAGGTAAAGTGACTTGCAGGGGCAAGATTTGAACCCAGGTCTTATGATCCCCCATCTTGCTTCAAGCGTTGAATAAATTTTTGTTTAACAGTAAGCCAGCATTGTTAAGTGCTCACTCTACTAAGCTTTGAGATGCTACAGGGCATAGAGGGTGGGCCTTGGAGTCATCAAGACCTGAGTTCAAATGCCGCCTCAGATACTTACTACACTATGCACCATATATAGTATACTATCATCACTGTACTAATGCAGCCTCAGTTTCCTCATCTGTAAAGTGGGGGTAGTAGCACTTATCCCACAGCATTGATTTGTAAGTGCTAGTTATTTTTATACCGAGAAAGGCAAAAACCTGCCCTCTGGGAGCTCACGTTTTAGGCTGTTTGACACCATGGAAACAAACATGTGTGTACCAGGGGGCCGCGCCAACCGGGGTGATGGGCTAACCCAGACTTGAGATGCTCAGGGGTCACGTACATGAAGTACACAGAAGTCCCTGGTACTGGATCAAAGAGTGTCTGGAGGAGGAGACTCCTAAGAAGTCTAAATCCTAATGGAGATTCCTTTGTCTGCAAGCAGTTATTGAGCACTTGCTGCATGCACTGTGGGGCATCCGAGACAGTAACAGTGGGGTCCCCCTCTCACAGGGGCTCCACAATCTGGGTAGAAAAGCAAGATTCACACAAGAGATTGTTGGAAAGGAAGGCCAGACAGATATCCCCAGGGCCTTCTGTGTGGTTCACATTGAAAACATCAGCTCTCGCTGGGCAGCACGGTGGCCCAGTGGTGAGGGCCCTGACATCAGGAAAACCTGACTTTCAGTCTGGCCCCAGGCGCTTCTAGGGTGACCTTGGGCAGGCCACTTAGCCCTGATTGCCTTTTTAAAAAAATGTCAAGCAAGGCTTAATGCAAAGTCCCTGAAGGAGTGCCTGGATTGCCCTGATTAATCGTCAGTGGCTCCCCAATGCCTCTGGGGTTAAACAGAAGCTTCTGGCCTTGACCTTAAAAGAAAGCCTTGTCTCTAGTAGTGAGGGCAGCTGAAACCTGCCAGTGTCCTCCCTGGGCAACCTCGGGGTCCGGGCTCCCAGGGGTTGGGTCTCTTCCAGCTTTGAATGTGTGCATTGCTGGCAGTCTGTGTGGCCCTTCTGACTCCTCTACACCAAGCCTGCTGGGACACGTTGGCGCATGCCCTTCACCTGGCACTGGCCTCTCTTTCGAGGGTCATTTCTCCTTCCTCCCTTCAGTCTCTTTGCCAGCCAGACCACGGTTCTGGAGGCTGCCAGGTTCCCAGAGCCACACAGGTGGGCCCCACACTGGAACACTCTCTCTTGACGTCATCTCTGTTGGAGGCCTCTGCTCTCCTGCCAAGAGCCTCCCCGGCACGACCCAGCAAGGTCAGCTGGCCTGCCTGTGGCCACGGAGGCTGCCAGCAGCAGATGTGGGATTTGAACTCGAGTCCTTTGACCTGAGGGCCAGTGCCCTCTCCCCATACCGGCTGCCCTGGGCTGCGAGTCCTTGCTCTGTGTTTCCATTTCCTTCCAGCCCTTTGAGTGGATTTGGCCCTTCACCTTGTGCTTTCTCTGTCAGTCCTCACTTTTCAGCCTTGTGTTTTCAGGCCAAGCACAGACCTCTGCACCAAGTAGGTGCTTAATAAATGTTGATTGAACTTTTTCAAGGTGATATGTAGAAAGAAAGAAGGCCGGCATCTCAGGAGGCTGCAGCTCCTGGGCAAAAGGAGGACGAAGGGGAGGGGGCTGGATTAGAGAGCGCCTCTGGAAGTGTGAATTAAACATTAATCAGCAAACGTTTATCAAGCTCCTGCTGTGTCCCAGGAGGATTGGGCCTGGCAGGCCAGATGTAGAATCTCCAGCACGAGGAGCAGTCCGGAAAGGTGATTTCAGAGAGTAAAGTCTGCATCTGGTGTGATGGTGGAGGGGAAACACTCGTGGGCAGAGGCGATCGGGCCAGCCAGAAGTCCATTCAGAGGCGTCCATGGGCCCACAGCTCACAGAGGAGACCTTGGAGTTACCTCTTCCTCCCTCGCCCCATTTTACAGATGAGGACCCCGAGCCTAGAAGTCCCCCAGTGGGAAGCAGCAAGTCTCGGTCCCCGGGTGTAGATGTCCAGATCTGTCTTTGTTCCCTCGGGCGTTCCCAGGCCCGTGATCATCCAGGCTTCCTGGGAATCAACCTGGAAAAGCAGCTCCACCGCCCCCTTCTCAGCCCTTTGGAAGCCCCATCTGCCAGCACGCCAGTCCCTTCTTTCACTTTGTCTGCAACTTCGTTCCCACACTCAGTGCCTTATTTCTCTGAAATTCGCGTTTATGCATATGTGGGAAAATGGAACCAGTTGTTGAGCTTGGAAGGGAAGAGATCAGGGTTCAAATCCTACCTCTGATGCTTACGCAGGTCAGTGAACCTGAGTCAGGATCCTGACCTCAGCAGGAAGATGGCTGCATCTCTGGGCCTGCAGTCAGAAGGACCGGCGTTCAAGTCTGGCGGGGTGGTCCCAGGCAAGCCACTTCTCCCAGTTTGCCTCAGTTTGCTCCTCTGTAAAACGAGCCGGAGAAGGAAATGGCCAACCGCCCTGGTGTCTCTGCCAGAAAATCCCCACGTGCTCACAAAGGGGTCACAGGGCGTTGGACGTGACTGAAAAATGACTCAGTGGGCTCTTGAGCGTCCTTCCCCCTCTGGGGATTCTAGATTATTTCACATTGTATCACTGCACCTCAGTTTTCTCATCTGTAAACTGGAGCGTTCCTTAAGAGCTTACTGTGTGCTCAGTGCTGGAGGCACAGAGACCCAAATAGACGGCCTGTCCTCCCGAGCTTCTCTTCTGCCGGGTAGCCCCCTTTGAAGGCTCCCCCCAGCCCTATGGCTTCTGAGAAGTGGGGGTCTTCTCCACCAGGTCCTCCCTGGAAGCAGCCTTTGCTCTAAGAAGGGTCGCTCCCCCCACCCCCGCCTTGGTCTGTCACAGCCCGTGGAACACTTGGAGCACACCTCGGAGTCCGGCCGACCCAGCCCCTTTGTTCGCCAGAAGAGCCCCCTCCCCATCCCAGCTATTGTCTGGTCCGAAGACTCAGAGCAGTGGGAGAAAGAGCTGGCTGACCGGGCAGGGCTACTGCCTGCTGCTCTCCAAGCACAGGAGGGCTGGGGGGGAGAGGGGGCGCCGTGCCCCGTCGGTCCTGCTTCGGGCCGCTCCGGAGGAGTGAGGACGAAGGTGCCCCCGTTGCATCAGTGCACGGCCCGGCAGGCAGGCAGGGATGGGGGGGAAGGCTCGAGGCCGCTGTCTCCCCTTTGGTCCACAAGTCAAGACAGCGAACCCTTAGGAAGCCGTTGCTGTGCATTGAGCAGGTTGCCGAGGCCTGAGGATACAGAAACAAGCCTGTGTTCTCATGGGGACGGCGGCGGGAGCATTCGGCGGAGCTGGAGAGATTGGGGTGGGGAGCGGGGACCCCCTCCAGGAGCAGGAGGCAGGCGGGAGGGAGCGGCAGCTAATGGGGGGGAGATGGACCCCCAAAGCGTCGAGGGGCTCCCCCAGCATTACCTCCTGTCTGTGTTGTGTGCTCTGGCTGTGTGAGCTCTTTGCTCCTGCTTGAGGCAGGGCCCGGCACGTAGTGGGGCTCGGGCAGCAGAAAGCCCCCCCGTTCCAGGACGTTCTGTGTCTCTCTCGTGTCCAGGTCACCCCATCTCGCTCAACCTGCACGACGGCGCCAGGTCCAGCCTGCAGAGAGTGCCCGGCATCTCCAACCCGCCCCCCCTCATCTCCTCCACCAAACACCCCGTTGTCCTGGAGAGGCCTGTGAGCTCCCAGGTGAGGCTGAAGGGGACGCGGAGCTCCCGGCCCTGCTCCGGCGCGCTCTGACTCAAGCAGCTTAGGGCCGGGCCGTGGGAGGAGCGGAAAGCCTGCGGGAGCCAGCTCTGAGGGCGCTTGGGCAAGTTCTGGCCCCGGCCCAGCCCCAGGAAGTCAGCGGTCACTGAGGGTCCGTCCCTCCGCCCGCCCCTGGCCGGGTCACCTTCTCTGGGCCTTCAGCAAGGGCTGGTGTGGCGCGGGAGGACCCGGAGGGGAGGGGCCCAGCCAGCGCAGCTTTCCGCTCCGGGACTTTGAGCCCAGGCCTCTCCCTGCAGAGCTGGAGCAGCGTGTTCCGAGCGGTGGGTGGGAGACGGCTCCCAGGCCGCCCCAGGATCCTCCGGCTGGGATGCGGGGCAGGGCGGGGCAGGGAGGGGACTGGGAGACAATACCAGGCTGGGCTGGTGCCAGCAGGCACTGAGAAGCCGAGGATCCCAGAGGAAATGAGATCAAGGGGCTGGGGGCCTGGGGACTGGGAGGGGGCGTTCACGGGAGGTAAAAATAGCCTCCTCTGGCTCGGGGACAGTCACCCTGGAAACGGGGACAGAGGACCTTTGTGTCCGTGGGAGACGGGGCCAGAGCTGGCAGCGGCCCCAGGAAATGATGAGGCAGACGGGGTCAGTGGGACGTCCAAGGGACGGGGCAGCTCCCAGGGCCCTGGCCGCCCTGAGCTTCCCCCCCCGCCCTGGTTCCTTGGAAGGGGACAGAAGCTGGCTCTGCCGCCCCGTACAGGTGGACGTGTCTGGGGCTTGGGTTCCCAGACACCGGCTGGCCTGCTCCCCAACAGTGCTCCCTCCGCTTCGCACGCCTGCCCTTAAGGCAAACCCCTAAGTCCTCAGTCCATCAACCTATGAAATGGGCACAGTGGTAGTGGCCCGGCTGCGGAGTGCCACGGGCCAGGGCCGTCCCATACGCCATTGTTCTCCTTCATCCCAGGGAGTACCGATCCAGCTGCATGCCCCATACTCCGAGCACGCCAAAGCTCCTGTGGGCTCCATCACCATGGGTCTGCCCTTGACTATGGACCCAAAAAAACTGGGTAAGTGCGGGGGATCTTTGCCCCCTCTGGCCACTCTGCTTCTACAGCCTCCTCGGCAGGGGGCCACCCTGACCCTCCCATCATGGGGGGGCTCTCTGCTTTGGGGCTGGGGGCGAGGAAGAGGCTCAGGCACACTGCTAGGTGGTTGGTGGGTGATGGGCTATCCCCTCCCCTGACGCATTTTCCATGGGCTGTGACCTGGAAGTCAGTGTTCAGGCAAATTGGGAGGCACAGGGGAAGAAACGCCATCCGGCAACCGCTGCCAGGTTTCACGGGCTTTCCTTCCATCCTGAACGTGACCCCTTGTGTTCACACGGCCTCCTTCCTCCTCTCAGTAAGGGACCTGCCAGGTGGTGAGGAGGGGCTGGGGGTGGGTGAGGAAGCCATTACTCTAACAGGATGTGGTCCGGGCCTGGGTCCCGCACCCCTGCCTCTGAGGGCAGCCGTGCCCGCCTCCTCCGGGGACTTCGGGCTGAGAACCGAGCCTGTTTTTAGCACGGGCCCTCGGTGGCTTGGCTCGCTCACCCTCTGGCTGTGAGCCAGCAGAGGCCCCGAGGAGAGACCCCCTGCAAGTGACGTGGAGAGCGTGGGGAGGCTGAGGCCGGCGGGCCGGGCTTTTCTGTCCTGGCATCCTCCCGCCTCCGCCCTTCCTGCAAGTTCTGCCTCTGCCTGGGGGGCCGGGGCCGCCACCAACCTCACGCCCTTCCTCCGCAGTGCCTTTCCCTGGAGTGAAGCAGGAGCAGCTGTCTCCGAGGAGCCAGGCCGGCCAGCCCGAGACCCTGGTGATGCCCGCGGCCCAGGAGACGTCGGTGCTCAGAGGTGAGGCGGCTCGCGAGAGCCGGGGGCCTTCACCGAGGGGGCAGCGGAGACCCAGAAGGGACAGTGGCCCTCTGGCCTTGAGCTGGTGCTCGCTGGGAACTGCCCTTTCTCCCTCTGGGCCTCTCTTTTCCCATCTGTCAAATGAGAGCCACAGGGCCTGCCCCCGGCAAATGCAACATCCCCCGGACGCTGGGTCCTTATCCCCATGATCCGGGCCAAGGGCCAGAGCCTTCTGTGACCCCCTCTCACTTGGGAAGCATTAGCCAGGACTCAGCTCCCACCTCTCAGGTGCCCTCTTCCCGCCGAGCAGGCTCCTCCTAGGCCTCCTCGTCTGGCCTAGACCCGTGCCAGATAAGCGGGGAGAAGAGCAGTGTGGTTGTAGCCATCCCCTCCTCCCCCTCCTGCTCCCTGTCTCCCTCCCCACTTCCCTTCCCTCTCCCATGTCCTGCTCCCCATCTCCCCTTTCCCTTCTCTCCCTTCTTCTCCCGGTCCTCCTCTCCCTCTCTCACTGTGACTCTGGACACCATACCACATAGGGCTTGTCGTTCTGGGGGTGGTTGTTAGACCCATTTCACAGATGAAGAGACTGCCGATGGCAGAGGTCAGGCGCCTCCCCTTTGGTTGCCGGGTTAATGAACACCTGGAACAAGCCAGAGACCGGGTCTCCAGACCCTGGGGCCCCTCCCACACTGTGCTTCCTCTCAGCTTCTTCCTTTGTAAAATGGAGATTACCGTGATGCCTTCAGAAGGAAATCTCCAAAGTTTAGCCATTTATGTTACTCTTATGTGCATCAGAACGATTTGGAAATATGCGATAACGACATCGTTAAATTGACATTGTGATCATCGTCAGTTATCCCATTTATCAAAAATCGTCCCAGGAGTGATTGGGGAAGGCTTCCCGAGACGACGGAATTGCGCACAGGGCCTCTGAAGGGTCCCTAAGTCCCACGTCTCCTGCTAGGACCCGCCTTCTCTCTGGGGAGATACAGGCTGAGGGGAGGGGGGATCTCCAAGTGCCCCCCCCCATCCCTGAGGATGGCATGTTTTGTAGGGACAAGCCTGGGCTCCGCTCCAGGAGGAAGCATCACCAAAGGCATTCCCGGCAGCCGGCCGCCCTCGGAGAGCCCCATCACCTACCGAGGCTCCATCACACATGTGAGTGCGCAGGGGCACAAGGGAGGGTCCCGGGGCTCGGCCCGCCGCCCACGCAGGGTGGTCTTCTTCCCGGGGTCCCCGAGGACAGAGTAATCGTGTGAGGCGGGTGTACTTATGTCCGTCTGTCGCACACGGACATCGGTGGCGGGGCAAGGGATGGAACGCTACAAGGCCCGAGTTCCCGGGCAGCCTCAAACACGAGCTGGGCGACCTTCACCCTGTTTGTCTCGGCTCCATCAAATGAGAGAATAATCCCCAAAGTGCTTAACATGGGTCCTGGCATGTAGCAAATGCTACTTACCTAAGAGTAAGTAAGTTACTCTTAGTGTTGTAGTGATAGGAGTAGGTTGGCGACCCTTCATGGGCCACTGCCAACTATCCGAGTGTTCTTCTGTTGATCTTCCCCACAGCCTGGGGAGGTGGATGCTGCTAGCCCATTTTGCAGAGGGGGAGAATGAGGGAAACAAGAGAGTGAGGATCTTGTTCAAAGGGGCTAGCCTGCTTTTCAACTCAGGTCTTCCTGCCTCCGGGCTCCACTTCCTGTGCCAGGAAAGGGATGAGAGGTGAAGATGCTTTTTCCCTAGATGTAAAGGCCGGTCACTAGTCAGTGTTCTCAGGGCACTCACGGCCCTCTCCTTTTGAACCCTGAGTCTCTCTTTAGGAGGGAGTTCTCCTCCCGATCGTGGTATCTCCCTACAAGTTATTTGGCCCTTGAAAGGCCTCGCAGAGACTCTCAGACTACGTGGATGTTGGCTGTTGTGGTCATTCATTCAGTTATTCTGAGCACATTTGTCAATGGCACTTTCCCTCTGCATGACCTTTAGTAAGGTCACTTCCTTTTCCTCTTTGGTGAGAGCCTGGCTTCAGAGTCTGAAGACATGGATTCAAATTCTACCGTCAGTACTTACCTGCCTCAGTTTCCTTGTCTGTAAAAATGAGGAGCTTGGATGAGAACCCTCTGGCCCTAGATCTGTGGGTTTACTTAGGATCACAGGAGTTTTGGAGGGCAGAGCTGGCTGTGGTCCCCTTCCTTCTCTGTCCTTCGGACGATCCCTGAAATAACAGCAGGTGTTTGAGCTGACAAGACAGCCCATTCACATTACAGATTGGGAAACTAAGGGGACCCCTGGGACCTGACCCGAATGCCCACCCCCTTCGGCAGTCCCTCCGAGACCCGGGTTCTATGCCATTTCCCTCTCTGAGCCTCAGTTTACTCCTCTGGAAATTGGAGGCATTCCGAGGACATAAAGAGACAGAGTTGGGGCTTGGGCGTGAGCAGACCACAGCCACCTCTGTGACCACAGCAGCAGGTGCTGGTGTCACAAGGAAGGACCTGGAATACAGGCCCAGGGGAAGGGTTAGGGGCTCGCCCAAGATCTCACAGACGTAATACACGGTCTGCATTTTATAGATGAGGAGACAGGCCCGGGCTCCCCGGCACCAGAGTGGCTCCATTGGGCCCATGCCCCAACACTTAGTGCAGAGCTGCTGGACAGTGGTTGTTGAGCTGACTTTCCTAACAGCAGAATCCTGCCTTGCTGACCACACAAGCAGGCGGGGGTGGGGTCAGCTTCTCTGAGAGCCTTCCATCAGCCCCTGGGGCCCTCCTTCCCACCCTTCCCTCCCCTTCCTCACAGTGAGAAGGGTCACCATGACCATTTCCTCCTGGCCCTCTGCCCAGAAGCTGCAGTTGACTCAAGCCCTGAGCCCGGCAAAGTGAAGACTGTCCTAATCTGCTGATACACCTCCCCCAGCCAGGGTCACCCTGAAAGATCTGCGGGTTGTGGCATAATGTCCAGGAACCCTCCGCCCCGGGGGGAGCTGAGCTGCTTTCCTCCCTCTCTTCTGGCCTCTTAATTAGCATGACCCTGAAGATAACAGGTTAGGCTATCTTCCTCAGAGAGCCTCTCGTGGAGAATAAAAGGCTTAACCCCAGCCCTCTCTGGCCTGTTCTCAGAAAACTGCTGACCAAGTTCCTCCTGTTAGGAAGGAAGAAGTTGGAATGGCATAGATTTTGTGCCAGCTGGGCCCTCGAGAGCGCCGGGTTCCAGAGTGTAACAAAATGTGCCTGGGCCTCTGGAAGTCCACATGAACCCAGCGGGGCTGGGGGGGAGCCCCTGTGAGCCCTCTTGATATATGCTGGGGAGGGGGGAGACACTGCAGCTGCAGCTTCCTCTATTAATAATTCTTGCTCCCTGGGGGCTGCAGTTGCTATTCTTACTACCATGGGAATGCAAGCACGGGCACTGCCCTCTGTCCTGGGGGATTCCTAGTCACCCCACCTTAGCCATAGCTGGGGATCAGCACCCTCATCTTCTGGGCGGAAAGGAAGCCGACTTAGAGAATTGTGGCCTATCTATCAGAGTAGCCAGCAGCCAGAGCCAGGACTTCCTCCAACTGCAAAGTCCAGCGGGCCTTTGTAGGCACAGCCAGATTATGCTGGCTGATGAACTCATTCACACTAAGGTGGTAATGACTGACGTTTAAGTCTCTGTCAGTGGTTATATGGTAAACTGCTCCTCCCAATGTGAGTTTTCTTTAGAAATGAACCCGATGACCAGGCTGATGAGAATAGATCAAAGAAGGGGAGAAAAGGAAGAAAAGAACATCAGCAAACATGTTAAAAATTCACAGAAGAAAGCAAAAATTGGGGAAGGAATACTAGGATAGCAGGAGGGACTTCAAATCTTGAAGGGCTGCGTCCAGATTCTGCCTCTTACTAGCTGTGGCCAACCGTCGTGCTCTCCCCAGCCCGCGGGATCATTGTGAGGAAATCGCTCCCCTGAGCTTGCAGGGTGATATCACCGGGAGTTGTTCTGTCCTTACCAAAGTTTTGGCCATCGAGGCTGGCTCAGACCTCTGGCAGTGTCCCGATCTGGGCACGGCTTGCTTTGTCTGGCTTCTGGCCCATGAGCTCAGCCATCCCTCCCGGTGCCAGCAGGTCAGTGGGGCCTGGCGGGCTTGTCTCTGGGCCCAGGAGTCGGCAGATGCCAACCGCGTTCTCGTCAGCGGAGAAAGCCCCATTGTCCCCGAGGATGTGGGTGGCATCTCGCGAACTCTGGTCACCCGAGGCAGCAGCGGGCCTCAGGAAAACAGCGCTCCCAGGGCCGGGGGGGGGGGGGGGGGCGGGGAAGCCGCGTCTGGCCTTCCCGTGTAGACCGATAAAACCCAGTGGAAAGAAGTCAGAGCAGAGCCAGCCAGGGACATTCTTCCCATGTGGCCTTTTCTCCCCGTGCTGGGCGCCCAGGAGGGAGCCCACGGTCTGATGTGGTCCGAGGGGAAGCGCTGTAGGTCACCGATTCTGGGCTGGGAGCTCGACACTGAGGCCCATTCATCCCTGCCCGTGGCCGCTCTCCAAGTGGCTGCTCCTCAGAGGCCAGGACGCCAGGAGGGGGGAGCTCCGGCAGCTTGCCAGGGTCACTCGACTAGCCTAAAGCAGGATTCAAACTCAGGGTGGCCGGGCGTTGAGCCCCTAGGGGTGTGGAATCGCCTCTTGAGCGGGAACGACCTCCCCCAGAGGCCACCTGACCAGCATTGTTTTGCACATGGGTCAGAGCTAGGATCCGAGTCCTGGACCCAGGTCTCGGTTGGGGGCTGTTGGAGGGCCTGCTGTGTGTGCCTCGTGTCTAGGTGGTGGGCTCGAAGCGGCTCCCTCGTTCTTGGAGGTCTCCCGGCCCGGGCCGGGCCCCGGCTCCTGCTCCCCCGCGTGCTTGCGCCTCCCACACGTATGTCCGTGTCTGCGGGGGCCTGCGCAGGCTCACGGTGCCGGCCCGTGACATCTCTCCCTCTGGCCCCCGGTGGCTTCCCCCAGGGCACTCCAGCTGACGTCCTCTACAAAGGAACCATCACCAGGATCATCGGAGAAGACAGCCCCAGCCGCGTGGACAAAGGCAGAGAGGACGCCCTGCCCAAAGGACACGTCATCTATGAGGGCAAGAAGGGCCACGTCCTTTCCTACGATGGTGAGCGGGGGCGGGGGCTGCCGGGGCTGCCGGCAGAGACGCTTTGGGAGGCCTGGGGCTCGGCCGCCCTTCCCAGGTGTCCCCCAGAGTAGACCCAGGCTGTTTGGAAGCTGGGAAAGAATGGGAGACGGGGGCAGGGCACGGAGTACACAGACATCCGTTCTTTTACAATTGCCTGTCCTTCGCTCACGAATATAGAACCAAAATGTGGAGAACTGGGCTCGCTTCTAAAGTGCCATAAGGGATTAGGCGGGCTGGGCCTGGAAGTGAGGATGAGGGTGTTTTCTCCAGCGTAGGGAGCTGCAGCCTAGACAGCTTGGGCCCCAGAGCGTGGCTACATCTCCCCCCACGTAGGGGGGTAACAGACCCTGAGGCGTTGGGCGCCCGAGCCCCAGCTGCCGCACAGGCGGTGTCCGGGCTGCCTGGGGCCGACTTTCCCGGGGACCCGCGCTCTGAGGGCTGGGGGCTCGAGCTTCGGAGCACGCGTAGCTCCTGGCCGCTCAAGGTCCTCATCTCCCAGTCACTCTCCTTAGGCGTGGGGTCCTTTCTTTGAAGTCGGGCCCCCAGGTCAGCCATTGTCCCCAGGCCCTGCTCTGGGCCAGCCAGTGAGGGAGAACATGAGGGCGCTGATGGCGAGACACCCCCCGTGGCACCTGATTGCGGTTGTCTCCCCAGTTCGAAGGTCCTTTGGTGTTAGTTTAAGGCCTATGTCTACTTGATGGCCTTAAAAATGGTCATGTCTAGGGAAAAAGTTGGAGATGTTTTGGTTTTTTTTTCTCCCGAGAATGTTTCTAGTCCTTCCTGTCTCTAAAGAGGAACTCTGTCAGGGCTCTTACTTAGAGCTCTTAGGTCAGGGAACAGCTGCTTTTGTTTTTGTTGGTTTGTTTTGCATATATGGCTTTAAAAAAAACTTCTTTTTTGTTTCCTTCATTTTCAAATATATCCTTCCCTCCTCCACGACTGAGAGAGCCCTCTCTTCTAATAGACGTAAAAGAAGGAAAAGCTTAGCCCATCCACATAGTACATAGCGTTCCTCGGCCACGGGCCCCCACCTCTGAGAGACGAGGAGGATTTCTCCCGTGTTCCCGGCCAAGCTCAGGGGGAAACGGGGCTCAGAGAGGCTTGCTGACACTTGGTGGTGTTTGCGGGCCTTCTTTCCTTCTCTTTCTCTGGCGCTCAGAGCAGCGCCCCCACCTCCGGGCCGGCCTGCGTGTGACAGACAGGGACTGGCTCTCATGGGGGCTCCGGGGCGCAGGAATCAGAGGCTTTGGAAGGGCGCCACCTGGGCGCCCGGAGGCCCGTTGCCAAGTCCGAGGCCAGATTCCCTGACCTGTGGGAGTCTTGGGTCGCGAGGGAGGACCTTTCCCCTCTCTTTGCTGTATTAGTCAGAATGGGAGAATGTGGGCATGTAGGCAAAAGCTAAACCGGAGCCATCCCTACTGAGGGAAGAGGGCGTTGCTATAAAATGGCCAGTAGGTGGGAGGCCCCTGCCCAGATCTTCCAGCCATTTCACCGCCAGAAAGCCTTTATTAAGCACCAGCTGTGTGCCAAACATTGTGCTAGCAGCACAAATATAAAATGGGGGGAAAACTCCAACCCTCAGGGAGTTCACATCCTGCTGAGAGGGGATGTTATTTTTATTATTATCAGCAATAATAATAATACTTGGCAGTTATATCGTGCTTTCAGATTTGCAAAGCACTTTCTAGAAATTATTTGACCCCATGCTATTGTTGACTTCATTTTGCAAATGAGTAAATTGGGTCTGAAAGGTAAGTGACCTGCCTAGGATCACAGTCAAGTGGCTGAGGCAAGATTCACACCCAAGATTTCTTACTCACACGTTCAGCACTTTGACTTAGACTCGCCGTTGGCCCAGGAGTTAGAAAGGGATTTCTGGAAAAGGAGGACTGCTCTGGGTAGAATCCATCATTTCCAATATGAGAAATCTTCACCCGGACCCCTTGTCCGTAGTTTGCCTGAAGCCCGTCTGCCCAGGTGCTTTATGAGCGGGTGTGACTGAGATTTATAGCCTGTGATATTAAATCTAGTTTTTAGATGCCTAGTTGCTGCCCATGGACAGTGCCCTCTGAGGCCTCAGCTCCTGAGGTCTGCGAGCTTTTCCCCTTGGGCCGGGAAGTCCAGGAAGGAACAGGTTAAAGGGCCCTGTTGGGAGCTCCGGCCAGAGGGAATGTTCTTGAGGGCACCAAGGGGCCTTGGCAAGAAGAGACTTTAACGAGTCTAGCCTGGCAAGCACGTAAGCACACACATGGGAGATGAATTTTCTCGTCTCCTCTGCCAGACTCCCCCTGCCCCTTCCAGGGCCTTTCCCAGGCTTCCCCCCCCTCCCCCCGACACTGCCCTGTCTGGGAATGTCCCTGCCAGCCCTGAGGCTGCCGATGGGGTGCAGAAATGGTCCCCTCTGCCAGCACCTCGCATCAGTGGAGGCAGCTCGGCCTTTCTGGGGATAGGTGGGGACTGAGCCAAGAACATGACCCCTGACCGTACTTGGCCACTGGGCCATCCGACCACAGGGTGCAGAGGGGACCTGAGGGCTGCTCAAAGAGGGCATAGATTGTGGCTCTAGACCAGAAGGGAAAACTTGGAAGCCCGGCCCTCAGGGCAGCCAGCTCCTTTTACAGATGAGGAAACTGAGGCCCCTCATTTAGCACCATGAAGCAGGGTCTCTGCTGTTCTGTCCAGTCGTGGTCTCCGGATTCGTGCCCCAGCACTTGACCGGCCGGCCCCAGGACCCCTTTGCCTGAGCCTCTCACTTCTCCCTCGTGCACGGGCCGGGCTCCTCCGTATCCATGTTCTCGCGGTCTCCTGCACACATCATGTGCACACAGGCCCCCAGACATATTGGCCCCCTTAGGCTGGGGTAGAAGGAAATTTTCTCCATCTCCCATTTGTGGAAATCGCCCAAAATAAATGATTCCAAAAGGCAGGGTGGAGGGTGGGGGACACACCCGGAAAAACCCAGGAGCAGACGCCCGGTGTCGGGATCCAGAGCCCAACCACAGGCAGTGGGTGGATTTGGGGGAGCGTGTCTAGTCACCCAGGGGAGTGTAGACCTTGGTGCAAACAAGGTGCTTGGGTCCCTCAGCCAAGTGGTGGGGCCCGAACTGGGGGGTCAGAAGGGCAGGGGTGGGCCGGCCAGGCAGAAGGGTGAGGGAGCCCTGTGAGGGGAGAGCTCCGAGGTCCTGGCTCCCACCCACAGCCGGCTCACACCAGGCCAATGACTGCGTTTGGTTTCCAGGCGTGATGTCTGTGTCTCCATGCCCTAAGGAGGACGGAAGAAACAGCTCGGGAGCGTCCCACGAGACGTCTGCCTCGAAGCGCACTTATGACATGATGGAGGGACGCATTGGCCGGGGGCTGAATCGCGACCTCTCCACCGGCATTGAAGGTGGGTGGGCGCTCCCTTCCCGTCCCACTGTCACTCTGGGAGCCCCGGGGACCTCCTTCCTCTGCTCGCTGACCACAGTCTCTCCGACTCACGTGGCACTCTGGGCGGGGAGGGCGCTTCCACGTGTTACTCCTGTTGGTCCGTAAATCCCTCGCCTCCGAGGTAGTTGGGTTATCATTGCCACGGAGACAGAGGTTTGGTGACATGAGCCATCCAGGCATACGGAGCTAGTGTCAGACCTGAAGCCAGATGTTCTGACTCTCACGCCCAGCCCCTCCCCCTTATGCCCAAGCCCCTGTATGAGATTTAGAGCTGGAGGTCAAGCCCAGAGCTCTTCTTATAAAGATGAGGACATTGAGATGCAGAGATGAGGGGATTTGGGGGGGGTCACACAGGAAATATGGAAGCCAGGGTGCCCCAACTCCCAGCCCAGTGCCCTTTCCCTGCCAGCCTTAAGGCAAATGAAAAACTCCCACCTTTGATCCAAAGGGCCAGGACTATTCTGTCCCTGGTTCCTGGCATATAGTAGGTGAATAATAAGTGCTTATTGTTTAATTGATTGAGACCATGAGGATCATTGCTTCTTGGTCATTCAGCCAATCCAAAGCATTTCTTACATGGCTCTGGTTCCCAAGAGAACGGAGGCAAGGGACCTAGGCTCTGCCCTCAGGGAGTTTATACTCTGTAGTCTGGGGCAGAGCCATCAAACCTGAAGCTACAGAAAGCAAGATTAAAATGTCATTGGGATACATGGAACAAAGGAAATAAAACCATGAGCTAGTGTAGCTAGTGCTCCTTTGTGGTTTTCTAAATCAGTGCTGCAGAGGGACACCTCTAGCTGGGGGTTCTTCACCTTTGTCCATGTCCCGGGCCCTCCGGCCGGCAGCCTGGGGGGCCTGGGGATCAGTGTTCTGCCTGCATAGACAATCAGAAGGAAATACAAATGCGTGTTTCCCATCCAAGTTCACGGTCCTCCTGAAATCTGGGGAGCCCGGGTGTGGGACCCCCGTACCGCCCTTTACCTTTTCCCAAGTACTTTCCTCCCGGCGGTCCTGTCAGTCAGGGCTTTGTCAGGCCCAGCTTCCACCTGGAGAGAATAAGGCTCGAGACGCTTAAATGGAGAGCTGGAGCTGACTCTTCTGGCTCCAAGCCCTTACTTCCTTGGACAACCCCGATGTTTATGGAAACAACATTGAGGATGAAGATGAGGAGTCTGGCGATGTGGGGATAGTGGTAACAGGGACAGCAAAGCCCTGGGGCTTTAGAGGATGGAGACTCGACCTCAAAGCCTGAATCTGACACATTCTGGCTGTGTGACCCTAGACCAGTCACTTAGCCTTGCACTGGGCTCTGTGCAGCTGAAAATAGTAATGATGATGATGATGATTACATTTATATAACACTTTGCAAATATTATCTTAAGTGATCCTCACAACAACCCTGGGAGGAGCTGCTCTCATCATGCTTATTTTGTAGTTGAGGAAGCCGAGACAGACAGAAGCTAAATGACTTGCCCAGGATGACACAGCCATTACGGGTCTGAGCTAGATTTGAACTCGGGTCCTCCTGACTCCAGGTCCTGCTCCTACCCACTGCTTGAAGACTATGAGTCAGATAAGTTACCAGTGGTTGTTGATGGGCTTTTCTTCAGCTGGCAGTTGCCTATTTCACCGAAATCACAGGTCTGGTTAAAAAAATCCCACCCCAAGCACAACCCGGGAACGGCCGGGGCGCTAACTCACATTTTGGGGCGTTTTGAGGCATTTCCTGCCTCTCCGTAACACCGGGGGAAGGTCGCTGGTTACACGTGTGTGCTTTGGTTGGCGCCTGTGATGCTGTTAGTGTGAGCAACTGCCAGTGAGGAAACGCCTCTACCCAGTGTAGATCAGCACTTGCTCTGCATTTTAGTCCTGGAGAGAAAAACTGAGGGTGTGAAAGTTAAGCAGCTTGTGACTGGTTCCACCCTGGGCAGCGACTGAGGCGCGCCGGGAGCCCCGGCCTCCTGCCCCCAGTCCCGTGCTCTGCTCACCCTGTTCCTCCAGTTCTCCCTGGGGAGTCAGAAACCCCGCTTCTTGTGGTACAGGTGCCATCTCACCACCCTTCACCTCCCTAGGGCTCATGGGCCGAGCCATCCCGCCCGACCGACACAGTCCCCACCACCTGAAGGAGCAGCACCACAGCCGGGGCTCCATCACACAAGGTAACAGGCCGAGTGGCAGTCCGGGCAGGAGACCCGCGGGGGGGTGGGGCAAGGTCCTCGCTGCTCCCTGGCCCTTTCCCAGGACGGGGCCCCGGGTACGCCGTGCGCTTTTCCCTCGTCCCTCGGAGGAGGGCTGCCGTTTTACCCACCACGTGGCCCGAGCTCTCGATTTGCAGAGGTCCATAGGAGCGCAAGGCTTGGGCTTGAAACAAGCTTTGGGGCCATCTGGTCCAACAGTCTTAGAGGGGAGAAGTGACTTAGAACCCCGGGATCCTAGAACCCGAGCTGGAAGGCAACTCGGAGGCCCTCAGGTCTATGCCCCCGGCCCCTTCCACTTACAGAAGAGGAGACAGGCCCAGAGGGGAGAAGTTACAGGGTCTCAGTCAGTATGGCAGCAAACTCAGGCCCTCCTGAGCCCAAGGCCGGGTGCCCAGTGTCACCCTCACAGCCTCCCTGGGAATATGTAGGGAGCACGACAGGGCCTGTCCACCAATGAGGGCGGGAATAGGGGGATCCTCTCCAGGGGCCAGACCTGCCGCTCTGGCTTTCCTTAGAATCCGGGTGCTGTCCTTCGGTACCCTGTGGCCTAGGAGGAAGAGGGGGCCTTCCTCTGGGCTAGGCCGGGGTGGGAGGAGTTGGACACAAACGCACCCCCCGACCTGCTCCAGCCTGCTCACACATACTGACCCGGGCAGCGCGACACGCGCACAGACGCTCGCCTTGCCGACCCCCTGGGGCCGGATCGCCTTCTTTTCGAGCAGACTTGTGATTGCGCGCGTCCTGGTGGGCGGCGGTGTGGCGCAGCCGAGAGCTGGCTGGATTCAGCGCTGCCCTCCCCCGCTGGAGCCGCTAAGGTCCCTGCCGGGTTCTCCATGGGGCCCTGGGGAGAACGGCGAGTCTTAGAGAGCGGCCTCGCACCCGGGGTCTCCTCAGCCCGTGGCTAGCGCTTTGTCGGCGGGCCCTGCAGAAAGGCGGGCCGGTCCACCCGGGAGGGAGGGCCCCGGGTGGTTGTTTTGCTGGCGTTGGGCAGAGAGCCCCTCGTCACCTTGGGGCCTTGCTTTGCGTCCCCTTGCCCCGGCCCCTGGCAGGCATCCCTCGCTCCTACGTGGAGGCCCAGGAGGACTACCTGCGGAGGGAGGCCAAGCATCTGAAGCGAGAGAGCACCCCGCCTCGGGACCTGCCCGACCCCTACAAAGTGAGGCCCCTGGAGGGACTGACCCCGCTGAAGATCAAGGGGCACGAGGGCCTGGTGGCCACCGTGAAGGAGGCGGGCCGTTCCATCCACGAGATCCCTCGGGAGGAGCTGCGGCACACGCCTGACCTCCCCGGCCCTCCGCGGCCCCTCAAGGAAGGCTCCATCACCCAGGTAGGACAGGGCTCCCGGCCTTGCTGGCTCCCGTGTGCTGTCCCTGCTCAGGCATGGCAGGGAGGGCCAGGCTTGTCTGGGAGAGAGAGAGAGAGCGGTGCTGGGGGGAGTCCCCCTCGCCTCCCGTGGCACGGCCCCACTTGCTCTCCAACTAGTGGGGGTGTGGGCTTGGGTCAGGAGGTCCTGTAACGCCCAGAGTTCTGTGCACTGCCCTAACCAGCTGGCTCTCACCCATGCATCCTACAAATGAGGAAACTGAGTCCCACTCTCACTGCATCTTTTACCTTTGACACATATGTCTTCTTCCTCAGAATGTTAACTCTTGGAGGGGAGGGATTTTTTTTGCTTTTTCTTTGTCTTCCCAATACTGTGACTCAGGAGTCACAGTAAACAGTCAGTAGAAGCTGGGGGTGGAGATACAGGCCTGAGCTCAGGTCCTCTGACTCCTGCTCTCTCCCCCACCTGTCTGGGGTGAATGGGGTTTTTGAGAGTGGGGGCACATGTGGGCAGACCGTTGTCCGAAGCCGCTCTCTCACCTCCCCGCCCCTCCTCCCTTCCCAGGGCACGCCTCTGAAATACGACAGTGGCGGCTCCTCCGGCAGCTCCAAAAAGCACGACGTCCGCTCCATCATCGGCAGCCCCGGCAGGACGTTCCACCCCGTACACCCTCTCGATGTGATCCAGGATCCCCGGGCCCTGGACCGCTGCTATGAGGAGACCCTCAAGAGCCGGCCCAGCTCCGTCACCAGCTCCGGAGGCTCTATCACCCGAGGGGCACCCGTGATTGTGCCTGAGCTGGGGAAGCCCCGCCAGAGCCCTCTGGCTTACGAGGACCACACGACGGCTTTCAGCAGCCATCTGCCCCGGGGCTCTCCTGTATCTACCCGGGAGTCAACGCCCCGGCAGCAAGAGGGTGAGTACGTCTGCCTGGTGGCAGCAGCGGGTAGTGGGCACCTTGGTCTGATGGGAAGGAGACTTCCTCCAAGATACTTGTTCAGGCTGTGATGGCAGACATGGCAGAATTGTTCCAGGCTAGCCCTGGGAGTGCCTGGGCCTCCCCCAGCTAAACTGGAAGTTCCTAGAAGACATCCTGCCCCCACCACTGGTACATAGTTGGTGCATAATAAATGCTGACTGATAAAGCAAGCATCCCCGTGAGTGGGGCTGATCCTCTCTCCTCTTTTTACAGGAAGTCTCTCATCCAGCAAGGGATCCCAGGAGAGGAAGATCACGGCCACGCCTCGGGAGCTTGCCAGCTCCAAGTCCCCGCACACTGCAGTGCCGGACCACCATCCACACCCCATGTCTCCCTATGAGCACTTACTCCGAGGTGTGAGCAGCGTGGACTTGTACAGGGGACACATTCCACTGGCTTTTGACCCCACTGCCATCCCCCGGGGGATCCCCCTGGACGCAGGTAAAGCCCTTTGCCGTTCCCTCCCCATCGTACGTAGCCTGGTCCTGCTGCTGGAGGACCTGGGTTCAGATCCATCGCAGCCCCTTGGCTCTCAGTTTCCTTGTCTAAAAAACGAGAGTTGGCCTAGGTGGCCACTGCGGTGCCTCCGGCTCTTGTGATTCTCTGGTCAGCCTCAGGGGGCACCCCTGAGCCCCTCCCCGGCAGAAGAGCCTGTGCCAGCATAGGGCCTGTAGGGCCCAGGGCTTGCTTCCCCCAGCTCGGCTGGCACGTCCTCGAGGGCAGGGACGTGTCCCTTTTTGGGCGCCTTGCTTGCTGCTCGGCACATGGGAGGTCTTTGGCAAACGTGTATCATCATCTTCGGGAAGCAGGATGGTTCTGCGCTTACTTTCCAAACCACATCCAGTCCCTTAGCTCATTTGACCTTGGCTGTGGAGGGGAAAGGGCAGAGGTAGAGGAGCACCCTAACCCATGGTCCCACTGAAAATCAGCCCCGGCACATTGGTTTTGGACTGGGTGGGAGGAGATGATCTTCTCTTTAGCAGCAGGAGGATCCTGGGTAGGAATATGAGCTCCAAAGCAGGTATTAACCCCTTACTGTGCCCCAAGCCTAAAAGGCATCCTAGAAGCCTTATTGTACGGAGGAGGAACCTGAGGGCGCTCAGGGTGAGGTGACTTCTCCGAGTCACAGGGTGGGATGCCGGTAGCCATTGGCAGCAGCCTCCAGGTGGCAGCCTGAGCTTTCGACTTGAGGTGGACTAAAGTGCCTGGCCCGTCAGCCCCTCCCCCCAGGAGTGGGAGCACAGGTTCGGATGGGGTAGCAGCCCTTCGGGCAGTAGGAATGGAGAGAAAGGCCCCTTTCCACTCCTAGATGGAAAGCCCTTCATTTTGCACGAAGGTAGTATTAGCATCATAGATTTCTAGCTCGAAGAGAACTTTAGCCCAGTCTGGAAGGGGAGATGCCTTAGAGGATCATGGATTCAGAGCTCAGAAACCCCCGAGGTCCTCCATCCCCACGTCCTCCCTTTGCGGCCCAGGGCAGTTGTTACTGTGCCTTCTGTTGGACCACAGAGAGGGCCCAGGCTCCATTTCCCTCAGGCAGGACTGAATTAGGAGCCCACTTTGTTTTTTTTTTTTGTTTTTTTTTTTTATTTAAATTTTATTTTATTTAATAATAACTTTGTATTGACAGAATCAATGCCAGGGTAATTTTTTACAACATTATCCCTTGCACTCGCTTCTGTTTCGTTTTTTCCCCTCCCTCCCTCCACCCCCCCCCCAGATGGCAAGCAGTCCTATATATGTTAAGTATGTTGCAGTATATCCTAGATACAATACATATTTGCAGAACCGAACAGTTCTCCCGCTGCACAGGGAGAATTGGATTCAGAAGGTAAAAATAACTCGGGAAGAAAATCAAAAATGCAAATAGTTCACATTCGTTTCCCAGTGTTCCTTCTCTGGGTGTAGCTGTCTCTGTCCATCATTTATCCATTGAAACTCAGTTAGGTCTCTTTGTCATAGAAATCCACTTAGGAGCCTACTTTGATCCTCATAGGATTGACCCTGATCATCAAAGAGTCTGAGTTTCCAGAGCCATGTTTTGAATTGATCTTCCCAGCTGGGCCCAAAAGCCTGGGGCTGCCCTGGCCGTCCCCTCAGGACAGACAGCAGCTTCTCCTTCCCAGGCACATTGGCAAGCAGAGCGTCCCCTCCATCTGGCGCCCACCCCCCGGGAGCCCAAGCTGGCAGTTTTCCCCTTCGGGAGGCCAGCCAACCAAATGCCAGATCGAGCTTGTCCCCAAACTGAGCACTGGAGGCAGGGAAGCCGGGGAGGGACTGGCCTTCCAGGACCGCCATTTGCCCACCTCATTTTTAGAGATTTGAGGTGACGGTCCCCAGGGTCCAGCGCATTCAGCACATCATAGACCGACAAAATCAAGTACTCATTTCTTCTGGCTTTGTTTTCTTCTTCTTTGTCCTCCCAGCTACCGCCGCTTACTACTTGCCCCGGCACCTGGCCCCAAACCCCACGTACCCACACCTCTACCCACCGTACCTCATTCGCGGTTACCCAGACACCACAGCCATGGAGAACAGACAGACCATCATCAACGACTACATCACGTCCCAGCAGATGCATCACAATGCCGCCGCGGCCACCGCCATGGCCCAGCGGGCTGACATCATCCGCAGGGAGTCCTCCCTGGCTCTCAACTATGCAGCTGGACCCCGGGGTAGGAGGGGGAGCCTTTCGTGGGAGGGGGAGTAGGGAGTGTCTTTCCCAAAGCCACGGGGAGGTGTGACAGAGAGGCACCGGGGACACGCTGGGGCCACAAGCACTTATGCAGCACTGAGTACGTTCTAGACAGTGGGCGACACGGAAGGGGGCAGGTCTTGCCTAAAGGAGCTTGTGATCGGCCCCAGGGGGACAACACGCACACCGAGTGACCCTACAGAACATATAAACAACGGAACAAACGCGCCTTTTCTGAATGCCTCCTGCGCGCCAAGCCCCAGGGACCCGAGTACAGGACCTTAGATTCGGAAAGAGAACAAGGGCGGAACATGCATCTGTCAGATGGGAAGCGCGCAGGTGGAAATCCATGCAAAGTCACTTAGGCCAAAGGGCGCGTCCCTTCAGGAAGGCGGCCTGTCTCTGGGTGACATCGCCCGACCTGACGGAATGCCCTGGGGGTCAACAGAGGGGGGCCGTCCCCCCGGGGGTCAGCCAGGGCCGAGGCCCGGAGATGGGCCGTGTGATGCTGGCTCCGCAGGGGAGAGGCCGGGAAGTAGCCTCGGGCAGGCTGGGCAGGGCCGCCCGGGAGTTCTGGTGCCCCCGGCGTGCGCCTGTGACCCGGCCCACTCAGTGCCCATCTGGCAGCGGAGCCCGGGGTCAGGGCGGAGCCCGGGGTCAGGGCGTACCCAGGCGGGCATTGCTGGAAGCTCGTGGCTGTGCCCGTGTGTCCCCCTTCCCTCCGGGAGAGCCAGGCCCCCACTTAATTTTTGCCTCCATGTCTTCCTCTTATAGGAATCATTGACTTGTCTCAAGTGCCACACCTGCCAGTGCTGGTGCCCCCCACCCCGGGCACCTCTGCCACCTCCATTGACCGGATCACATATATCCCCAGCGCCCCCCCACCCTTCAGCAGCAGACCCAGCCCCTCCCCACTCTCCCCAGGTAAGTGCCCCTTGCCTCCGCCCCGCCCCCCAAGACCGGACGTTGGTGTGAAGGTGTAGCTGACCAAGCCCTTTTGAACCCCAGGAGGCCCCGCCCACATCACTAAAGCGACGGGGACTTCTTCCTCCGAGAGGGAGCGAGACCGGGAGCGGGAGCGGGATCGAGAGCGGGACCGGGAGAAGTCTGTTCTCACGTCCACCACGACTGTGGAGCACGCCCCCATCTGGCGGCCAGGTGGGGACCCGGGCCCCTCCCTCACGGGGGGCCCTCCCACCCCGACCCAAGAGGCGTTAGATGTGGGAGACGGGGCCTCGGGGCCTCCTCCTGCTCCAGGCGGGGGGCTGCACGGGAAGGAGGAGAGCTGGCTCGGGGGACCCCTGCTGCTAGCGCCTGGACCTTAGGTGTGGCTTGGGAAGGAAGATCCAGTCCTGTCCTGTCCCTTCCTCAGCCTCAGTTTGCTCCTCTATAAAATGTATCACTTGCCTCCCAGGGCTGGTGTTAGCCGGACCAGAGAGGGGTAACAGCAGGCCCTCTGCACAAACCCGAGCCGTGCTGTTAGCCTCCCCAGCCCAGCCCCCCTCCCCCCTGTGTCACAGAGCTGCCGGAACTGGTCCTCCGTCAGGGCTGCCTTTTTTGGCCTCGATGTCTCCCTCTGTAAAATGGGGAGAATATTCCAAAGCCCGCTTCCCCACAAGGACCTGTTGTCCTCGTGTCCTCATTGATTTGGAGCCTCTTCCTGGGCCACCCACCCCTGGCGAGTCCCACCCTCCACGCCACTCACCGTTGGTGGGCTTTGGAAGACCCCCGAATAGCCCCGCCCCTCCCCGCTGCCCCCAGAGCCGCCCTGACCCCGTGCTGACCCCTCAGGTACGGAGCAGAGCAGCAGCAGCAGTGGCGGCGGCGGCGGCGGGGGCGGCAGCAGCCGGCCGGCCTCCCATTCTCACAGCCACCAGCATTCCCCCATCTCCCCCCGGACCCAGGAGAACATCCAGCAGAGACCCAGCGTGCTCCACAACACGGGCATGAAGGGCATCATCTCCTCGGTGGAGAGTCTCACCCCCTCTGTCCTACGGTACGGGGCTGGGGCTCGGCCACGGGGAAGGCACCGGGGACAGCGCGGAACGGGGTGGCTGCCCCCATCCTGCCCCCGTGTGCCCGGGGCTTCGGCTTCCTCGGTCTCTGAGCCCCCCTGCAGCGCCACGCGCTCTCTGGGCCTCAGTTTCCCTAGCTGCAACAAATGGGCTGGCCTGAGGGCCCTTTCAGCTCTAGAGCCGGGATCCCGTGAGCGTTCTGGGGGTGGGGGTGGGGGGCAGCTGGGAAATGAGGCCTCGTGTGTCTCTGCCCCCACCTTCCTGCCGTCAGTGGGTCACTGCCTTGGAAGCAGCCGTGTCCAACCCCAGCCGGACTCAGTGTGAGCCCGTGCCCGTAAGGCTGGAAGAGCTTTTAAGAGGCAGAGAGCGAGAGGGAGGGCGTCCCTGGCACGGGGCCTGAGAACCGCCTTTCCCTGAGCTCCTCCAAGAGCCCCTTGAGTGAGCTGGGTCTCCGGGAGCTCCCTGAGGGCGGGCCGAGGTGCCCCGATTGGGGCCGGGGGAGGAGCCTCTAACAGCCCTGCTGAGCAGGGAAGGCTTC
The DNA here is from genome assembly GCF_016432865.1 of Antechinus flavipes. Taxonomy (NCBI): domain Eukaryota; kingdom Metazoa; phylum Chordata; class Mammalia; order Dasyuromorphia; family Dasyuridae; genus Antechinus; species Antechinus flavipes. The sequence goes on from NC_067398.1 coordinate 691,690,669, forward strand.
AGGGGAGAGGGGGGCGCTTTAAGTGGGGCCCCCCCGGGCCCCAGAGGGCTCCGGACACAGCCAGGTCTTCTCCACTCTTGCTTTCACCACTCCCTCCTCAGAGAAAAGCAGACCTAGAATTCACCAGGGAGGGAGGTGCTGTTTGAGGCATTAAAAGGGAACACGGTTTCTCAGTCACGCCCTCCTGGGTACGGCGCATGCTCAGTAGGGGAGTGCCCGCGTGACTCGGCGCAGGAGCCCCGTTTGTGGGAGCCGAGACCCGGCGGGGATGGGGTGATGTCTCTCATCCAGCGGGGCCTGAGCTGATCTCAGGCCAGGGGTCAGAGGGCTGGGGGCTTGGCCCAGGGCTTCCTCATGAGGTGCCGGGGCTGCCCGGCCTCTGGGCTGTCGCCATCGGCGGACTTTTGTTGTCCTGGACAGACAGAGCTGAGGAAATGCCCCCGAGGGTAGGGAGGGGACGGTGGCCCGGCGGCCTTTGGGCTCCTGTGGACGGCTATGAAACGGACCCTCTGGGCTTCCAGCGGGAGCGTGGCCCTCCTCACTGGGGAGACAGAGGCCGGCTGCTTGGGATCCCCCCAATTTTGACAACTTTTTTATTTTGTGAGGTAATTAAATACAACAACGTGTAGGCGACAAAAAAAGAAAGATGGCTGCAAGCGGCTTTCCCCCACCCGTCAGACCACACGGAATTCAGCCCCTGCTGTGGGAGGCTGGCGGAGGCTTGGGCTTCTCTGTCTCGGGGGCGTTTGGTTAAGCCCACGTGGTCTAGTGTCTGTTAGTGAAAAGGTCGATTTGACTAAACCGTCCAGCTACCTTTGCCCCTCGACCTGGGCTTGCCAGATCATCTGTAAAATGGGCAGCCGGCGGCTCTTCCTCCTAGGTGGTTGTGGGTATGGCAGCGTTTCAGAGACGCCGGCCGCTCCCGCTGCCGTTTTTCCTGTCTTTGATCTCGGGCAGTTGTGACTCTGCGGGAGCCCTGGCCGCCGCCTTTGGCGCTGGCGCTTCCCGGAGGACCCCGTGGCACCGACACCCGCCTTTCCTTGCAGGTCCTCCTCGGCCACCTCACCAGTACGCTCCGCAGGCTTCCCGCCGGCCCCGCACTGCCCGCTGGGCGCCATGGACGGGGGCTACCCCGCCATCATCGACCCCACTGTCCTCCAGAAGGAAGCCTCCCGGGCCCCGCGCTCGGAGCGCCCCCGCCTGGAAACCAACCCCTTCATGCCCAAGCACCCGAGCCGGGCCGGGCTGGAACCCCCGCCGTCCCCCAGCAAGGCCACCGAGCCGAGGTCCCTGGCCTCCTCCGGCCCCGGCTCGGGCTCCAGCTCGGGCCTGGCGTCGGGCCGCGGCGTGGGGAAGGGCCACGCGGCTCACGCCCTGCTGGAGTCTCAGCCCCCGCACCCGGCCTCGGCCGGCGAGCAGCACAGGGACAAGGCTCAGAACAAGGCCTTCAACGTGCAGGACCTGGACCTCCGCGCTCTGGGTGAGACCCCCCTCCCGGGCCGGCAGCCAGGAAAGTGCCCCCAGGGCAGACACGGGCCCCGTTACTGATTATGGGGAGCAAGCGGGGGAGGGTCGGCAGCTGCTCTGAAGCCCAGCTGAGGCCGTGGGGTCGGGGGTGCCCCGAGCTGACTCGTGTTGGCGGCGTGGTCCTGGGCGGGGGGGGGGCTCCTCCGTGGGAGGTCCCTGTGCCATCACAGAGCTTCCTGGTAGGGAGTAGGCACTCAGTAAATGCCTGTTCCCGGATGGCACGTGAAACCACAGAACTGACCCGAGCAGGGGAGAGACCCCGGGGGGGGCAGCAGTGCTTTTGAGGCCGGGCACCCTGCCCTCCTGGGGGTATCGCCCGCCCCACGAGCCCCCGCCTGACACATGGCTTCCTTCCCTCTCCTCCAGGTTCCTTGAAGTTGTCTGAGACCGGCCACGTCCGGCAGCCCCCAGAGAGCCAACCGTCACCTGGACAGCCCATGTCGGCTTCTGTGGTCAAGGGTCACCAGCGGGTGGTCACGCTGGCCCAGCACATAAGCGTAAGGAGCCCCGCTTGGCCCTCGGTCCCACCTTTCCCGCCCCTCGGAGATGGGAGGGCGGGCGCCGGCAGGGGGACCTTGGACTCGGTGCCAATCCCGCAGCTTCTGGGGGGGAAACACGTGAGTTCGGTGGAGCTTGGAACTTCCGTCCTCTCACCGGGTCTGGGTCACCTCGTCCGTAAACTGAGGGCGTCGGACAAAGGCACCCTTAGGCCCTTTCCAGGCCTGGGTCAAGGTTCTGGGGTCTGTTTCTCTCCAGAAAGTAGTAGGTTTAATTGAGAGGCTTCCGGGGGCATAGTGCAGGTCCCGAGTGTGAATCCCTCCTCAGGTGTCCGTGGCATGTCATCTGAGTCTGACCTCCGCCTCAGTTTTCTCATCTGTGAAGTGGGACTCTCACCCCTTTCCGTGGGCCCGTTGGGATCTATTGGGATAATATGTGCCAAGTGCTCTGCAAACTGTGGAGCTCTGTATCAGTGGGGGGGGGGGGCTCCAGCCCCCACGTTCCTGGTCATTCATTCTGGCCCCTTCCCCCCAGGAGGTGATCACCCAAGACTACACCCGCCACCACCCCCAGCAGCTCAACTCTCACCTCCCGGCCCCTCTCTACTCCTTTCCTGGGGCCAGTTGCCCCGTGCTGGACTTACGCCGGACGCCCAGCGAGGTCTACCTCCCCCAGCCGGACCATGGTGCCGCCTCCCGCATCTCCCCCCAGAGCGAAGGAGGCAAGAGGTAAGCTGGGGGGGGGGGGCTCCCTGGGCCACTTTACTGGCCCCAGACCCGGATTTTGCCTTCTTCCCCCAAGTCAGAGCCCACAGGAGCCAGGTTTGAATTCTACCTTCAATACTTAATTCCCTACAAAGCCTCAGTGTCCCCATCTGTAAAGCGAGAGGGTTGGTCTCTGCCCCGACATCATGAGCCTGTGTGTCGGCCAGGGGAGGGCTGGGGAGAGCAGAGCAGCTTCCCGACCCTTGGAAATTGTTAGTGGCTGGGGGAACGGGGGCAGTCTGCGGGGCGCAGACACCCCGACGCGCTGCTGCCGCCCCTTCCAGCCTGCCCTCCTCTGGAGCGGGGGCTAGCCAGGGGCGGGGGCTCAGTGGCGGCCCAGGCAGTAGCTGTGGTCGAACGAGATTTCTGTGCCCCCGCTCTCGGCATCCTGGGAGGGAGCAGGGCGGCCCAGGAGACCCGGGACCGAGGACCCAAAATAGGTGCTCCCTCCTCAGGCGGCCTGTCCCCGCCCAGCTGCCCCAGTCCCAGGGTGACGCTGCGTGCTCTCATTCACTGAGCACTTAGTAAGCCCCTGCTCTGGCCCGGCCCTGCTCCAGGGTCTGAGAAAGAAACACAGCAGCCCCCTCCGGGAACACACTCTCCCCGGGGAGACACGCTCTGAGCGGCCAGAGGGAACCAGAAATGCTTAGGAAAGGCCAGTCTAGAGAGCAGAGCGTCCGGGAGCCCCGGCCTCCAGCCTGCCCTGACACATCCTGGCCGTGGGAGCCTGGGAGAGGGCAGAGGTCAGCAGGCTCTGGCCGGAGAGCCAGCCGGGGGGCAAAGAGCAGCTTTTACATTTCTAAATTTCTAAATAAAATGCAACTCGATTTTAAAACAAATGCTCTCTTCTTAGTGCCCCCCCCCAGGTGGTAGCCAGGGGCCGGGGCACCCACTGACGTCCTGTCTGGGACGTTCCTCCCGGGACAGCTCCAGTGACGCAGAGGTCCGGTTCCTAAGGCCGCCCTCCGTGGGCTGGAGGTTGTCTGGCCCTCTCTGGCCGCATAAGCACAGTGCTCTCGCAGCAGTAGGTGCTTAATAAGTGCTTTTTGACTGGGGTGAAGATTAGGAAAAGAAAGATGGCCCAGGTGCCCCCCTAACTAACCATGGCCTCTCTCCGTCTCTTCCTGTTTCACTCTCCCTGTGTCTCGGTCTCTCTGGCTTTGTTCCGTCTCTTTTTTTCTCTCTGTCTCTGTCTCTCCTCCCCCCTCCCCCCTCTGTCTCTCTCTGTCTCTGGGTGTCTCTCGCACAGGTCTCCGGAGCAGGGCAAAGCCTCTGCCCTGAGCAGCTCAGAAGATTGCATTGAGCCAGTGTCCCCACCAGAGGGCGTGGGGGAGGCTGACCACGGCCGAAGTGCCCCTTACCCGATGTTGTACCGAGAAGGGGAGCAGGCAGAGCCCAGGTAGGGGCCCGGCCCGGGGGCGGGGGGAGGGGAGCAGCGGGGCACTCTCCCGGGGCCGAAGCCCGAGTCAGACCCACGCTCGCCCTCGTGTCCGACCCCCCCGCCGGGCTGAGTTTGGTGGGGATGGGCGAGCTCTCCCTCCCAGCCCTGAATCGGCAATTCCACGGAGCCGTGGGGAAGGAGGCTCCAGCCTCCCCCAATTCCAGCTCTGCTAGTGCGGAACGGAACGGCTCTGAAAGGTAGGGAGTTGGTGCTCGCTTGGGCAGCGCGTGTGCTAAAATTGGAACGAGGCAGAGGTCAGCGTGGCCCCTGCGCAAGGATGACACGCAAATTCCTGAAGTGTTCCATTGTAATAAAAAAGAAAGAAAGAAAGATAGTGAGTTCCCCGTCCCTCGGGAAGTGTTCCAGCAGCAGAGATGTCACAGGAGAGATTCAGTCTCTCTCTGGGGGGTGGGACCCCGAAGCCCGGGATCTCGGCTCTGGGCCGCCATCACCTCGGGCACAGCCTCCTGCTCTGCCGTCTCCCTTGGGCGGGCCTCGGCCGGTCATTGGTGGGACACCAAGCTCAGAGACAGCGGTCAGGCCCGAGGTCAGCCCTCTCCAGCCCCTCCCTTAGCAAGGCAGGAAACAGGCCTGGAGGAGGGACGTCGGGCCCACAGTCACACCCTAGAAGTGCCCAGAGAAGGCCCCGAGTCCAGGTCGACTCCCTTCTCGGAGGGCTCTCTGGGCCCGCAGTGCCGTGCAGGGATGCCGGGGGTCTGGCTGAGGTCCCCTCCCCGTTGGTACGGGGCTCAGGTCTGCAGAAGGTTCCCCGGGGACGGGCCCTCACTCTGTGCCCCCCTCAGGATGGGATCCAAGTCTCCAGGGAACAATAGCCAGCCCCCTGCCTTCTTCAGCAAATTGACCGAGAGCAACTCCGCCATGGTGAAATCCAAGAAGCAGGAGATCAACAAGAAGCTGGGCACCAACAGCCGGAATGAGCCCGAGTACAGTAAGTCTCCTCCGGGGCCCTCGGGCGCTCTCTTCCCTCTTGGGCAGCCTCCATCCATCCGTTCTTGCTGTAGTCCCTAGTGTGGGCCCGCTCTGCAGATGGGAAAACGAAGGCCCGTACCGCTAACTTGGACTAGGTCTTCTACGTTCCCCCCTGTCTCTCCCTCCTGCCACGCTGGCCTGGGTCCCGGATCCCCGAGCCCTTCTCAATTGTGTCCTGGGAATGGGCTCTCCCCCTCACCAACCCCAGAAATCATGAGGATATTGGGAGCCGGAAGGAACCTCAGAGCTTATGGATGGCGAATGTGCCCATTTTGCAGTTGAGCTCATTGAGGCCCAGGCAGATGAATGGCTTGTCTGGGGTCCCCCAGCTACTGAGTGGCAGATTCGTGGCCAGGGCCTCTCTCCCAGGACTGTGCGGCCTGACCTTGTTCAGGCTGGGGGTTCGGGGGCTCCTTCACATCCGCGGATGTGACCTGGCCCTGGGGCCTGTGCTGGGCCCTGCTTTGGGCCGCCCCCCTTCTCTGTTAAAGGGCCCCCCGTGTTGGGGGAGGGCAAGCGGGTCCCTGTGAGGTCCCCCGGCTCTCCTGAGCCTGCGGGGGCTTTGCTCTCCAGGCCCGGAGCTCTCAGCTCAGCCTTGGCTCCTTATTCCTGGAAGAGCCCAAGCACCGGGCAGGTGTGTTTGGGGAGAGAAACCCCGGGAACGTCCTGACCGCCCAAGGGATGGTGGGTCTGGCTTGGGGGGGCGGCCGTGGTGCCCGAGGCCGGCCCCGAGGTGGCTCGGCTGCTCATGGCCCTGGGGGCCTGGCCCTTTTGGGCCTTATGGACCCAACCGTTGGGCCCCCGGCTCCCCAGGCCAGTCTGCCCAGCCGCCCTCGTGCCCCAGGTTGCGCTTCCAGGGCCGGCCACCCTTCACCTCCCCTTCTCCCTCCTCTAGATATCGGCCAGCCTGGAACAGAGATCTTCAACATGCCCGCCATCACCGGAGCAGGTAACGGCCTCCGTCGCCGCCTCCCCCCTCAGACCGTGACCCAGCGCCGTGCCACACGCGCCTCCCACCTCCTCCTGCGGGGGCCGGGCGGGCTCGGGGCCACCGCCGTGGGCAGTCCTCCGAGCCAGGCCTCCCGGGGCGGGTCTGGGGGACGGGCGCTTCTCAGCCCGGTTTGGCACCGAATCTGAGACGGGCCCCCGGGGCCGGCTGTCCGCAGAGAAAAGGCCCTAGAAAAGTGTGGGCCCGGCGCCCGTCACCTTCAGGGGCAGCCCCTGCACTGGGCCCGCCTGCCTCAGGTGTGTGGGGGCTGGTGCCACGGGCGGTGCCAGGAGGAAGCGTCCCTGCCCGGGGGTGCCCTCTGACGGCTCGGCCTGGGACCGTCCGGGCACCGGGACGGCGGGGAGAGAGCTGCAGGCTCGCGGCCCGTGGGGACGGGTCGGAGGTGGAGGTCGCTGGGGATGTTTAGCGCAGAAAGGAGAAGCCGCGGGGCCGGGGAACGGGACAGCCGGCTCCAGTGGGGGGAAGACGCATGTGACTCACTGTTGTCCTTTGAAGACCGGCCAGGGCAGCGGCGGTTAGCTGGACTGCCCGGCCTCTGAGCTCTTTGGGCGCCGAGATCCTCTCCCCGAGCGCTGGGGTTGGTGGCAGCCGGGGGAGAGAAGCTGCCGACCCTCCGGGCCAGAGCGCGGCTCGAAAAGGCCCGTGAGCCTCGTCTTGAAAACTGGGTCAGGCCGGGGGCGTCCCCGAGGCCCGGTCGCCACCGGGAGGGTGCCCGCAGGCAGCGCAGGCCCGAGCCAGGCCCGAGGCGCTTGTGTGTGAATGGCGCTTGCTCCTGGCTCTCCGAAGATGCCCGGGGTCTCTTTAGACCCCAGCTAAGGAGAGAAGGGCAGTTCTCCTGGGGCCCTTGCAGCCCCCCGTCCTAGGGCCTCCGGGGGTGAGGGCAGCAGGGGGAGGCCCGCGAGCGGCCTCTGAGCGGTTTGGCCGAACCTGGGTCTCCTTTGTAGGGACCCAGAGGGTCTCCCGGCACCTTCCCGTGCCCGTTTTTCACCGTTCCCTCCTGCCCGTCCCCGGCCCTCCTCCCGCCCCCGAGCCAGGAGACATGTGGTTGCAGCTGCCCCGGCTCTGCTCCCATGTCCTCCCCTCCTCCCCGCCCCTCCCCCCCTCCGGAGCGAATGCGGCACTTAACTGCATGGCTACTCTGTAACCCACAGTAACGTCACTAAGTCTCTGCATCCTCTCTCTCATTTCGGCTTTGAGCCGGGGCCAGGGACGGGCAGAAAGAGCAGCGGGGAGGGGAGGGGGCGGCCGGGGCCGACCGGGGGGCGAGGAAGCCAGAGCGCCCGGGGCTAACGGCGCAGCGCCCGCAGGAGGAGAGCCAAACGCTGGCTAAGCCCCCTCCGGGCCCAGCTTGGGACAGGCACGAGGCAGGGGGGAGAGAAGGGCCCCACCCTAGAGAGCTCGGGGCCGCGTGCGCACAGAGAAGGGCCCGGGGAGCTCCGGAGCAGGGCCGAGGCCCGTGGGCCTGGGCGTCCAGGGCCACCCCTGCTGTGGTTGGGCACGGCGCCGCAAGGGCCCTTGCCCTGATTCTCAGAGGAAACCGAGGACAGAAAGGGGGGGTATGGAGGTACCGCGGGAGCGGCGCCGTCCCCGTGACCTTTGAAACGGCCTCTCCCACCACCCAGGCTCTCCCCACCTTGTTATTGACTTTTTTATTTTGATTTCTTCTTGAAAATAAATGGGTAAATATCAGATTCCAGCTCAGGTGCCCTCAGCCCGCTAGAGTAGACACAGCTCCCCCCGGCCTGTCCCCGCCAACTGAGGCAGCAGGGGCCCCGACCTGTCCCCCACGGAGCTGGGCCCCTGGGCCCGCCGGGCGTGGAGCTGGGTGTGGGAACTGCAGAGGGAAGGTTGTTGCTTTGGAAGAATGTGCTGACTGTTTGTTTCTTCTCCTCTCTCCTCCCCTCTCGTCTCCTTCCTTTCTGCTCTCCTGTTTCCCCCTCCCTCTCTTCCCCCCTTCATTCTCCCTTCTTTCTCCTTCTCCTTTCTCTTGTCACTCTCCTTTCTTTTCCTCCCGTTTCCCTCTTCTTTCTCCTCTTTCTTCTCTCCTCTCTCCTTCCCTCTCCTCTCCTGTTATTCCTCTTCTTCCTGTTCCCCTCCTCCTCTTCTTCCTTCTTTTCCTCTCTCCCCCCTCCTTTCCTTTTACCCCTCTTCTTTTTTTCTTTCTTCCCTCATTCTCTCTCTTTCTCTCCCCCCTCTCTCTCCCTTCCTTTCCCTCCCTCCTTCCCTTCCTCCCTCCCTCTCTTTCTTTCTTCCTTTCCCTCTTCCTCTCTCCCTTTCCCTCTCTCTTTCTCTTTTCTTCCCCCTCTTCTCTCTCTCTCTCTCTCTCTCTCTCCCTGCCTCCCTCCCTCTTTTCTCTCCTCCCCTCTCTCTTTCTCTTTCCTTCTCTCTTTCTCTCTCTCTCCTCTCTCTCTCTCTCTCTTCTCTCTCTCTCTCTCTCTCTCTCTCTCTCTCTCTCTCTCTCTCTCTCTCTCCCAGGCCTTATGACTTGTAGAAGCCAGTCGGTTCAGGAGCACGCGAGCACCAACATGGGGTTGGAAGCAATTATTAGGCGGGCCCTAATGGGTAAATATGATGATCAGTGGGAAGACCGGTCACCTCTCAGTGCCAATGCTTTTAACCCTCTGAATGCCAGTGCGAGCCTGCCCGCTGCTATGCCCATAACTGCTGCTGACGGACGGAATGACCACCCGCTCATCTCGCCAGGTCTGCAGGCCTTGCCACCTTCCGCCGTTTGTCCGTTTGTCCGTCCAGCCCTCCCTCCATTTCCTCGTGATTAATTCCTCCTGCGTTTTTGATCTCTCCCCCTTTGAGCTTTGAGCTTTTACTGTGTGTGTGTGGTTCGGTTTTTTTAATTTAAAAATGTTTCCATATTTGTTTTTGGAATCTGCTAATCTGATGCTGGTACTGATTTTCCCGTCGTCCCGGGGTCCTGCCCGTCTGCCCCCACTCCAAGGAGGGCAGGAGATGCTGCTGCTTTTCTCTAAAATACTTACAATGCTGTTCCCCTCCCCCTCCCCACCTCTTCCCCACCCTCCCCACAAGGTGCAGGTCACCAGCCGGAGACACCAGGGTCTGTGGGCCCCACGGCTCCGTGGCTGAGATTCTTAAAGCAGGGGCTTAGTGAGGGGCCCTTCCCAAGGGGAGAAGGAGAAGCGTGTGGCTTAGTGGCAGGCCGGCCGGCCAGGGAGTCGGGGGGGGCCCAGAGTCACCCCCTCACCCCCGATGGGCACTGGCTGGGTCTTTGGCTGAGCTGCCTCCACCTGTGGGTGACGTGAGGACGACTGGGGAGATCCTGTTGGACCAGGTGACCCGAGGCCCTGATTCCACACCCTATATAGAAAGAAACCAGAGCCGGGCAGATTCGACTTGATAATAATGAAATATAATAAAGCCTCTGAGGAGCCTTCCAGTGCTGAGGCTCTGCCCGGGGCTGGGCCCTTAGCCCTAAACGCCCCGCGGGCAGGAGCCGGCAGCCGGCACACGGGCCGAGAGATTACTGAGTCCGAGTCCCCTCTCTGACGCTTACTCTGCCTCTCGGAGCTCTTTTGTAGAACACAGGACGGTCCTAGGTGGGCCTCCCGGTCCCTTGCTGGTGTAGATTTATGACTTTTGGGTTTGAGACTCAGGGCTGGGCCTCGGGGGCCAGAAGGCCTCCCTCTCTGTCCTGCCCAGACACAGCCAGAAGGCCGGGGTGGCCACACGAGGCCCCTCAGGGCCATCACCGCGGTGTCGCGGGCCCCCGGGCCAGGCAGGGCCGCTCCTGGAGGCCTCTGGCAGCTGGGGCGGAGTCTCGGGCGCTCCTGCCTGCCCGGTCCCGTCCATCAGCATGTCCGTGGGGGCGAGGATCAGGGCCCCCGCTGGCCGGCTTGTCCAGGATGGCCCAGCCTGGCTGGAGCAGAGCCAGGACCCGCTGGAGGGGCTGTCGTCGAGCCTCTCCATTGGCAGCAGCCAAAGCCTTCCCTAAACCCCGGTCACAAGGACCCCTGCCGCAGGCCCCCCAGGGCGCCCTTCCCGCGGCCCCCGAGCACCGTCCACGGCAGGGCCCCCTCTGCCCTCTGCTCTTTGCCCCCTAAGCTGTGAGGCAGCAGAGGGGACGGCGAGGACAGCCCCGGGGAGTGAGTCACAGTAACCCCCACCCGGGGCCCGCCCTGCCAGGGGGACCTCCAGGTCCGAGGCAGATCCCAGAGCACCGTGGCCGCCCTTCACCAAATGAGGGGCTGAGGCCCCTCGCGGCCCCGACCCCAGGCTCTGCTTCCCCTGGCCTGGGGGTGACTGTGGCTCGACCATGTCTCTGGGACTCAGCTTCCTTCTCTGCCAAAGGCAAGGGCTCCGGGGCGGGTCCGAGTCCCTGGGACGGTTTTCAGAGACTTCACAGGAGCGTTTCATTGGACCCTCACTTAGAGACCGGGGGCGGGCCAGGCTGAGGGAGCTCAGGGATCATGGACAGACAAGGAAGCTCAGTGGTTACACACTCACTCTCCCCCCTCCCTCCCCCAGGGTCCCACAGCTAGGCAGGGTCCTGCCAGCTGAGCCCCGCGCTCTCTCCCCGGCCCTCGCTGTCCCTGTCCCTGACTTGGCCCAAGGAAAGCAGGGAACCTTCCCCCCTCTCAGCTCTAACAGCCGCATGGGGCCCCCTCTGCCCATCTGTCCCCAGTCCCACCATGGATCGACTCTGGGGTGGGAGAGCCTGGGGGTCCCAGTGGCGCGGGGTCCCCCGTCGGAGCCAGAGACTCCATTTCCTACCAGGGCTCTCCTGGGCAGCCCTCCCCACGTGCCCCCGGGGCTGGGAAGCGGAGCCCCCAAGGGACAGCACAGACTCCTTCCCGGCCGCCCTGGTCCTCCAGGGCTCCCCGGGACCCCTTTGAAAAGGATGGGAGGGACAAGGGGGCCGCCTGTCTGGGCCCGTGGGGGGGGGGCTCCTTGTCCGTAGCTGGTCTCTGCCTCCTAGAAATGTGGGCGCCCGTGTCTCCCTGCAGGAGGTGGAGGGAAACCAAAGGTTTCGAGCCGGCCCAACAGAAGCAAGGCCAAGTCCCCCGCTCCGGGGCTGTCCTCGGGCGAGCGGCCGGCGTCGGTCTCCTCCGTCCACTCAGAAGGGGACTGTAACCGCAGGACCCCGCTCACCAACCGCGTGTGGGAAGACCGACCCTCCTCCGCAGGTAAGGGGGCCCAGCGCCCCCGGGAGGCCCCGCGCCAGGAAACGCTTTGCCCCTCCCCACATCGCTGTCCCGGGATGAGGGGCTTCCCAAGCATCCCAGAGGGGTCACAGCGGGGAGCCCAGAGACAGCGTGTGATCAGGAGGTCCTGGGTCCAAGTCCCACCCCTGACACTGCTCAGCTGCCCAGTGCAAGGGAGCCTCCCCTCTACTGAAATCACGGCTCTGGGACCAGAGCCCGGCCCCCCGGTACACCCGGCTGTTGGAGGGGAGCGGGGCTGCACGTGGAGGACCCTGGGAAATCCAGGAGCAGTCTTAGGGCCCAGACAGAGCCATTGGCCCCTGACCTGTAGAATGGGCGCTCAGTGTGCTCCCCACCGCTGTGGGCTCTGCCCTGGCCGGGAGCACTCCCGGAGAAGGTGAGTCACGGCGTGCCCCATTTCTGCAGCGCAGGTGGACTGGCCTTTGCAGAAGGGAGGTCCCCCATCCCGGAGCTAGGGCCGGGTCCCATTTTACAGATGAGGAAGCTGAGGCAGGAGGGGCCATGTTCACTGCCAGCCCGCGGCCTGAGGCTTCCTGGTCAGTGGCTGGCTTGGGGCTGAGCGGGACTCGTGTCCGGGGCCAGCACTCTGTCCCCTGCACCAGGGCCCTGAGAGATGGGCGCGGGGCAGGGGCCTCGGAGCCCTCCCTGGCGCCCGGTTCTTGGTCCCCAGAGCGGGGGCCCGACGCCTTCCTCCCCGAGCGGTGCGAGCGAGGATGGCGGGGAGGCCGGGAGGCGAGAAGGCTCGTCCTCGCTGAGGGTCTGTCTGTGTTCCCCTCCTTCCCTGCCAGTCCCCCTCCCCCCTGTCTGACCTCTTCTCCCCTCACCTGCCTGTACGTCTCTGTTCCCTGTGCCCCGGCCCCCTCCCCTCCAGGTTCCACGCCGTTCCCCTACAACCCGCTCATCATGAGGCTCCCGACAAACGTCATCACTCCCTCGCCCCCCACAGCCATTCCACAAGGGAACTCGAGCGGGCAGCACCACGCCTGGGACGAGGAGCCCAAGCCCCTGCTCTGTTCACAGTACGAGACCCTCTCAGACAGCGAGTGAAGCGGGAGGAGGCTCGCCGCGGCGGGAGGCCAGGACGGAGACGGCGACAGCCAACGGACCCGGTGGCGTTGAGAATGAAGCTGGCGGAGCGCCTTCCTCTCCTCCCCACCCCTGGTCCCCCGAGGCTACGGGAAGGGGCGCCCAGAGTCTGTCTGCACCTATCCACCTGGCAGTCCCGTGTCCTCTTTGGCCCAAAGCCTTAACAAAGCCCCCTTGCCGTGAGGGCAGAAACCCCGGCCGCCGCGGGTGGTAGCTCCCCGCTCCCGGCTGCGTGCGGGGGGTCTCTCCCCTCTGCCCCCTGCTGTGCTCAGCATCTGTCCAGTCCCATGGGAGACCACCGACCCATGAAACGAATTGACTTTCTCAGGGGAACAATACCACCTGGTGCTCCACGCCTCCTCTTCAGACTGGGGAGGGGCAGGGAAGTGGGGAAGGCTCGACGTCTCTGCGCGGACGCAGGGCGCGGGTGGGGGGGCGGGCTGTGCCAGCCGAGGAGCGGCCCAGGATCCGGGACTGGAAGCGGGACGGCCATTCGTTTCCCTCTCGCCACCTTGTAGCTCCCTGCTTTCCCAGTGCCAGCCAGCAAACCAGCTCCGTCTACTCCCACCCCCACCCCCACCCACCCCCAAAACAATTTCCTCCCGGTCTGGGACAAAACGCCGGCTCCGCCCCTCCCTTGTGGCATCCAGAACCAAAGTTCAGTCCACGCCAGCTCGCCCGCCGCTCCTGGATTCTCCCAGAGCCCGCCGCCATCGCCGCTTCGAGATCCCATCAGCGGCTCTGGGACCCCGGCCCTCCTTCATGCTCTCCCCCTCTGGATCTAATGACGATCGCCTTCGCTAAATCAAACTCAGCCTCGGGAAGCCCGATGCCAAAATGCAGGTCGTGGGGGGCAGCCGGCGGGCAGGGGAGGACGGAGCGCCGACCTGTGGGCGCCAGCCGGCCCCGGAGGACGGGAACGTCGCGGGCGAGCCGCCGCCGCCCTGCCGAGAGTAGACTGATTTTCGGACATCGTTGCTGAAACGGTGGGAAGGAAAGGCAGTTGTAAATGATGTATTGGTCTACAGGGTATATTTTTGATACCTTCAGTGAATTATTTCAGATGTTTTACGTGAGGAATGACTAAACAGTATTACAGGCTGCTTTCGGTCTCTGCTTTTACTGCAAAAAAAAAAAAAAAAAAAAAAAAGGCGTCTGCAGGCTTAACCCATCGTCCCATTGAGTGGTGTTTCCGTGGGCACGTGGCCCGGCCATGCCCTCGGTCAGAAGGCGCTTCCTTCCAGGCAGGGCACCAGTGTTCTCCATTAAAAAGAAAGCCAATCCCATTCTAGTTAGAGGTTCCCTCGGCCTCGGGGCTCCAGGGGGCTTCCCGGCTGGGCTGGCTGGGGGAGGGCGAGGGGGCTATTCCAAGGGGGAGGCAAGATTCCCCCAAATTCACAAGACACGTGAACCAGTTCTGTTGTATTTCCATGTGTGATGACATCTTTTTTTTACATTTTTTTTCATTCCATAATATATCAGACGTTGGATCATATCTGCCAGTTAACGTTTGTCAAAGGACTCCAATGCTTTGCTCTGGAAAAAAGGGGGGAAACAACAAGGAAGGGGGGATGAGGTTTGGGGGGACGGAGGGAGGCTTCTGCCGGCGAGCCAGAGCCAGGCCACGATAGGAACACTGTTTTCTGAAAACATCCCTTCATGGCCAGTCTCAGAGCCACCAAAAGGTCGTGTTTTGGGGGTTTTTTTGTTTTGTTTTTTTGTTTTCCAGCATCCAGATGTTTTCCACGGTTTGCCATGGTCTTAAATGTCCTTTTTCATTGCATACCTTCCCCCCCTCCCCAAAATGCACAAAACATTCTCACTTCAGCTCATTAAGGGCCAGGTTGTGGTCAAAGGACTCAGTCCACAGGGTAAAGATAAAAAACAGTTTGGTCCCCACTACAATCCTCGGTGGTGGGTGCACTTGTTATTATGTCCCTTTTACAAATGAGGAAACTGAGCCTGACACCACACAGCTAGTTATTATCTGGACTGGATTTGAACTCGATTGTTCCAACTCCAGACCCGGCGCCCCCTCCAGCTCCCTCATGGGGCTCCCCAACAGGTGCCCAGCATTCACAGACTTTGCATCTCGGGAGGGGACTTCAGGGAGCAAGTCCTAGGGGGCAGAGCCCCCCACCTCCTCAGGACCTCGATTGCATTATGGACGGTGAGGGTCCCGGGCCCACCTGCTGCTGCCCCCCAACATCCATCTGCTCACAAATGGCCACTGAGCACCTGTTCTTTCCCAGGCCCCGAATGTACAAAAACCAGCGATGGAGAGCTCACTCTTCCTGCTGAGTGGAAGAGGCAGATTTTCTCCCTCAGAGACATCCGCCCTTCCAGGCCGGATGTCCCAGGAGTTTGGCCTGCTGGCCGAACACCGGAGCAGTCCCCGGGCCGAAGCATCGGTCCCTCCGGGCCACCCCCACACCCCCCAATCCTGTATCCTGGGAAGGGAGCTGGCAGCTCAGAAAAACCATCCCACAACACAAAAACCGTCCTTGTCCGGCCCTCTCCCACCCCCTGCCAATGGAGGGATGACATCGTCACGTGGACATGACATGAGCTCATGGGGGTGGAGGCAGCGAGGAAGCATTTATTAAGTGCCTACTGTATGCCAGACGCCATGCTGAGCACCAGAGGTACAAAAGGGAGCAAAACATGGTCCCTGCCCTCAAGGAGCTTCCATTTAATGGCGGGTGGGGGACAAAGAAGCAATAGACAAGATCAACAAGAGAGGGGAGGCACTGGGCCAGGGAAAGGTGAGATCTTGGTTTGGATTTGAAAGAAGGCAGAGATGGGGGACTGTCACTTCTCCAGCTTATTTTACAAATGAGAAGAACAGGTCACACAAGCCAGAAGCAGCTGAGGTCAAATTTGAACTCAGGACCCTGATTCCAAGCCCATGTTGTGTCCACTATGGCGCCACCTAGCGGCCATATAGGGATTTGACTAGAAGGAGACAAAATCTCAAGTGCCTCCTTGGTGGGGAATGGGGCCTAAAAGGGAAACTTGGTACCAGTTGCGGGGTCGCCAGAATTAGGGGTGAAATAGCCCAGGCCATAAAAGTCAAGACAGCCGCAATGAGGAAAATGGAGAATTTATTTGGTACCGAGCTCTGGCGGAGTTGTGATGGAATTTCGTGCCTCAGAACTAAAGACAGCCTTATAAGCCTTTTTTGTTGGGCTTGTTACATTTTAGTCTGTGATTCGCATTTTACAAGAGGAAGACGGGGTTTTACAGGATAAGAGGAGAATCCCACCTGGGAGGGTTTCGGGGCACCACCCTCCCGGAACAGACACCCTTAAGGGCATTGTTGAGCCGGCCCTTTGAAGCGCAAAAGAAGGCCCCCAATCTAGCCGAGCAAACTTCTGCTGGCCCGAGGCAGAAAGGAGGGCCGTTTGTCCGCCACAAAGTCAGTCACAGTCCCAGGGAACCAGTCAGAACAAGGCCTGGCAATGGCTCGGGTCTGTGCCCAGGCTCGCTGGGGAGAAGGCGCCGGTTTGGGCCGGATCTGCCTCCTGGGAAGTTCCGAGCCCCCAGTATCTCGGGGGGAGCCTCCTCACCGCCCATCCCCACTCCTAGGGGGCGCTCTCTGAGCTTCTCCCCGTCACTGCCAGGTCTGCCCTATGAGAGCAGGCCGGCCAGGGGGCTGCGGGCACTATTAGGCGCCCACTGTGTGCGGAGCACCGTCCCCAGCGCGGAGCACCGTCCCAGCGCGGAGCACCGTCCCCAGCGCGGAGCACCGTCCCCAGCGCGGAGCACCGCCCCGAGTGCATCACGGGGACGCAGAAGCCGTTCCGGGGTCCGGAGGGCTCTAGCTGCGGTGGGAGGCGGCCAGGAGGAGGACGCGGACGTGCTTGGGCCGGGGGCAGGAAGGGCTCCCGAGGGGAGAAGTAAGGCACCGACCCCAGAAAGGTGAGCTCGGGGCAGGCTGTGTCTGCTCCCGGGAGGCCCCTCCCCCGGCTCACTTCGCAGCGCGCGGACTCACGGCCCAGCGGCTTTCCCAGGAGGTGGGGGAGTGAGGAAGGCCGTCCTCCTCCTCCCCCCAGCCTTCACGCGGCACCGCCCGGGGCGGGGCTGTCGCTTCTACAGCTGAGGAAACCGAGGCAGGAGCGAGGGCGCTCTCGGGTCCCCGCGGGTCAGGGCCGCGCCTGAGGAGCGCGAGAGAGACTCGAGCGGGGCGTTGGGCTAGTCCGGGCAGGAGATGTCCGAGGTCTGGACCAGGAAGTGCTAGAGCGGAGAAGAGGCTGTTTAGGGAGCCGGGGCGGGGGAGGGAGCCTTTGTGTCCCCGCCGGGAGCAGGAGAAATGCTCAGGGCTTGACAAACGTCTCACGTGACCCTCCCCGCGACCCCCAGCGCACAGGCGGAACGCCGGGGTGGTCGGAGGGCCCCGAGCTGGGGCCCCTGCCTGGCTGTCCTGACACTGGCTGCAGGCGCTTGGAAAGCGACGGCCACGGCCGGTCCCTGGCGGGCTGGGGGGGGGGGGGGGGGGGCGGGTAACAGGGCGGTCTGAGGGGGGGATTGGGCGGGGAATGAAGTGGGTTCAGGTTTGAAAATGTCGGATCGAAAAATGTCTTCAGGACGGGAACGAGGCCGACCCCTTCACGTGCACAAAGTGGGGACCCGGACCCTAACCCTCGGCTCCGCCCCCGGTCAGAGATGTCGGGGTTCTTCCTTGGCTCGAGGTCAGAACTGATGACCTCTGGGGTCAGAGGTCAGCAGCACAGGTTACACCCAGAGGACACTGTTGGATCAGGATTATTTTCTATTTTATTTATTTGTTTATTTTAAACAAATGTTAGTCTCCACATTCTGTTTTCCTCTCACCCTGTGATCATATCCCGTGTGGTCAGCGTCAGCTCAGCCTTTGGTGGACACCAGGGACCACGTGAGGGAGGGGCTACAATCTTCAAACTTTGTTAAGAGCATATAGACAAGGTGTCCCTGTGTCCCCCTGCCCTTTTCCTCTGCACTCTCTCCCTCCTTTTCTCTCTCTTTTCTCTCTGTCTCACTGTCTCTGTTTCTGTCTCTTTTCTCTGTGTCTTCGTGTTTCTGGCTCTTTCTCACTGTTTCTCTCTGCCTCTGTCTCTTTTCTCTCACTGTTTCTGTCTCTGTCTCTTTTCTCTCTGTGTCTCTGTCTCTCAGTTTCTGTCTCTTTTTTCTCTGACTGTCGCTCACTGTCTCTCTGTCTCTGTCTCTTTTCTCTCACTGTCTCTGTCTCTTTGTCTCTTTCTCTCACTGTGTCTCTGTCTCTCTCTGTCTCTGTCTCTTTTCTCTCACTGTCTCTGTCTTTGTCTCTTTCTCTCACTCTGTCTCTGTCTCTCTCTCTCTCTGTCTCTTTTCTCTCTCTGTCTCTGTCTCTCTCTCTCTCTCTGTCTCTGTCTCTCTCCGTCTCTGTCTCTTTTCTCTCTGTCTCTGTCTCTTTTCTCTCACTGTCTCTGTCTCTTTGTCTCTTTCTCTCACTGTGTCTCTGTCTCTCTCTGTCTCTGTCTCTTTCTCTCACTGTCTCTGTCTCTGTCTCTTTTCTCTCTCTGTCTCTGTCTCTTTTCTCTCTCTGTCTCTGTCTCTTTTCTCTCACTGTCTCTGTCTCTTTGTCTCTTTCTCTCACTGTGTCTCTGTCTCTCTCTGTCTCTGTCTCTTTTCTCTCACTGTCTCTGTCTCTTTGTCTCTTTCTCTCACTGTGTCTCTGTCTCTCTCCGTCTCTGTCTCTTTTCTCTCACTGTCTCTGTCTCTTTGTCTCTTTCTCTCACTGTCTCTGTCTCTCTCTGTCTCTGTCTCTTTTCTCTCACTGTCTCTGTCTCTTTGTCTCTTCTCTCACTGTGTCTCTGTCTCTCTCTGTCTCTGTCTCTTTGTCTCTTTCTCTCACTGTGTCTCTGTCTCTCTCTGTCTCTGTCTCTTTTCTCTCACTGTCTCTGTCTCTTTGTCTCTCTCACTGTGTCTCTGTCTCTCTCTGTCTCTGACTCTTTTCTCTCACTGTCTCTGTCTCTTTGTCTCTTTCTCTCACTGTGTCTCTGTCTCTCTCTGTCTCTGTCTCTTTCTCTCACTGTCTCTGTCTCTTTGTCTCTTTCTCTCACTGTGTCTCTGTCTCTCTCTGTCTCTGTCTCTTTTCTCTCACTGTTTCTGTCTCTGTCTCTTTTCTCTCACTCTGTCTCTGTCTCTCTCTCTCTCTGTCTCTTTTCTCTCTCTGTCTCTGTCTCTTTTCTCTCACTGTCTCTGTCTCTTTGTCTCTTTCTCTCACTGTGTCTCTGTCTCTCTCTGTCTCTGTCTCTTTTCTCTCACTGTCTCTGTCTCTTGTCTCTTTCTCTCACTGTGTCTCTGTCTCTCTCTGTCTCTGTCTCTTTTCTCTCACTGTCTCTGTCTCTTTGTCTCTTCTCTCACTGTGTCTCTGTCTCTCTCTGTCTCTGTCTCTTTTCTCTCACTGTTTCTGTCTCTGTCTCTTTTCTCTCACTCTGTCTCTGTCTCTCTCTCTCTCTCTGTCTCTTTTCTCTCTCTGTCTCTGTCTCTTTTCTCTCACTGTCTCTGTCTCTTTGTCTCTTTCTCTCACTGTGTCTCTGTCTCTCTCTGTCTCTGACTCTTTTCTCTCACTGTCTCTGTCTCTTTGTCTCTTTCTCTCACTGTGTCTCTGTCTCTCTCTGTCTCTGTCTCTTTCTCTCACTGTCTCTGTCTCTTTGTCTCTTTCTCTCACTGTGTCTCTGTCTCTCTCTGTCTCTTTTCTCTCACTGTTTCTGTCTCTGTCTCTTTCTCTCTGTGTCTCTGTCTCCCTCTCTGTTTGTCTCTCTGTCTCTCTCCCCGCCACACACACAGATATTCACCAGGGGCAGGACTCCTCGCTCACATCCCTTCAGGAAAGGCGCTCGGAGCTTTCTCCGGGCCAGGAGTTCTAAGGGGAGACCATCCGGGGAGCTTGGGCCCTGCTGGCTGCTGCGATGTCTGCGCAGGCCCAGGTCTTCCCCCCCCCCCCACAATGAGTTCCCCCCAAGGCCCCTGAGGTCCCTCCCAGTTCTCAGCTTCTGCTTTACTCCTCCCAGGACGGGCTTCAGCTGGGCCTCCGGGCTCCAGAACGATCCTTAATTTCTGGAAAGGCAGCCTGGCTCAGTGAGGGGGATGCTGGCTTTTGGAACCAGTGATAAATCCTGGGTTCAAATTCTGCCTCATACACTAACTAGCTGCGTGACTTTAGGCAGGCCACGTGTCTGCCTCAGTTTCCTCATCTGTAAAACGAGGCGATTGGCCCATTCCACTCTGGTCGACAGTCCCACTTCTCACAGCAGCTACATTTTTCCCCTTTGGCAAACTCTTGTTCCCTGAAGCCCCAGTGGATGGCCTGGAACCCTTACTGAGAAAACAAGGAATTACACAGTTTTATTACCTCCTTTCAGCTCTTCCCTGCCGACCCTCGACATTGACCTCCTTGTATTTCCTCACGCTGGACGCTCCATCTCCCTATGACTCCGGGCATTGTCTCTGAGACCACGTGTGGGAACTCCCTCCCTCCCTGGGAGTCCCCGCTAAAATCCCACCTTTTGCAGGAAGACTGCCCTAAGCCCCTTTAATTCTCCACCCTTCCTGGCCGTTCCCTGCCCTTTCTCCCTTTCCAGGGTCTTCTCAATTGCTGCTGACCCTCCCTTCCCTTGGCTCCTCCTTCTACAGCCAGTCTGTTTAATTTTGTTTATTTTTTGTGACATTCGAGCCCCCTCTTTCCAAGGTTATTGCCGAGTCCTCAAGCGCTACCCCCAGGGGTCCTTGCCCGGCTCTAACCTCCCCGCCCTCTGAGCAGCGTGGACCACTGCTCCCCCTCCCCCCCAAAGGGCTTCCGTGACATCGGTCTCGCGGCTGTCTTGGCTCTCATCGCCCCTTCCCAGATGCCTTTGCTGATCCGTCTCATGCCAGGGAAAGGCCTTTCCCGAAGCTGCCCCCAGGACGCGCATCCCACAGGTCCCCCCGGGCCCAGTTATCTCTGGGCGGGCGGCCCCAAATCCGCGCCTGTCCTGGGCGCATCCAATGTTTGGTTTGGAAAGTGAGAGTCAGAGCTCGAAGGAGCTTAGAAGGCATTTACTCCAACCTCCTCACCTTACAAAGGAGCAGCTGAGCCCCCAAAGCCACTTGCTTAAGATCACAACATATTCGAGTCCAGGCCCCACAGCAGCTGCCTTTTCTATCAGACCGTGGTCCTCGGACAGTCCATCGCCGGGAGATTGAGTGTAAGTCCCTACATAGTCTGGTCACTTTTTTTTTTGCTTTTTGTTGTTTTCTCTCATGGTTTTTCCCTTTTGTTCTGATTTTCTCTCTCGACATGATCCGTGAAGAAATGTACATAAAAAGTTAACACACATGTATAACCAGGAGAAAATAAAATATTTTTTAAAGACTGTCCGTCACTAGGCCTGCCCACCAACCCCCACACTCGATGAGAATCTCACACGTCCCTCGGTCCACAGTAACATCCCACTGTGTTAGGATCCACTCTAGCTCAGGCCTCAGCTGTGGAGGAGAAAAACACTGGCCTAAAGCAGGGCGGGTGGAGCCTGCTAACCACGTGCTTACCTCTTTTCAGGGAGCACATCTTACCTACCTCAGGGAGGACGGAAACTCCTGCCCCCCTCCCCCCAAATAAGAAATAAATCAGCACACCGCCCTGTCTCCCGTGCTGTTGGACCCCATATCAAAAGAACATCCCTCATGCCCGTGTCTGCCAAACCAAGTGTCTGGACTCCATTTAAAATGCTAATAAAATAGATATATTTATTTTATCTTCCACGAGGAGATCAATACCGCCAAGCACAGCGGGCCGAGGGGAGGGGCGGCTTCTCCGAACGGTCCTGCTTGTCCTCTCCCTGCAAGCCTGCCCCTTCCGGAACTGCCCCCAGCCCCGGGCCCACAGCCGGCCTCCCCTCGGCATCCCTTCCAGGCTCCTGGCCATGCTTCTCTCCAGCCCCCTTTTCTCTACCCCCACTCCCACCCCCCAGGGTTCCGAGCGGGAGCCCAGTTAGAGCTCCTCGGGACAGGGGGGGTCATCGCACAGTTCCAGCTGGACGCTGGACGCGAACCAGCGCTTGGGGCAGCCCAGGCTGTAGTGCAGCGTGGTGCGGTAAGTGTTTCTGGGGTGCTTGGGGAAGATGATGGTGGTGCTCTGGAAGCGCAGGGCCCGCTGGCGGGGCTCGAAGGTCAGCTGCGTCTTGTAGCTGCGCCACGTGCAGCTGGGGCTGGCCACGATGGTCTCGCTGTACGAGGTGACCGTGGGGACGGGGACGTAGAAGATGTCGTCCCGGTAGTGCTTTTTGGAGTCGTATTTGATCTCGGAGTTGCAGCTGAGGAGGACAGAGTAGGAGGATGGAAAAAAGGGGAAAGCATGTGAGATCGGCAAAGAACAGCATCCTGGCCCAGAGGATTTAAGACCCTCTTCCCATTTCCAGCAGGCTCTAGTAATGGCCTATGAAGTGTCTAATGGGCCAAGACTGTTATCTGGGGCCTCCATTAGGAGCTTCCAAGCACCTGAGCTGTTGTGGGGAAAGGGGAGGCAGGGACACTGACAGGAGAGAGCCAGCATTAAATGTTTGCTAGGGAATCTCCTTTCTCTGAGAGGTAACGTCAGAGGCTATCCCAGTTCTGTTTTATTTTTTGGAAGAAAGAGAAAAAAGCTCCGGAGGGAGACCTCTAGCATGTAGGATACAAAAAGCCTCAGCATGCATTGGGTGGGATCTACTTTAGCAGAGGGAGTAATCACAAGGATGAAATCTTAGCTACATTAAAGCATAAAAGGAAAAAACCTTGTTCCCCTCCTAGGTAAGCACAACCTCCATGATTATTTTAGCTCATGGACTTTTATTCTTAGTCCCAAATTCTCTTTTTCTTTCCTTCCTTACCTGGTTTTATTCTATCCTTTTCTCTAAAATGCCCCCCCCAGCCACTGTTATGAAAGATAACTACCTTTTATTATTATTCTCTCTCTCTTTGTCTCTCTCTCTCTCGTGTGTGTGTCTCTCTCTGTCTCTCTCCTCTCTCTCTGTCTCTCTGTTTCTGTCTCTCTGTCTCTCTCCTCTGTCTCTGTGTCTGTGTCTGTTTCTGTCTCTCTCTGTTTCTCTTTCTTTCCCTCCTCTCCTTCCCTCTCTCCCTCCTTCTGTCCCTCCCACCTTCCTTCTCTCTCTCTCTCTCTCTCTCTCTCTTCTCTCTCTCTCTCTCTCTCTCTCTTCCCTTGTGGTCTACAGTAGAAGACACTGGTCTAAGTCCCCATTCTGCCAGACCCCTGCAGTACCCGACAATTACCCTGATACTCCTCAACACTCTCCCTTTGCTTCATTGCCTTCGCTTGATAGCTCCTCTTCATCCCCATGTTCTTTAAGTAAGAACATGTTATGAAGAACTCTGCTAATACTAGTTATTACTCAGAATTAGCAGCATGGGAGTGAGGGCGCTTTGTGGAAGTAGCGTTGTGATGTGAGCTCATGTTTAAGGAGTTTCTTCATTTATCGTTGTGTGATACAGTTGGAAAGAAGAGAGTATTAGTTCATTTCTAACTTCTGAGGAATGATAGTCTGCATTAGGAGAAAAGGTGTAGAGAGGTCAGTGAATAAATACTAAGAGGATGGCCACAAGGTGGCGCTGTAGTGGATAGAGCACTGATCCTGGAGTCAAGAGGACCTGAGTTCAAATTTGACAGTAACTGTGTGACCCTGGCCAAGTCACTTAATCCCAATTGCCTTGCCAAAAAAAAAAAAAAAAAGATAAATAATAAGAGGAAAGGGGTACTGGTCTATAACCACTTAACAATTTTACCTAGAGTGGATTTTGCCCTCTTTCTCCCTCCCCTTTATTTTTTATTTTTTGGTAAAAATTTATTTTATTTTCAATTCATGGAACAAAACAAGCATTTCCATAATATAGTACAATAAAAAGATGTTTGCACATGAAACAGCAAATCTACATTAAAAGTTGCTATTCCCTCTAAATATACAAAGTTATCATGTAAATTTCTTTTTTCCCCTTTTTTTCTTCTCCCCTACCCTAGAGATGGCTATTGTTAGACATAAATACACATATATGTACATGTATCTCTATACAATAGAGATATAGGTAAAATTACTACATACATATTTCTCTTCATCAGTACCTTGGGGCAAGACCATACTCAATGGTAACTCAGTAGATGCTTTCTTAGTATACATAATTAATAAATTACTCAATTAACTGAATTCACAAAGAAACAAGACTTGAATTTGGCACATTGGTATTAAAGAAATGTAGTGGGGTGGGTTCTGGGTTAGAATCCCAGCATCGCCATCATCTGGGGAACCAATGGCAACCAGCGTCTCTATTCTAAGAGTTTTTCTCCTTTTTCTGCAGAATGAGATGAACAATTCTAAATCTAGGATTCTGGAACCTCCAGAACCTGCGTCTGTCTTTCGATATTCAGTACTGACGCTCTAGTTCAAGGCCTCATCACCTTTTGCCTAGGCTAGCAGAATATTCTTCTATTTGGACTCCCTTTTGGCGTTTCTCCTCAAATCCATTCTTCTCAGAACTACCCAGTCACTTTCCTAAGAAATCGTTCTGATCACTTCACTCAGAGCCCATCCATGGCTCCCCATTGCCCGTTGGAAAAAACCAAAACAAAACAAAACAAAACAAAAAAAAAACCCACTAACTTCTTAGCTTGGTCTTCAATGTCTTTTACAACTTTGCTCCAGCCTACCCTTCTAGCAAGATTCCACAATATACCCCTTCACACCCAAACAGAAAACTCCACTTCCTTTGCCCATTCTGCCTTTCTGCATATGGCGCCCATGTCTGAAATGTCTTTTTCCACCCCTCCCCCCAGCATCTCTGCCTGTTGATATTCTTCCAGTCCTTCAAAGCCAGTTTTGCCAGGAAATCCATGCTCCTCCCATCCCTATACAATCCTCTCAATCTCTTATTGCATTACATTTCTCCTCTGCATTTTTAATATTAGTTTAATATTATATTTATATATATTTCATATTTAAGTATTTATAATATTTATATTATATTTATGTACTTATATAGTATAGTTACTATTTCTCTATATTATTTATATATAATATTTTATATTATAATTATAACATACATTTATATAACATATAGTTATATATTATAGTTATTATTTCTCTATATATTTCTCTATACATAATGTTTTATATTATAGCTATAATATGTACTTATATAATTATATATTGTAATTACTATTTATATATTTATATCATAGTTATAATATATACTTATATAATATATAGTTATATATTATAGTTACTATTTCTCAATATTATTTATACATCATATTTTATATTCTAGTTACTTCTGCACCTTCCCATCTCCCAGCTCCTAGGGCTAAGGATTTTTTTTAATGTAGCATAATATGGCATCTCTAGAATATCTTCCTTTCTCTCTTTTCTCCATCCTAATTCAGGCAAACTACCAATCTACATTTTCCTAACTCCAAGCTCAGGCCAAATTATTTTTTGCTCAGATTATGACAATTGTTTTCTAATTGGTTTTTCTGCCGTGAGTCACTCCCTTCTTCTATACATCTTTCACGTTGCTGTCATTTTCCTAAAGCACAGATCTGACCAAATCATGGCCTACCGCCTAATAATTTTCAGCAGCTCCCTAGTACCCATAGAACCAAATATAAGTTCGTTTGACGTTTAAATACCTTTACAAGCTGCTCCAGCCTATTCTTCTAAGCTCACTATATTTTACTCCCCTAATACCTATTACTTATTTTTAAATTGTATATGTACGTGTTGTCTTCACTGATAGAATATCATTTCCTTGAGGGAAGATCTATTTGCATACCCAGGACCCAGTACACAACTGGCATTTAATAGATGCTCAATGATTATTTCTGTCATATCCCATCCCCCCACAAGCCTCTCCCCCGGGCCCAAGGCGCAAGTCGCTGCCACACGTACCGAATTTCCTGCACAGGCTCAGGATTTACTTCAATGCTTTCCCCAAAAAACACCGGGTGCAATCTGGGTCTCATCTCCAGCACAGAAGGATCCTGGAGAAGGTGAGGAGCCTGCAGTGGGGAGAAGGGCAAACTCACAGTTAGTTACACAGGGGGCCCCAGCATCCTTCCAGAGGAGCCGGGAACTCGAGATGAGGCAGGAGCTCAGGAGTCAGAGGGAGGATGGGGGAGAGCCCAGGTGTAGATCTGAAAGATCCAATAGGAACAATTGACTTTTACAGAGCACCTACTGTATGCCAGGGGCTGTGCTAAGTGCTGGGTAAGAACTAACATTTTATATAGTACCTACTGTGTGCCAAGGGCTGTGCTAAATGCTGAGTAAGAGCTAACATTTTATATAGTGCCTACTGTGTGCCAGGGGCTGTGCTAAGTGCTGAGTAAGAACATTTTTATATAGTACCTACTGTGTGCCAGGGGCTGTGCTAAGTGCTGAGTAAGAACTAACATTTTTATATAGTGCCTACTGTGTGCACAAGGGCTGTGCTAAGTGCTGGGCAATAACAATAGGAACAACTGACTTTTACAGAGTACCTCCTGTATGCCAGGGGCTGTGCTAAGTGCTGGATAATCATAGTAACTAACTTTATATATTACCTACTATATGCCCGGTGCTATGCCAAAAGCTGAATAAAAATAATGACTTTCATACAGTACCTACTACGTACCAAGTACTTGCTAAGTGCTGGGCTATAACAATAACTCACATCTTTATACAGTGCCTACTACATGCCAGGCACTGGGCTGGGTAATAACAATTACCAAAATTTTTATATAGCATCCACTGTGTGCCAGGGGCTGTGCTAAGTGCTGGATAATAACAATAGATAACATTTTTAATGTTTATTTGTTTGTTTTTGCTAAGATCAAGTACCTCTATTTAATTTTTTACATTTTTTCTCCAAATTTATTTTATTTAAAAAAACAGAATAAGCAAAAAGAAAACCAGAAAAGAAATACAAAACAAAATGAAACAAAACAAAAGAGAATATCATCAGGTGCCCAGAAGAATATCAGGGAGGATTCAAAATATATAATAAATATCAATTTAAGAAAAAAAAAATATATATATATATATTAGTAGAAGAAATTATATTCCTGAGTGTCTAAATTTTCTTTACTTCCTTGTAAACCATTCTTTACTTTGTTTACTTTATTCTTTTCCCCTTTCATTCTCCCACCCCCAAACATGCTACAGTCAAGAAATGATATATTTATGTATACATATGTAGATATATACAGTCCGACATTCACACACACACACACACACACACACACACACACACACCCCTTTCTCATCCCTGCTGACCCTCTCATTAAATTCTGCTCCATCACTTACCTTGCTATTACTTAACCCCCCACCCACCCACCCAAGAATCCCTCCCTTGTCTTCTTCCCTCGCCCTTTGCTTCCTCATCTGCCCATCCGTGCCCCCTTAGTTCTTTATAGATTTCAGAGG
This sequence comes from Antechinus flavipes, assembly GCF_016432865.1. Classification (NCBI taxonomy): domain Eukaryota; kingdom Metazoa; phylum Chordata; class Mammalia; order Dasyuromorphia; family Dasyuridae; genus Antechinus; species Antechinus flavipes. Next base: position 691,717,626 of record NC_067398.1, read on the forward strand.
ATGCTGTGCCCTTCCTGGTATAGTTGTTGCCTATTGAACCCGTTCCCGATGTGAGTAGGTTTTCAGAACTACAAGCCTTTCTCTCCCCTCTAATATCTCTGTGTCTATTCTTCCTCTGCACCTCATTTGTATAACAGAATGACTTTTAACCTTTACTCTGCCAATCTTTCTTTCAAATTTACCCTATTGTTGATGTAAATCTTAAATATAAAGTATACATTTCCCAGGTTAAAAAAAGCCATAAACAATTTGTCCATATTTAAGCAGCTTGTCCGTGTTGAGTTCCTTAAAATTGCTGTTTGATATTGGTTCGTAGGTTAAATTTCTATTAAGTTCGAGTTTGGTGATAGCAAGTCCTGAACATCTGCAGGTTCGTTGAATGTCCCTTTCTTCTCCTTCAAAATTAGAGATAATTTTGCTGAATATGACATTTTTGCCACGAGCCTAGTTCTTTTTCTTGTCTGCAGATATTTTTCTAAGACCTGCAGTTTTTTTTTATTGTAGCTGCTGCTAAGTCTTGTACAATTCTAATTGTAGCTCCAGCGTATTTGAATTGTTTTTTTCTTGTTTCTTGCAAATTTTTCTCTTTGATCTGGGAATTTCAAAATTTGGCAATAACATTCCCTTGTGTTTTCCACAGAGGATCTCTCTGAGGTGATGATTGGTGGATTTTTTTCTATTTCTGCTTTCCCCTCCTGTTCTATCACTTCAGGACAATTTTCTAAGATTATTTCCTGCATTATTGTGCCAAGGTTCTCTTTCTGGTCACAACTTTCTGACAGTCCAACTGTTCTCATATTTTTTCTTCTTGATCTGTTCTCCAAATCTGTCATTTTTCTTATGAGATGTTTCACATTCTGTTCTATTTTTTTCAGTCTTTATAATGTTTTGTTATTTCTTGGTCTCTCGTAGCTTCACTGGCTTCCCCTGGTGTGATTCTAATTTTCAAAGAGTTTTTTTTTCATCTCTAAGACTCTGTACCTCCTTTTCTAATTGGTTATTTTTTTTCATAATCTTCTTGTTTTTCCTAAATGGTTTTAATTTTTTTCTTTAGTTTTTCTTCAATGTCTCTCATTTGATTTTTGAATTCTTTTTTGAGTTCTTCTATACATTCTCTCTGGCCAGGGAGCCATTTCATGTTATTCTTTGGGGTAGAAGCTTTGTTTATTAAAGTGTCCTATTCTGAAGATGAATCCCAGTCTTCCATGTTCCCATAATATGTTTCAATCATGGGGTTATTTCTTCAGTTCATATTTTTTAATAAGAGGTATTAGTGTAAGCACTTCTAATCCTGGGGTGGGGATGCCTCTGGCTTCCCTTCAGCTCTCCCCAACTGCCTCAGCAAATAAGTGAAAATTAGGGTTCAGTGACTTGCCCAGGGTCACACAGCTAAGAAGTGTTAAGTGTCTGAGGTCAAATTTGAACTCAAGTCCTCATGACTTCAGGGCTGGTGCTCCACTGCGCCCCCTAGGTGCTGCTCCACTATAAATTTTTATAAAGCACCTACTGTGTGCTAAGTGCTGGATGTCACCAGAAAAGCTCTTGTTGGCCTATGCCAGGGCTCCTGCCACAGGGAAGCCAGGCCCTGGTACTTCTGTGCTTGAAGTCCGTTAACCAGCTGGCCAGGGGGGCCCTTCAAGATCTCTTTCTTGGACCTGCCCACAAAGATGAACTAGCCTCTTCACCTGAAGCACAGAACAGACTGAGCTCCCAGATGTTTATCTCACTCCATATTAGAGTTCTAGACCCATCCAGTTCAATCACTTTTTTATAGATGAGGAAACTGAGGCCCAGAGTCAGAATTAGAACTCAGTCCCTGCAACTCCATTTTGTTGTTGTTGTTGTTGTTGTTGTTTTTTCCTGCCTTACGGTGCAGGAAGTCTCTGGGCTATAACTTTGGGCGAGTAAGCCATCTGGCAGACCCCAGAACTCTTCTCCTAGAATTTGTTTGCCCTTTTGGGAGGCCAGGTGATCAATCCAACCCAACACAAAATTATGAAGTCCCTACTATGTGCCATAGCTACAGAGCCAAGAGCAAAACCTGACGCCTTCCTCAAAGACCTTAAAGTCTGCTAGAGCAATACACCCTAGACAGCATTTAGTATATTTTTACTGTGTACTAGTCACTGGGCCAGACCCATACAGGATAACTTGAGGTGGGAGTCAGTAAGTTGTTCAACAGGCATTTATTAAGAGCTTACTTCTACCAAGCACTTGCTAAATTAAAACATGTAGGATAATTTGAGGTGGGAGTCAGTAAGTTGGTCAACAAACATTTGCTATATTTCACGAAGACCTACTGTGTGCTAGGCAAAGGGAGAGCAGGAAAGTAGGAATTGGAGCATTTAGAGCTGACAAGGGCGACCTAAAACACAAGGGTCACTAGAACATGCCAGCCACTATCAAAGTTTGAGGGAGTTGGGGTGGGGAGGTCTGAAAGATGGAGGTGAGGAGGAAATCAGCTCGGGTGGGAGAACCACCCTGGGTGATCCGGGAACCAGGTTGCCAAACTGAGCATCCTGCCCTACCCCCTGAGCCACACTGCCCCTCACGCTCTGGCACAACAGCCCCAAGAGCGCACGGAACACGGGCAGACATGAACCAAAGCTTCGGCAGCTCCGGAAAACACTGATTTCCAAGACTCTTGAGGCAGTGGGGAAGCAAGGAAAAAGAACTGGAGTTAGAAGATGCGAGTTTAATCTTCTCTACCAAGTAACACACCTCTCAGGAGGGCCCTGGGGTGCCGGAGGGACTGTGGGCCTTCCTGCTCTATAGAGGATTCATTTTCTCCCTAAGCTGGAGGCTGAGAATAGAGCTCAGTGGAGCGTCACAAGCCTCCCTTTCTCCAGTTCTTTCTGGGGACCCCCCCTTTTTGTCCCCCCGAAGGCTCACTCACTGATGGACAAGACCCGGCTTGGCGATTCCAGGGAGGAGGAAGAGGGCCGAGTTCTCTGTCCGCTTCCCCTTTGTCTCTGTGTCCCCGACTCCTGAGGCGCTTGCTTGACGTGTACAGGAAATGCCTAATAAAGGCTCGTCCATGGAGCAGAAGCAGGGTTCAAGCGTCTCTGTCATTCACCAGCTTCGGGACCCCGGCAGGGCGGGAAGGTCACACAGGGAGAGCCGGGTCCCGGTCAGCGAGGGTAAGTGAGCCATCGGGCTGGGGACGGCCTCTCTCCCTCCAGGAGTCTGCAGGACTTTTCCCAGTGCCGCTCCATCTCCCCAAATAGAGAGGAGGTTGCCGTGTGGGGGTGAACCTTCAATAGCTCCCTATTGCCCCGCTATCTTCGGCCTGGCTCCCACCAACCTTGCAGTCCTCAGCCACGGCCAGTCAGTCTGCCCAGGACAGAGCATCTCCTGCCCAGGAACCCTTGTGCTGGCCCGCGCCCCTGCAGGGGGCCTTTCCTCCCTGCCAGTTATTCGCTCCTGGCAGGGGTCTGGGGGCCGCCGAACCCCCAGGAGAAGGCTGGCTTCATGAGCACAACCGTCACTGCTGTCCAGGGCCCAGCGGACGCGTGGGGCCCGTTCGGGGAATTCAACGGGACTCACATCCAGGCACTTCCTTGGGCTCCACTTGCCATGGATCAGCGGCGTGACCCTGGGCCAGTCAGTCCCCTCCGGGCTACTGTCTTGCCATCCGAAAATGGGGTATTTGGCCAAAGCTCCTTCCTAGACCGAATGTGCCAAGAGTCGGTTCTGTTTGGCCAAAGCCCCCAAGGACCTTTAGTTGTGCTCCCCTCGAACGGGCACCAGGAAAACGGCAGCCCTCTCTCTGAGGCAGTCCGCAGGAGGGTGCCCCCCGAGCCCTGAGCCCCGCCACTGAAAGCGGGCAGGGGCTTGTCCCCCCATATCCCCAAATGTCAGAGCTAGGAAGTACCCAGAAGCACCGGGTCGCTCTCCCCAAATGAGAATTAATTCTAATCCCTATGAGAGGAAGCCCCTCCCATGCTTCCACCTTGGACAGCTCCCCTCCCCTCCTGGGGCCTAAATTTGTGCCAGTTCCACTTGTTCTGCCCCCGGGCCAAGGGAGCCATCCCACCCCCCAAGCCTTCTTTTGTCCAGGATGAACACGGGTGAGAGTGCCCATTCTGTGCCATGCAGGGCCACTAGGTGGCATGGCGGGCAGAGCGCAGAGCCCAGATTCTGGAAAACGATTCCTGAGTTCAAATCTGACCTCAGACATTTGCCAGCCGTGTGACCCTGGGAAAGTCACTTCACCCTGTTTGCCTCAGTTTCCTCATCTGTAAAATGAGCCGGAGAAGGAAATAGTAAACTATTCAAGTATCTTTGCCCAGAAAACAACATAAAATATTGAACAACTGTTGTTCAGAAGAACTGAGTTCAAGTCCTACCTTGTGCCCCACCCCCATCCATCCCCACAAGTCCTTTAAGAACCAGACAAATCAATCAAGACAAAAATATAATTCTCTGACATAAAAATTTTCATCCTATAATCTTTTTTTCTCTTGACTTTATAAAAAAATTGAAAAATTATCCTGTGACAAGTGACGCGGCTTGGTCCTTTAAGATAGTCTTAAATTCGATCCCTTCTAATGTCAAACTCTTAGTGCTCTGAGCCACCCCGTGTTGCAGAGAAGGTGCCAACCTGCACTAGTGGATGAAATTTCCTCACCCGGGAGTTTTTGATATAGCAAAATCCCAGAGGTCCTCGTGTCCCAGTCTTATTCTCTGCCAACCACTGTGCTGGCCATGGGCACAGAGACACAGATGAAACAAGCCTGCCCTCCGGGAACTTGCGTTCCATCAGGGGAGACAAAAATGAGGAAACCGGCAAAGTGCTTTGCAAACTTAAAGCGCCACATAAATGCTGGATGGCATTAATTACTGTGTTAAGTAATTTATTAAATTGCTTTTAGTTATGACATAGTATATACCACATAACAATGAAATCATTAAGTAAATTTAACAAGAAATTATGTGTCAAGTTATTAAATTATTGATAATGTTTCTTATATATGTAAAGTATATTTATTATTGGGGCAGCTAAGTGATACAGTAGATAAAGTGCTGGGGTCTGAAGTCAAATTCAAATCTGGTTTCAGACCTGATCTTAGTTATGTGACCCTGGACAAGTCACTTTACTATGTTTGCCTCAGTTTCCTCATCTGTAAAATAAACTGGAGAAGGAAATGGCAAATCACTCCAGTATCTCTGCCAGGAAAATCCCAAATGGGGTCACAAGATTTAGGTATGACTGAAATGACTGAACAGGATATCATATAATAATAGTAAAAATATTGCTATAAATTATTGTTAACTATAGTGATTCATACATCATCATAATTAATAGAACATATTTATTTAGAATTATTTTAAATTAATTTCAATTATTAACTGCTTATGTTTATAAGTATATATTATTTATTGCTTATCACCAATATTATATGTTATTCCTTTATAGTTATAAATTAATTACACTTGTTAAATAATTGTTTCTATTTATAATTAATTGTGTTATTTATCATCACCATTATATGTTATTTGTATGTAGTTATTATAAATAAATTATAATCAATAATTAACATATTATTATTATCATTGATATTGCATATCATTCATATGCAGTTATTCTAAATTAATTATAATTATTAATTCACTGTTTCTATTTATAATTAATTGTGTAGATTTACGATTATTTTTATATATTATTTTACATCATTGTATCTAATTATTTAAATTAATAACTATTAATTACCGCATTCGCTAGCTTATGTATTAGATTATTCCTATGGCACTTTAAGCTTTGGCAAAGCCCTGTCCACACATCATCTGTAATCTCAGGAGGAGATGCTGGAAGTTAATGGATGGAAGAAAACTCAGAGAAAGGTCAGGGTGGGCAGACAGCTCCGGAAGTCACCGAAAAACTACTCGTGCTAAGGGAAGACGGGCAGGCTGCGGACCTTTCCCCGGCCCCCGTTCTGGCAGGACAGATGGCAACCGAGCCTTCACGGGGGACGCCCGGGGAGACTCCAGCCCCAGGTTCTAAGCTCCCCGGTTATTTGAACATCAAAATGGCCCTACCAGCCCACGGGCTCCCTCCGGCTCAGACGTCGGGCAAGGAAAACGGCCGTCACAGCCAAGGGAGTGCACGGTTTGGCTCCAAAAATGCAACTTTCCAGCCACGGTGGAACGGCCACATCTCTGCTAAATCCGTGGGCTTAATCATGGGAGGGGGATGCGGGTGAGGGAGAGAGGGGGGTGGCCGGCGGCTTCAGAGACCCAGGCAAGGGCCAGCCCAGAGGCCTAGCTGTTCAGGATTCAGAATTGGCTCTAAAAGGCTCCTCGCGTTACCAATTAAGAAGCAGAGGCTCACGGTGGTTTTCTGATGTATCTAAGGTCATCCAGCCGGCCCGAAGAGTCCGGGCGATCTTAGCCTGTTCTGGACGCTTCGGGCCATCTAGGGCAGCCTTCACCCTCACTCACAAGCACGATTTTAAATGCCAAAAATAAAATGTACAGGATTACAAAGGAGACTAACGATATCCAAATCCAGGAATCAAAAATAAAATCAAAATCACAGAGTTCCTGCGGCAGCTAGGTGGAACAGTGATAAAGCCCTCGCTCTGGAGACAGGAGGACCTGAGTTCAACTCAGGCCTCAGGCATGACTAGCTGGGTGACCCTGGGCAAGTCACTTCACCCCGTATGCCTCAGTTTCCTCATCTGTCAAATGAGCTGGAGAAGGAAACGGCCAACCACCCCTCTGCCAAGAAAACATCAAATCCAGCCTTAGACACTAGCTGGGTGGCCTGGACAAGTCACTTAACCATGCTTGCCTCAGTTTCCTTATCTGTCAAATGAGCTGGAGAAGGAAATGACAAACCACCCCAGTATCTCTGCCACGAAACCCCCAAATGGAGTCACAGAGAATCAGATGTGACCGACCGATTACATAATAACGACCTCTGACCCCAATGTGACCATTTCTGCTGCTGCCCCACTCCTGGGGCTGTGGAAAGCCGAGAAGAGCACCTTGATCTCCTTGGAAATAATGTTACTGCTCCTAAATCAAAGAGAGAATAACTTACGAGCCAGGGTGACTCAGTGGGCGAAACAGTTATAGAGCCAGAGTCAGAAAGAGCCGAATTCAAATCCTGATTCAGACATTGACTCGGTGTCTATGATCCTGGGCAAGTCATTGCCTGCCTCAGTTTCCTCATCTATAAAATGGGGATAATAATCACACCTACTTGCAAAGAGCTTTTTAAGCCTTAAGGAGTTAACTAATGGCTCGTAGCTCAGTCGCTTTGATTTTGTCTGACCTTCCATGGCCTCGTTTGGGTTTTCTTGGCAAAGATACAGAAGTGGTTGGCCAGTTCCTTCTCCAGCTCATTTGACAGATGGAGAAACTGAGGCAAGCAGGGTTAACACAGCGAGGAAGCGTCTGAGGCTGGATTTCCATTCAGAAGATGAGTCTCTGACTCCAGGCCCAGCACTCTATCCAATCTGCCCCAATTGAAATTCTATTATTATTACATGATTATTATACTAGAATAATCATGTAATAATAACAACATAATTATTGCCATATAAAAATTACTTAATTAGTAATTAGTAAATTAAAATAATTTGATTAGCAATATATTAATTCTATAATGCATAGAATAAGATAAAATATTATTATTACATGGCAATAATTATAACATGCAATAATTATTATATAATATGATTACATGGCTCTGTCATTAATGAGTAATAATAATTCAGGTCAAATGCCCCGGAGCAAATCGGAGATGGTCGTTTCATCCCGAGGCTCAGGCCAAGAAGGAAACCAGACCCAGGCTTCGAGGCAGAAAGGACCCCGCAGTTAAAAGGCCCAAGTTTGAATCTCTCCCCTGCTACTTTTTCCTTGGGTGACTTTGAGGCCTCCCTGGACCTCCATTTCCTGACCTGGACTAGAGGTGCCTCCGTCCCTCCGGCTCTGATCCTCTCCCCATAACACAGGCCGGATTACTGGAAGGGCCAAAGCATCTTAGAGCTACAGCCAAAAACCCGCCTTGGGAGTTACCCAGCCCCTCACACAACAGAGAAAGAAACTGAGGTCCAGAGTGGTCCACTGTCTGGCCCAGGGATCCGATGAGAATCTGTCCCGAAGAAGGGGCGGCTCCCTCTGCTCCCAGCAGCCCCCGGCCAGCGCTCCTGAGCTGTCCCACACATTTATCCCATTTCTCTTCTCCTGAAGTCCGGCAGTCTGGACGAGGTGGGCCCCTTGGACCCAGCCCCCAGAACCAGGAGGCTCTGGAAACAAAAATGCCCTGGGCCCTGGGCCCTCGGCCTCCAGTCGCCCGAGCCGGGGAGGATTTGTGGGTGAGCCTGGAAGCCCGCGCCCGGGGTTTGTCCCCGGCCCGGGCGCTCCTCCATGGGCCTTTGGCTGCCAGGCCACACGAGCCCGTGGGGGCTTAGCACATCTTATTAAAGCAACTGGAACCAGCCGGACCCAGGCCCAAGTTGGGCCCGGGAGCCGTCGGCCCGGGGACTCAGAGCCGGAGGCCCCCGACCTGCGGGGATGCTCTTGGGCAAGCCCCTCAACCCCGACCTCCCCTTTCTAGCTTGTCCCACAAGGCAGCTGGAGCCGTGGTCTCTGCCGTCCCTCCCAGGTCTGAACTTACAAAACCCCTCTGGTTTAGCCACCTGAAGAGGGCCAGACAAAAGCCTGCCTAATAACTGTGGACCATTCGCAGGGCTGCACAGAGAATGCTGGGAGGGAGGTCATGAGGCGTGGAGAGAAGATCCTGAGGTCCGGGAGGTCCTCAAGCCTCCGAGGCAGACTCCCTGGGCTTTTCTGGTCTCATTTGCTGGGAGGGAAAATCCTCAACACACTAAAATTTATTAAATAAACCCTCATGTTTATATATATGTGGGTCTGCTTTGCATTCAAATTCCCTAGCACAGAAACTCCCTCCAAGGAGGCATCTGTCAACTCCCTGGGCCATGAGGGAGGGAGGGGTCTTGACCTAGGGCACCTTGGGAAGGTCTGAAGTAGGATTTGCACCCAGATCTTGTGATCTCCCAGCTCGGCTCTCTCTCCATTTCACCACAAAGCCTAATGGAACCATCACCATCACCACCAACAGTTATAATACTAATAGCCAGAGCTTGCTTTCTCCAAGGCCGGCTCTCCCTCCATTTTTACTATAATACCTGATGGAATCGACAACAACAACAACAATACCCAGATCTGGCAGTTTCCAAGACTGGCTCTCCCTTCATTTTACTATCATGCCTAAAGGAATCAACAACAATAATAATACCCAGATTTGGGGGTCTCCAAGGCCGGCCCTTCCTCCACTTTACTATGATGTTCAATAAAACCAATAACAACAATAATAGACGATGTGATAAGACTTGCAAATGTGCCTGATAAGACATTATCTCCATTGCCTCTCACAACAATCTTTTAAACTACGCGCTATCATTCGTTCCATATTACAGATGAGGAAACTGAGGCTGAAAAAAATTGAGTGATTTGCCCAAAGTTACGTAGCCAGGAAGTATTTGAAGGGGGGGGGGCGCCTGAACCAGGCCTTCTTCTTATCTAAGTCCCACATTCCCGTGCCATGCTGTAAAGTCGACAAGCTTATTAAGCCTCCATCACTTAGCCAACAGTAATTAGTAAGCACCGACTATGTACCAGGCCTGCGCTAAGCTCTGAGGGTACAAAGAAAGGCAAAAGTCCAGCGCCTGCTCCAGCAAAGCTTCCAGTCTCAGGGAAGGGGGGAGGGGGAAGGACAACACGCAGAAAACCGCGTCCAAATGAGACATGGACGGAACACGGTCTCCAGGAGGGGAAGGCACTCTTCACGGTGGAGGGAGCCGGTACCACGGCACCGTAAGGAAGGGCGGTTCTGAAGGGCTTAAAGAACTCTGACCCCATCCAAGACCCGGCGAGAGGCCGGAGGCCCCAGATAGGGACCTTGTCCCGAGAGAGGCGGGACGGACGGACTCGGGGGGATGGACGGACTCGGGGGGACGGACGGACTCGGGGGGACGGACGGACTCGGGACGCCGGAGAAGACATTCTGACCAACGTGTGCACTGGTTTGGCTTAAACGTGTGTACTTCTTCCTTTTTAGAATGGGGAGGAGAAGGGAGGACAAACCATGATGTTACACAGCGAGAGAAACCGGGATCCTTGAATCATTTCATTGCAGAGGACGGAGAGGAAGGAAGCAGAGACCAGCAGAGGAGCCTTGAAGGTGATGGGGTGAGGGTACTGGAAACCTTGAAGGAAATAGCCTGAATGCAGGAACAGCTGGCAGGTTCATACACAACTGCTGTCTGTTCTACTGATTATTTAACTCTTTGTGACCCCATTTGTGACCCGTCTTGGCGGACGTATTGGAGCGGTTTGCCATTTTCTTCTCCAGCTCATTTTACAGATGGAAAAACTGAGGCAAACAGGGTGGGGTGACTTGCCCAGGGTCACACAGTTAATAAGTGTCTGAGGTTACATTTAAACTCATGTCTCCATGACTCTGGCCCAGGCCCTCTATCCACTGTACCACCTAGCTGCCCTCTGCCATATATGTGAAAAGACTCATTTTTTTTCCTTTTTTTTAACTGAGAAAAACAATAAAAATAAAAGGTCAGTGCAACTTTGGTTGAAATACACTGGGAAGAAGGGATTTGCCAAGCACATGAGCAGGGTACATCAGGCCAGAAAGATGGTTTGGCGATTAGGGGGGAAGGACTTATAGAATTTCTTTTTCTTTTTCTCTTTTTTTCTTTCTTTTCCTTCCTTCCTTCCTTCCTTCCTTCCTTCCTTCCTTCCTTCCTTCCTTCCTTCCTTCCTTCCTTCCTTCCTTCTTCCTTCCTTCCTTCCTTCCTTCCTTCCTTCCTTCCTTCCTTCCTTCCTTCCTTCCTTCCTTCCTTCCTTCCTTCCTTCCTTCCTTCCTTCCTTCCTTCCTTCCTTCCTTTCTTCTCTCTCTGGCAATTAGGGTTAAGTGACTTGCCCAGGGTCACACAGCCAGGAAGTGTTAAGTGTCTGAGGTCAGATTTGAACTCGATCCCCCTGACTTCAGGGCTGGTGCTCTATCCACTGTGCTACCTTGCTGCCCTTGAACTTAGAGAATTTCCATCCAAACAATTGGCAAGTTCATTAGGAAGCCCTTTCCCTGGTCACAAAAATGAGCCTGACAGTCATGGTAAGTCCCTACTCAGAGATAATGAGGCTACATTTAGATGGACGGATGGATAGAAAGACAGACAAATGAATAGACAGAGAACAGATGACAGGTGTGTGGATGGATAGATGGAAAAACAGATGAGAAATAAATGAGTGAATGTGTGCATTGAGAGGAAGACGAATGAAGGGATCAATAGAGACAGATAACTGAGTGAATGAATGAATTGATAGAGAGGGATAGATTGACGAATAAACGAGCGAATGAATGAATAGAAAGTGTATGGGTATAGATAGACGAGTGGCTGTTCAGACAGATAGATTTCATGGTTGTAATCAATTCCCACTGACCTTCTCCCTTCCTGGCCCCCTTGGAGCTCACTGAGGGCTGTTTCAAACATTAACCACAAATAACCACATGCACAACTATTTTTTCCCAAAGCACCCAGGTTCTAGAGTTAGAGGGGCCCTGGAGGCCATCTATTCTGCCGCCACCCATTTTATAGAGGAGGAAACTGAGGCACAGAGTGAAAGGCACACACTGGCGTGCTGATGAGCTCAAATCCAGCCTTTTGACTCTGGACTTCAGGGCAGTAGAGAAAGATTTGGATTTGGCCTGTAGGACCTGGGTTTAGACCCTTCCTCTGACCTTTGTAGGCCACGTGGGGGACAGTGGATAAGTCCCTTCAATTTCCGGCCCAGCTTCCTTAAAGAGTTGACTGGGGCGCTGGGAAGTGAAGTGACTTGTTCAGAGACACAAAGCAGCAGCATGTGTCCGAGGTGGAATCAGGTTGACCTGATTGGGAAGCCCACCCTCGAAGATGGCAGTATCCAAAGAGGAAAACCAATTTAGCTCCTGATGCAGCAGATAGAGCACTGGACCTGGGATCAGCTGGACTTGAGTTCAAATCCGGCTTCAGATAATTCCTAGCCGTGTGCCCCTGGGCGAGTCAATTAATCCTGTTTGCCTCAGTTTTCTCATCCGTAAAATGAGCAGGAAAAGGAAATGGCCAAGCACTCCAATATCCAAGAAAGCCCCAAGGTGCAAAACCTGAAGGCCAGGTAATATTCATATCCCTTTGACCGCCCTCTCCACAGCTGACTGGGAGGAGTTAAAAGAATCACCCAGGAGCTTTCAGAACGGACATTTACTTAGGTGGCCGCTAGGTGGCGCCATAGTGGCTAGAGCACTAGAGTCGGAGAACCTGAGTTCAAATTTGACCTCAGACACTTAACAGGAGCTGTGTGACTCTGGTGCCAGTTATTTTATCCCGATTTCCTTATCCAAAAAAAAAAAAAAATACTCTTACCCTCCTCATCTTGGGACAGTTTATCTATAGAGGGTTGTAGGGGGAGGCAGGAAAGGAGAGCCTACCAGAGGAGTGCAAGCAGCGGTTCTGTCTCTGAAAGCCTTTTGCTCTGGGAAATGTCAGGATGCCCGGAGCCGACCTTCCAGTAAGAGATCTGGATCAGGTGAGAAGAGGGAGGGGAAAGCCCGTGCTAAGCTAACCTGCTTTGTAGCATGACCCTGGTCACAAAACCTCCAAGCTGGGAAAACACTAGCAGGATAACCCCACCAGGACCAGAGGAGATGATGGTGATGTTCCTATAACACCTGGAGCCCAGCAAAGTGTTTACCCTTGGATCTTCCCACAATCCTGTGAGAGCGGCGCTCTAAGATTCCTGTTGAAATGAATTAAATCGGGACAGCTAGATGACACAGCGGAAAGAGCACTAGCCCTGAAGCCAGGAAGACCTGAGTTCAAGTCCAGCTCAGAAACTTAACCTACTGTGTGACCTTGGATAAGTCACTTAACCCTAACTGCCTTGCAAAAAACAAAATTCAAAAAAATTAAAGAAATGAATTCAACTGCACGGGAAACAATATGCCAGGGACGGGCTCAACAGAGCAAGGGGACTGGTAAGTTTTAGGGTGTTTCTTTCCAATAGGCTAATAATATTACTTCTAAACATCGACCTTGGCAAAACGATGTGAGACAGGCCTGGAATTGGCAGGGATTTCGTTAAGAAACCACCGGGCCACTGGGCCTCCCTGGTCTCCAGCTAGGGCAGTAGACAGCATACAGACAGCATCCCAGGAGCAGGAAGCCAGGTGAAATACTGGGGCCCTGTTCTACTCCAAACCACCAGGAAGAAACATATAAGAGGTTCAGTCTCCTCCTGGCCCCTCCCCCACTAGTTCCCAGGAGCCCATAAAGACCGTACTGTCTGCTGCCAGTGGCAGAGGCCTGATAACTACCCAGACTTCATTTGCCTGATAAATTATGCATAAACAGACTTATCAGAACATCATTGATCTGGGGCTGAAAGAGCCCTCAGAGGCGAGCGAATCCACTTCCCAAAGTCCCACAGAACCGTCTTTCATATCAGGGCTTCTTTCAGCGGACACATTTTTACCCAACCCCGGAGAGATGGGTATAGAAAAGAGGGGTACAGATCAAACTTTTACTGATGATCAATCATAATTTTATGACCCCCTACATTCAGTTTTGAGATCCCAGTTTAAGAAGCCGCGTCTCTACACACTTCTATCTATCCTTTCGGAGTCCATGTGCCAGAACAGAGAGCTCGAGAAAACCCAAATCCCCACCTCTGATGTCTACCTCTTGTGGGACCTTGGACAGATCCCCTCAACTCTCCATGGGCCAACCACCTTCTTTTTTTTTTTTTTTTTTTTTGGTTAAGGCAATTGGGGTGAAGTGACTTGCCCAAATTCACACAGCTAAGAAGTATCAGGCCACATTTGAACTCAGGTCCTCCCGACTGGAGGGCCGTGCTCTGTCCACTTTGCCATCTGCCTGCTGCCCCCCTCTCCCGCAGGCAGCTCTAAGATAGATCAGCACCAAGGAAAGAAGTTGCCTGGATGGGAGTTCCCTGATGTAATGAGATCAGAGATTTAGTGCCCTTCCATCCCACCAACAAAGGGGAAAAAACCAGTTTTCGAGGCTTTTTCTTCCTTGTGTGCCTTATCATCTGACTGGCATTGATGAATTTGCTTACTATTTGTTATCTTTATAATAATAATAATAATAAATGGCTAGCTTTTGTACGGGACTTTAGGTTTAGACAGGACAGGAGGTTTAGAAATATAATCTCACTTGATCCTAACAATTCTGAGAGGAAGATGCTATTGTTATCCCCATTTTCAAAACGAAGAAACTGAGTCGAGGTTAGGTGATTTTTCAGGTATGCGCAGCCGGGAAGTGTGTGATTTGAACTTGGCCAGCACTCTATCCACTGCGCCAATCAGCTTCTATATGTACCTCTAGGGGATTATGATCAAAAATTAACCCCCCATTTTCCAGGGCTCATTTATCGTCACCCCAACTGCCATCCTGGACCATAGGGATTGGACTGGGCCTAGGGAACCGTGGAAATCGTCCTGTATCGGTGAAAGTTGGCATCTTCTCTCAAAATGGAGAGATTTCGCGAGCTGCCTGTCCATTCTCTTTACCCGTCACCCCACACTGCCCCCCAATGGCAGACAGGCCACGTCTGAGCCCTGAGCCTTCCCTGTGGCCTCCCACCACCTCCCTGGAACGCTCGCTCTCCTCATGTCTACCATCCACATCCCCAGCTTCCCTTCCTTCCTCCAATCCCATCTTCTGGGAGAAATCTTTCCTGACCCTCCCCCCCCCATTCTGGTGTGTGTGTATACACACAGCTGCATCCAGCATACATTGCGTGCATATATGTATCACACATGTATACACACACACAGTTAGACACATGCACACACACAATCTCTGCTACTCAGGACTGTGGGATCCAACTCTGGTTCCTAAGAGGACAGGGTTCAGAAGGGGAAAAACTTGCCAAATCCAGGGTCCCAGAGTTTCTGCTCCCCAGCAGGAAAGGCCGTCCTTAAAGGAAATGGGCCGGAGTGGATTCCCCCTCACTGGATTCAAGCTCTGCCGAGACTCCATCCAATCATCTTTCCAAGAAGGGACAGCCAAAATCTATACTGGGGGGTCCAATGTCCAGGGCCTATCCCGCTGCCTTTGTTCAATCATTGACACCCCCGAGGAGGGCAGTCCTCCTGTCAATAGCACGATGCTCTTCCTACTGCTGGGAACGGGGGTGGACAGTGGGGACCCTCACTCAGCTACCGGGCAGCAGGGCGAGGGGAAGGGGAGAAGCAGAGAAGGACATGGGAGAAGAGAGCCCCAGTGCATCGGAATGGACGGTGCAGAACTAGGCCTGACATGGAACTGAGGCTGATTGTACCTAACGTGAGAGTGCTCACACACAGAGTTTTCCCTTTCCCTATCCCACAATCCCCTACGCTGAGATCTGGAAGGGCCCTTTGAGTCCCAACAAGTCCTACCTATGAGTCCCCACCAGACAATCAGACAAGGGCCCAAGAAGAAATGGCCTGCTGCTCCTGAGGCAGCCTCTGGGCAAGCTCTCCTCGGGACACACAGATGAAAAAATTAACTCCTTCAACGGCTACCCGCAGATACTTTCTGCATCCGTCTGGAAAAGCAAGGTGTCCGGCGGGGCCCGGTGAAATGACCCAAGCTTTAGCCCTAATTCTGCTGTAAGTGGCTGTGGAACGTCGGACAAGTCACACGCCCATTCTGGGCCCCCTTGGGAAATAAGGGGTAGGAAAGACCAGAGAGGGTGACATCTGTGGGGGCTGAAAGGCCCCCAGGAGTCTCCTGGCTCAGCTTGTCACAGATGGAAAACCCGAGCTCTCGAGAACATACCTCCAGCCTGGAAGGGACCCGAGCGGCCATCCTGGACAAGCTCTTCCTTGGGTCCAGGCCTTGGGACGTAGGCTCGGAGCCCGAGGCCTCTGATGGCAGAGCCAGCCCTTTCTCCTCGGATGGGGAGCCCCCTCTGACTTGCCTCCCTCTGCTCCCATCCTAGCAAAGAGCTTGGTTTCCTACCCAGAGCCCCGGTCCCAGCCCTGGCAACTTCTCCTCCCTGGGCCGACGGAGCGTCCAAGATTTCCGACGCCATTTGACCGAACCTTCAATTTACTTCACAAAAATGCCTCCTGTTTTGGGGTTTTGTTCACCCTTTGAAAAAAAATAAGGCAGCTACAGACCCACACACAGTAATACAGTTACATTAAAAGCCGGGAAAGAAGGCCCGTTCCCGGCTCGCTGCTCCCCAATGCCCAGAGGGACTCCGGAAGGCATGTTTGGTTTGGGAGGGGAGCCGAACATTCCAAGCCGCTCCAAAGCAAGTGCAAGAAAAAACCCCAGTGTCAATGGGGTTTCATTTATTTATGGGCCTGGCCCCACCATGCCTTTCATATTTTCTTGGATGCTGACGCTGTAGCCCAGACGTTTGACTGGATGGCCCAGAATCAATGGAGCATTGTCTTGGAGGCTCAGGCGTGCTTGTTAGAGGGAGGCTGGACCTTTTTATAGGGCCGAGCTACCCCGACACATGGAGGCTCGAGCGCTCGATGAGCACCAGGGGGACGTGGAGGCGCTTGGGAGCGGCCCCCTGGACCCGGCCCAAAGGATAGACCCGAAAGGAGGGAGTGGCCCCCGCGTGGGCTGGGGCGCACCTGGTCGCCACAATCGGGCCTACCTCCCAGGCCATCTTTCAGGTCAGGGAGGTAGCTGGGAGTCCGGAAAACCTGGGTTCAAATTCTGCCTTCCGACCCTTACTGGCTGTGTGATGAAGGGCTTCTCTCAGCCTCGGTTTCCTCGGCTGTAAAAGCCGTCCTGTAACATTTACAAACCTCACCAGTTGCCAGGATTAAGCAGGCGGACGTATGTAAACTTCGGAAAGCTCAGCACGAATCTCTAGTTCTAAATTTTAGTCGAAGGTCAGCTGCTTGAGGGTGGGAATGGTATCATTTTGGTCTTGATTTACCCGGACTTGATTTAAATAGACTTGACCATCGCTCACCTCCGCCCCAGCTGCTCCTGCCCCTTGCCGCATTTATTATTTTGAACGATCCCTGATCCTGTTTGGAGTTTACCTGTCCTGTTGGCTCCCTCTTCCTGACTAGCTCCGGTAGAAAGCAAGCTCCCTGCACCCATGGATTCCTCTCCTCCCATTCCCAGGATAAAGCCTAGCACCTAGTAGGTGTTTAATAAATGCTCAATGAATTGGACTGTAAGTGCTTACTATGTGCAGAGTGTGGTGCTGGCAAAGACCAGAAATTTACTCGAAACACAGCCCGCCATCTGAGTTTCCTTGGTCCACGGGGCCTGGGGAACGTACCCGTCGGGCACAATTACAGAGAATTCTAAATGTCTCCGGAGGAGACCTACAGTCCCTTAACGGCCTTGTCTTACAAATAGGGAAACTGAGGCCCATTAGATCGTGGGTTCTTACTGGTCTTCTAGTCCAGGTTCTTCCTTTGAAGAACCAAGAGCGAGACTCAGACAGGTAAATGCGGGAGAGGCCCACCTCCAGTCACCTCCGTCTCTCAATCCACACCCAGCATTTTTCTTTTTGTTTTTTTCTTGTTTTGTTTTGCCCCCTGCCCTCTGCGAGGCACGGGGACATACAGAGGCCGAGAAAAGGCCTGGGAATGTTGGAAATGCCAGACCTGGGGGAGTTGGGGCCTCCCTTCATTCCAGGAGGGGCTCCTAGCTGGCAGAGCACTCCAAGAGGCAGCTGGGGCCGTGGGGCCAACCTTAACCTAACACAAGCCACAAGACAAAATGGGTCTATTTGTTCTGCCTTCCCCCGGCTGAGAGAAGCGGAGACAGTGGAACGTGAAGGGGCCGAAGACCCCAAGAAATCAGCCACGCTTGTCCAGCATCTTAGAGGTGCAGGGTGGGAAGTGGCCCTAGATCCCCTCTCTCACTCCCCCATACGGGCCTCAGACACTCTCATACTCTCCAAATGTCTTTGAGACCCAGACACTGCTTCTCCAGCAGGAAATCTGGCATATTAGGCGTGAAGGAGATCACTTTCAATGAAAACAGCTTCGGGCACCCACCCCCACCAAAAAGGGGGTGAGGGAAGACATATAATCGAGGTACAAATTCATTACGAGACTTTAGGAGAGGCTCCCCTGAGCCTTCTGCTCACCAGGCTTTGCTCTGGGTGCACGACTGCTTATTGCTGAAGGAAGGGATTTCACCTGGGCTAAAAGGTAATTAATGCACAGCAGAAAGTACCTGTAAAGGGTCAGGTGAGCATTCCCCAGCTGCCTGAGAGATGTGCATGGGGGAGGGGGAGGAGAGAGAAGGGGAGAAAGAGAGAAAAGGAAAAGGAGGGGACAGAAGAGGGGAAAAGGGAGGGGAGTTGGGTAGGGGAGTGAAAGAGAGGGGAAAGGCTCTAGAGAGGGGAGGGGTAGGAGGAAATAAAAAGGCGAGGAAAGGAGCTGAAGGAAAGGAGAATCGAAGAGATGGGGAAGAGTGCAGGGAAGCCGAGTGACAGAGACAAACCAGTCAAATCAAGACCACAATGTTAAGGATACTGTAAGAAAGACAGAAGACCAAGAGGAATCAGCAAAAGTTCTATCTACCAAAACAACCTGGAATCAAATGTCCTGGCTCCGTTTCCTTTGCTTGGGCTTCTCAACTCTCAGGTTTTGTCTCCTCAGCTCACTCCCTTGTCCAGGTTTAGCTCTGGACATATTTTCTGCCCCAGTTCACCTCCCACCCTGACCTGGGTTTCTGGAGGAGGCAGAACTCCCCCGTGGCAATGTTAAGTGGTGCCCAGTGTTGAAGAGCAGCTTTCTGATCTGAACCAATAAAAGCTCTGTCTGTCCTTCACACCTCCAATCACTTTAGGACCCCCCTTTAAGCTCACAGAGGGGGTTTGTAGACATTTTCCATACTGGCTCAGATGATGTTGATGGCGTAGCGTAGATATGAAGTGAGGTTTGGCACAAATACCCAAGTCCAGACTCACCCACAAGTCCTGGTTGGACTCTGTCTCACCCTACTAGATCAGAGGCTCAGTTAATAAGCTGGCTAATCCATTTCAGCTCCTTTCCCCAAAAAAAGCATCCCTTAACCTGGACTTCCTTCAGCTGTCTTCAGTCACAAAAGGCAATGTAGACATCACATGGCAGAGCCAGGGCATCCTGGGACCAGACTGTACCATCAGGTGCCCAGCAGAGCCACCTCCCGTTTACCTTACTCCCAGAAAGGCCCAAGCAAGGGGGACTTTGGCAAACACTCCCAATGGATTAACTGGGGCTCAACAGTAGAATTTGCTTTGAACCAGCTGCAAGAAGGAGTGGACCCCCTGGAAACCTCTTCCCCCCTAAACCTGAGCTGATGGATCTCCTGGTATCATTTGCACCAGCTCCCTTGAGACTATGAAGCCCACAGCTATTTCCACGTGTGGCTTGGGGGAAGCACTCAGAGCAGTCACACACCAAATCGCCGAACAAATGGGGGGGGGCAGGTGCTCTGGCTGCCCTGGGCACCAGGGAGAGTGGTGATGGAGAGGGAGGGGGTGGTCTTACCACTGTGGCCTCCTGGGGGTCCCCGTGGAGCCCGGTTCCTGAGGACTCAGCCGAGGCGCCGCTACCCGCAGCTCTGCTGTCCATGATCCCCGGGGTCAGGGAGTAGAAGGGCGGGCTGGGGCTGGGGGGCAGCCCGGAGTCGGGACTGTCCAACAAGCCCTCCCTACTCTTCTCTTTGAGGCTGTCCTCCATGCCCTGGAAGTGCAGGTGGCCCACCATGGCTGGGGGCAGGGGCACGTTGGAGGCGGCGGGGGGCGCGGGCCCAAGGCGGGGGGAGCGGGGCCCCCTCTTCGCTGCGTCCTGCTCCACTTCTTCCTCGGGCTGCGGGAGCCAGAGCCCGGGCCTGACAAGGAGGAGGGGAGGCGCCGGCCGGCCTGCCTGCCGGGGACTGGGGCTGCGCCCGGGGACTTGGGAGCCTGTGGGGAGAGCGGAGAGGGGGGCGCGTCAGGGACGAGGGGGCGCTGGAGAGGGGAGAGGGGTCGTAAGGGAGGGAGGCCGGGACAGGTTCAGGCCGGGGCGGGCTAAAGCCCGAGGACGCAGCGAGGCGCGGACCGGCCCAGTCGGGGCAGGGGCACTGCGCCCGGACGGACGCACGGCCCGCCGCCCGTGCCAGCAGCGCCGCGCTCCAGCCAAGTGCGGCCGCCGCCGCGCTGTCTGCGTCTGCGAGGGGCCCCTCCCGCCCGGCTCCCAGGCCGCAGACCGGTGGGATTTGTGACCGCCCTCCCCCGGGCCCCATCCGCCCCACCCGGAGTGCAGAAAGCCCATTACGTGCGAGCCGGGACGGAGCTAGGGAGGCGAGGCGAGCGGGGCGGGACGCGGCGGGGCACGGCGGGGCGGGAGGCCAGCGAGGCTCGGGGCTCCGGCCCGCGGAACTGAGTGCCCAGGATCGGCCGGCGGGGAGCGCTCAGAGGCGGGGCGCTGCTCCCTGTCCCGGCCCGGGCTCCCGCTCCTCCTGCTCTTGCCTGTATCTCTGCCTGGGCAGCTGATGCCTCTGCCTCTGCCCCTACGCCTGTTTCTGCCTCTGCCCCAGCCTCTGCCCCTGCTTCTGCCTCTGCACTTACCCCTGCCCTTGCCTCTCCCCCTGCCTCTGTCTTGCCTCCGTTCCTACGCCTGCTTCTGCCTTTGCTCCAGCCCTTACCTCTGTCCCTGCCTCTGCTCCTGCCCTTGCCTCTGCCTCTGCCTCTGCTCCTGCCCTTGCCTCTGCCTCTGCCTCTGCTCCTGCCCTTGCCTCTGCCTCTGCCTCTGTCTTGCCTCTGCCCCTACCTCTGCTTCTGCCCCTGCCCGTTTCTCTGCCCCTGCCCCTGCCCCTGCCCCTGCCTCTGCCTCTGCCTCTGCTTCAGCCTCGGCTGGCCGCGCTCCAGCTGTGAATGCCTCGGAGAGCTCCAAGGCTGGCCCAGCCCGGCCCGGCCCCGCTCGGCTGGCTTGGCTCGGCCCCTCCCCGCCTCCAGCCTCCCTCCCCAACCAGTGGAGCCTCACTCTGCCTCCGCCTCCGCCTCCGCCTCCGCCGCTGCCCCAGCGAGACAGAGACCAAGCTGGCTGGCTGCCGCCGGGCCCCCTGTCTGCACCTTCCCTCCGGCCTTCTTCCCCTTTTCTAGCGCCCTCCTCCTCTTCCTTTCTCCTCCTCCTCCCTCCCTCCCCACGCGCGCACTCACTCGCACATTCACACACGTCCCAGGCAGGATTGCAAAGCTCCCATCCCACAAGCCTAGAACCCGGGGATACAGGAAAGCTCTCTTTCTAGCCAAGTCAAGGAGCGGGGTGTAGCATCCGGGCCTCCCCGCCACTGCCCCCAAAAGAGTTAAAGAACGCCCCACAGCCCGCACAAACTCCGAGCCCACCTAACACTGAGGAGCTTCTCTCCTGTGGGAGAAAGAGACTTAGCGGATGCAAAGCAACAAGCATTTATTAGGCACCTGCTGCATGCCGGGATACCCAGACAAAAATACCCTGGTGCCGGCTCTGGAAGACCTTAAGCTTACCCAAGGGAGAGATTGTTCATATGGAACGATATAACTTCCATAACAATAAAATTATGGTAACGAAGACCCGGATTCTAAGTCCTCCTCAGACTTGGGTATTGAAGAAATCCAACAGAGCGACTCAACAAGCAATTATTAAAAACCCATTATATATCCCAGGAGCTGAGCTAGGCAATAGAAATATAAAAACAAAAGACCAAAGGTCATCTCTGAGAAACAGTAGTTCTGGATTTGGTGACAAAAGATCTGAGTTCTAATGCTGGCTCTGTCTCCTACTATCCTGCCTAGATGACGTTGGGCAAGTGGCTTTTTTCCTTTTTTTTCTTTTCTTTTCTTTTCTTTTCTTTTTTTCTTTTCTTTTTTGAGGCAATCAGGGTTAAATGATTTGCCCAGGGTCACACAGCTAGTAAATGTCTGGGGCCAGATTTTTTTTTGAACTCAGATCCTCCTGACTTCAGGGCCAGTGCTCTCTCCCCTGGGCCATCTAGCTGCCCCCTGGGCAAATCACTTAATTCTTCTGGTTCTCAACTTCCACTCTGTACAAATGAGAGAATTGAATTCAACTTTTAAGGTTTTCTTCTGCCTCTAAGTCTTGGAAAACAACTTCCTATCTGTGTAACTATGAACATATCACTTTGCCTCAGTTTTTACAGATGAGGCATCTGTAAAATGGGGAGAAAGAACGTGGTCCTGCTATCTACCTTAGGATCAAAGATTGGAACCCAGAAAGAATCTTAGGGGAAACATTTATTTTATTTTTATACCATTTTAAACATTTATAAAGGGAACAAGCATCAATAAAGTGTTCACTATGTGCAGGGGCCTTACAAATATTTTCTCATTTTATTTTCACAACAAACTCAAGAGAAAGCCACCCCCCCCCTTATTACAGTTGAGAAGCCTTGCACAATTAGCAGGTGTCTTGAGGTGATATTTGAAGTCAGGTCTCAGTGACTCCAGACCTAACATGCTATCCACTGTGCTACCTAGCTGCCAGCTACAGCTAGGGAAACTGAGTCACAGAGAAATGACTTACCCACACAAACAAAAATGTTGCAGCATCTAAGTCTGAACCCAGAGCCCCTGCCTCCAAATCAATCGTGCTTGACCCCTTGCCCCATTCTGGAACTCCTAAGGGTGCTTCCTGCAAGGCAAACCTTGAATATTTTGCAGCATGAAGCGTGTTACTTCTCAGTCATGCATCTAATTGTCTCTGTGCTCCGTGTCATCTTCCTGGCGGTGAATGCCTGCTTATGTCTGCAGGCTCAGAGAAGGGGAGTCCCCTCTCCTTCCCAGGAGACATCAGGGCAGTCAGACCAAAGATCTGGCCCTCTTGGAAACTCTGTGAACTCCCCGAGCCTGCAGCCTGTCTCACGGAGGGGGGGGGGGAGGCTTTCAGATCTCCTGCCCCCTCCCACCTAGAAACACCTCATGGATCCAGGCTGAAGTCATGAAAGCAGGAAACGGAGGGATGTTAATGGCTAAAAAAAAAAAAAAGAGCAGGAAGAGAGCAACGAGTGGATTAAATATTGGGGGTGAGTAGGGAGGAGGCGAGGGGGAGCAATTCACTTTGAAGAAAGGAGGCTGAAAAATGAGGTGACTCCCAATCGGGGACGGCTCCTCTGGGTTACAGAATGGCCTCATTTTCTACCTCCCGGAGGCCAGGTCTGAGACGGAGAATGAAAGGCAGGGACCGTGAGCCTTCACTCCTGTATGGTTCCGGGCGCCACAGCATAGAAAGACTATTCACAAGCTCCTTTCTTGACGGCTGCCGGCTGGGCGGCTGGGCTAGCTCCTTCTCCTCCGGGTGCCCGACACGACCTCTCTGATTCCCAGCTGGAGAGTGGAGCTGACCTGAACTGGGGGAGGGCGTCTCTTCTCTGGATGTTTCCCATACAGGTGAGATCACGATCCGGTCTAGAAAGGCCACCGACAAGCCAGAAAGCCCCGATACGTCCGAGGATGTCACGCTCAGGAGGGATGAGGAAATAGCCAAGAAACTGGAGGCGAGAAGGAAAAACTCCAGGGAGATAACAAGTCTTCGCGTACTTGAAGGGTCCTCGTGGAAAAGGGATTGGTTTTGGTGTGTTTGGCCCTAGTGGGCAGAACCAGGAAAATCGCAGGAGGCAAACTTAGGTTGAATGTAAAGGAAAGTTCCCTAAAAATTAGAGAGAGTCTAAAGGAAATGGGGCGGCCCAGGGAGGTAGCAGAGTAATCCCTTATTAGGGATGTTGTAAAGGAAAGGCGGTCCATGGGGCATTAGACCTAGAATCAGGGAGCTCTGAATTCAAATCCTGATTCTGCTACTTACTAACTCTTTAACCCTGGGCAATCCACTTAACTAACCCCTGGGAGCCTCAATTTTCTCATCTGTAACTGGAGAATGATAATAGCACCTACCACCAGGGTCCTGGCAAGAATCAGGTGATACATTGTAAAGCACTTAGCACAGTGTCTGGCATGTGGTAAGCTCTATGTAACAATAATTATTATTATTGTCAGAGTTGGACCAGCTGGCCTCTGGTTCCATACTATATACATTAATATATATCAAGAGAGACTATACACACACACACACACACACACACACACACACACACACACACTTTGTAGAGAGAAAAACTATATTGTGTATATATGTGTGTGTGTATATATATATATATATATACACATATATATATACAATCTAGTTCTATAGAAAATATATGTGTGTGTGTTATAATACACACATACATACATATACTATATGTAGTCTAGGTTCCATAGACTATATATACTATATACATTGATATATATCAAAAGAGGCTATATATTTACCTACATACACACACACACTGTAGAGAAAGGCTATATGTATGTGTATATATGTATATACAGTCTAGTTGTATAGTAGTCTATACTATATGTATATGTAGTCTAGGTTCAAAAGCTCAGAAGGGACTTCTATTCTATTTTTGTTAATAACTTTATATTGACAGAACCCATGCCAGGGTAATTTTTTACAGCATTATCCTTTGCACTCGCTTCTGTTCCGATTTTTCCCCTCCCTCCCTCCAACCTCCCCTAGATGGCAAGCAGTCCTTTACATGTTGAATAGGTTACAGTATATCCTAGATACAATATATGTTTGCAGAACCGAACAGTTCTCTTGTTGCACAGGGAGAATTGGATTCAGAAGGTAAAAATAACCCGGGAAGAAAAACAAAAATGCAAGCAGTTTATATTCATTTCCCAGTGTTCTTTCTTTGGGTGTAGCTGCTTCTGTCCATCCTTGATCAATTGAAACTGAATTAGCTCTCTTTATCGAAGAGATCCACTTCCTTCAGAATACATTCTCCTACAGTATCGTTTTTGAGGTATATAATGATCTCCTGGTTCTGCTCATTTCACTCAGCATCAGTTCATGTCAGTCTCGCCAGTCCTCTCTGGATTCATCCTGCTGGTCATTTCTTACAGAACAATAATATTCCATAACATTCATATACCACAATTTACCCAGCCACTCTCCAATTGATGGGCATCCATTCATTTTCCAGCTTCTAGCCACTACAAACAGGGCTGCCACACACATTTTGGCACATACAGGTCCCTTTCCCTTCTCTAGTATCTCTTTGGGATATAAGCCCAGTAGAAACACTGCTGGATCAAAGGGTATGCACAGTTTGATAACTTTTTGAGCCTAGTTCCAAATTGCTCTCCAGAATGGCTGGATGTGTTCACAACTCCACCAACAATGTATCAGTGGGACCTCTATTCTAAACCTGATATTCTTTCTTGTATTCAGGTAAATATAGTAAAAATGAAATGGTGGCTGGAACTCAATTCATTAGCATGTCAAGGCAGCCAAAGATTGGATCTTTATCACCCAAAATGAAATAGAGATTTGGGTGAGTATCTGAATCAGTTTGAGAGAAACCCTAAAGAACACGTCTTTTCCAGGAAAGGACAAGCCGGGGTCATGAGCTAGATCCCTGGAGCTGCCTTTTGGATAGTCGGGAATCACCAGGAAGAGACTTTCCAATTATCCCCCCAGCGTCATCACTCCTCTGATGCTGGAATTGAGTCCCAGAGAAATGAAGGCACTTCGCCAAGGTCACACAGAAATCATTAATGGTTTGGTTCAAGAAGAGGAAATGATTCTTCCAGGAGGAGCTTATATTACAAAATCGAGAGCCAAATGTCTCCAAAATCAGGGAATACAAATGCCCTCTAGGACTCTCGGGAAAAATGGTCGCTGTCTTCAAGTATCTAAAGGGCACTCAGGTAGAAGAGGGAATTAGACTCAGTCTGATCTGGAAGAGGGAGAGAATGATCGAGAGCAACTGAATGGGGGTTGGATCTGGGACAGGTGATTCGAGTTAAATCCTGAAGTGAACGAGGGATTTCAAGAGATGCAGATGAGAAGAGAGAGAACGTTCCAGGCTCAAGAAACTGCTCCCGCAAAGACCTGGGGTGTTGGTTTGGTAGAACTGCCAGGAAAGCAGGACTCTCTGCCCAGGACGCAGGAGGAGGAAGAATGTGGTCCGTCAGTCAGCCAACATTTATTAAGCTCCTACTATGTACAAGGCGTCATGGTATACTATGGGGATGCAAAGAAAGGCAAAAATAATCCCTGCCCTCCAGGAGCTCCCAGTCTAACAGGGAAGTCCACAAGCAAAAAGAGACGGCAGGATGAGAAGGAGCTTTAGTTCAGTTTAGTTCAGAGAGAAGGCACACTAGCATTACAAGAAATCAGAGAAGGCTTCCTAGAAATGGTGGGATTTAATCTGGGACTCAAAGAAAGCAGAGAAACCAGAGGGTGGAGATGGGGAGGTGGGGATGGAGAAAGTATTCCAGACAGAGACAGCTAGTGAAAATACTTGTAGAAAGGTAGATAAAAGGGTTGTAATAATAAAGGTTTTAAATCTTAAAGGAGGGCCACTATGGGGTGCCCCAATGCACAGAGCACCAGGCCTACAGTCAGGAAGACCTGAATTCAAATCCAGATTCAGATGTTTACTAGTTGGATGAATATCTGGATCAGTTTGAGGGAAATCCCAAAGAGCACATCTTTAGTTTTTCCAGAAAGTCTGATCATGAGAGGACAAACTGGCATCATTAGCTAGACCCCTGAAACTGCCTCTTGGATAGTCGGGAATCACCAGGACAAGACCTTCCCACTCTGGCCCAATCACTTTACCCTGTTTGCCTCAGTTTCCCCAGCTGTAAAATGACCTGGAGAAGAAAATAGCTGACCACTTCAGCATCTCTGCCAATGCAAATGGCAGAAAACCCCAAAGGGGGTGACAGAGAGTTGGAACCAATTACAAAAAGCCTGAACAAATATCAAAAGACTTTGTCTTTGATCCTAAAACCAAGAGGAAGCCATCGAAGCTTCTTCTGACACTGGCCAGACCGTGTTGTCAGATTAGTGACTTGATAGATGGACGTGGCAGAGCCAGGATTCAAACTCTCCTAAAATGAGATTTGGAGCTGGAAGGGTCCTCTAAGACCATCAGGTCTAACTTCTTTTATATCACACAAGAAACTGGTTCCTAGAGAGTTAATTACTTGCCCAAGATCACACAGCACTACGTGGTATGGCCAGGATTCGAACTTTGTGCTTTCCACCACCCGACTCTGTCATCCTTTGATTTGCTTCCTGGGACCACTGCAGACTAACTTCCCTCAGAGCCAGGACAGAAAACTCAGCCTGTCTCCATTAACCCAGGTGCTCGGCTGTCCTAGCGACAACCCTTGACGTGAATTAATGACTTTCCTTATCGCAGCAGCGTGATGCGCCTTCGGGTGGCTCTGTCTGTCTGGGGTGGGGGCCCCTCCTCTCCTCGAGCATCAAAAAGCTCTGTCTGGGGTGGGGGTTACTCTCCTCTCGAGCTGAGAGACGGGAGAGCTGGCCCTCGGTGCCCCCACATATCCACGAGGGAACACCGGGCTCCCAAGATTCATTCACACGATCTGTGTGTGCCCGGGAGCAAGGGAAAATGTCACCGGGTAACAATGTCAGATGGGCCGTGAGCTGCCCACACAAAGGACCCTGGAGATACGTCGGGGAGGGGACCCCTCGCTGACCGGGATTTGAAAAACAGGCGCTGTGAGAGCTCTCATTGCTCACAGAGGGTGCCAGCTTCCCTGCAAATGTCAAGGGCAGCAGGAAAAGGCCAAATTACCATAAATTACCCGGTGCTAGCTCAAGCAACCTAGATAAATGGTTTGGGGAGTTTTCAGTCAATGATGATGAGTCAGCTACGTTTGAACTCCAGAGACCAAAATCTCTGAAGCATACTGGGAGATTATAAACAGGCTGTTTTTATCCCTCCTTAACCTTTCCCTACCAGCCTCAGTTTTTTCATCTGTGAAATGGTGATAGTATTAAGTTTCAGATCTATCTCATAAAGTAGTTGTGAGAATCAAATGAGGGAAAGGAGATAAGGTGCTTTTTTAAGCCAGAAGTTGTCTTGGAAATATAAGGTATTATTAAAAATTGTTAATTAAAATTGTTAAAAATTTAAAAATAATAAAAAATACAGAAGAGTATGAGGAAACTGTCAAAGTAGTCTTTAGGCAGAGATTATAGTAGGATTTCCTTTTTTTGTATGAGTTACACTAGGTCCCTCTCAACTTTTAAATCCAACGAGATGAATGACTCATAGTCCTATCAATCAATCGATTAACCGATGAGCATTTAGTAAGTTCTTAATTGCTGTGCTTGGGGCTGAGGACACAAAATTAAAAGCAAAATAGTCCCTACCTTCAAGAAGCTTATATTCTACAAGCTTGGGCAGAGTCGTAGACATCGTATATGTGCGTATATGTGTGCACATGCAGGTAAAACACATAGGGGAAAAAACCCAAGCATTTATTAAGCATCTACTATGTATCAGGCATTGTGCTAACTCTGTGAAGGGGGTGCTATTATTTCCCCCTTTTTATTTATGAGGAAACTGAGGCATATAACAATTAAGGTGCCCAGTATCTAATAATAAGGATCTGAAGCTGTATTTGAACTCAGTTATTCTTGATTCTAGATCAAGCAATCTGTACCATCTAATATATAAAATGAGATTGAAGATTAGAAAGGAGGGTATATGATAAAGACCACCATCCTCTGTAGAAGATAGAAGTGATGGAATCAAGGGTAGATGTAGAGGGATTGTATTTGACTAGGAAAAGAACCACATCTTTTTTTAGAGACTTTGATAAAGGGAGACATGGTGTTCTCTCTCTCTCTCTCTCTCTCTCTCTCTCTCTCTCTCTCTCTGTCTCTCTCTCTCTCTCTCTCTCTGTCTCTCTCTGTCTCTCTGTCTCTGTCTTTCTCTCTGTTTATCAAGGAATTGTGAGATGAGAAATAGCCTGGATTTTCTTGATAGACTATGAGGTAAAATCTTCAGTTAAGAGGATGGGGGCTGGTGGTGCTAGCAGATGTTTGAGAAGAGAAAAGAAGGTTTAGAACAGACCCTGTGCTGAGTGGTAGAACAATTCATTCCATCTTTCCCCATACCATGTTCCTCTCAAACAAGTCTTCACCCTCCCTCTGACTTCCAATCCCTTTTTTCCCCCATCTCTTAGCTCAAGTGAGGGTCCATTTGAGTTTGAATAACATTTTTCTGGATGTCTTTCTGGATAGTGTTTTATTTTTTCCAAAGATAGTTTTCAACATTAACTTTGCAAAACTTTGTGTTTTAAATTTTTCTCCCTCTCTTCCCCCTGCCCCTCCCCAAGACAGCAAACAATCTGACACAGGCCACTTTTTTAGTCCATTGAGACAACTTTGACTTTCTCCTGCTCTGCTCAGAAACAAGAAAGTAAAAATAGAGGAAGTAGATGGTGGGAGTATTCTAGGCTCTAGGTTTAGCAAAGTGTGAGAAGCAAGAGGACAAGAGGCCTGGGAGTTCAAGACTAGGAGAGAGCACAGAGTTCAATTTGAGGGTTGGGATGGGAAAGAAAGGAAAATGAAGCTAAAACAAGGGTAATGATCTAGGGAAGTGCTAAGAGATGGGGGGGAAAAGGGATTGGAAGTCCAAGGGAGGGTGAAGACTCAGTCTGAGAGGAATGTGGTATGGGGAAAGATAGGATAATCAGGAATTATTATGGCAGAGAGGAAGGATGCAGTAACTGGTGGAGAAAGAAATTCTATGAGTTAGCAGCTGAACTTTTTTTGGGAAAAAGAAGGACAATGTCTCTTGGGATTGGTAAATAACAGCCAGCAGGGTCCAGATACATTTGGATACAGTATTCCTCAAAGGAAGGGCACTTGCTGAGTAATAATAAGAGGGAGATGGTCTGGAAGTGGCGATGAGAAGTACAGAATATTTAGTTTCTCCCCACGCTAGGACTAAGTTTTCAGGACATGAGAGAAGAGATGATTAGGATGGGAAAGAATGGTTAGGAAGGTCATGTGATTGAATCCAGGCTTGGGATGGAAGGATAATAAGAGGAGAAGATCTAAAGTGAAGTGGAATTTGCTAATTATGGAATAGGAATTCCAGAAGCACCGGTAGAAAGGGCAGTCTGATAGGGAACAGGACACTGGAGAAATAGAATTGAACGGAATAAGAATAAAAGATTGAAAACAGGAACTAGGGAGGCGAATGCTTTGTTGAGAGGTGCTGGGATTAAGAGTGTATAATTGACATCTTTTTTGGAGAATGAAGAAGGAAGCTGTAAAAGGGAGTGTTTCTGCTGCTTATGGCTCAGAAAGTGAAATGACTCATCCATGGTCATGCAACCAGTAAGGAAAAGCATCTAAATCTTTTATATCCAAATTCAGCATTCTTTCTAGCTAAGGTGTGCAGTGAACAGAGCTCTGGACTTCCAGTCAAGAAAATCTGACTTCAAATCCATCCTCAGACACTTAATAGCAATGTGACCCTGGATATGTCACTTCACTTAAATGGAGATAATAATAGAGCCTACTTCCCAGAGTTGTGAGGTTCAAATAAGATAATTTACTTTGTAAACCTTAAAGTACCACATAAGTATTAGCTATTGTTATTACTATTATTATTATATCATGCCATGATGCTTTCTCCTTCCTCTTGTTATGATAAAAGAATAGTTGACTAGGATGCTTCTTAAAAAAAAAAAAAAGTTGTATTGGGCCTGGAATCAGACACTTATTAGCTTTATAACCCCGGGCAAGTCATTTTATCTCTATCAGTTCTCTCAACTTCCAAATGGAGACAATGATGGCACCTACCTCTCATGATTGTTCTAAAGACAAATCATAATATGATATATAATATATACAGTAATTATAACTATTATTATTGGTTCATCTCATCATGCTTTCTTCTTTTCCTTGTTATGATAAAAGGATAGTTGATTTATATATTTCTTTTTTTTTTAAAATCTGTATTTATGTCTTTGGGTCTGGAGTCAGGAAGATAAGTTCAGAGCTGCCTGTATGGCAAGTCACCTACCCTCTGTCTGCCTCAGTTTCCTCATCTGTAAAATGGAGATAATAATATCATCTATCTCCCAGGGTTGTTATGAGGATCAAATGATATATTAATTGTGAAGTGCCTAGCATAGTATCTGGTACATGATAAATGCTATATAAATGTCAGCGAGGTTCTGTTCTGGATATATTGTTCCCTCCTCCAAATAATCTCCTCCTTATGACAAGAAATAATTAGACGAACCCAAGTGGTACAGTCACAGAGCATGCGCCATTCTGCTCTGTCATCCTTCATCTTATTCCCTAAAGGAAGGAGAACTTGGTTTATGTTCTTCTAACAAAAAGTTTAATCTCTGACAGGTGGCAGGGGAAGATGCAGTGAGCAGTGTCACCTTTCAGGGAAGAGATTGATTCTCAGGCCCAGTGGCTTACATAATGGGCAAGTGGCACCTGTGTCCAGCAGGTAAAAAGCCATTACAAATTCATTTCATTCAACTTCCTCATTTGATAAAGGAGGAGATCAAAACTCAGAGGAAAAGTGCCTTGCCTCAGGTCACACAGGATTTAAATCCAGGTTTCCTGTGGCAAATCTGTGCTCTCCTTCCTGAGGTAGGCCGGTCCCTCCCCTGAGGATTGTAATAGGGAGAGGTGACCCTGAGTCTTCCAAAGCTTGCTGGCTGCGTACAGGATGGACAGACTTCCAGTATCGCCTCAGCGGCACCTTCATCATCCAGGGACCAGCCTAGCCGAGTATGCTTTGGCCGCTACATAATGAATATCTGGGGCCCCGGAAACTCACACAGTTGTTAACCATAAAGTGGAAGGATTGTGATGGAGGTGAATGTCAGGGCCTAGGCAAAGAAAATGACAAATCTCTGATTCACTGAAGAAAGCTACTGGGGGAGGAAGAATAGAGGAAATGGCCTGAATCTCTGAAAAATCAGCCGTGGGGCTTAGGATCAGGGGACCATGCCAGGAAGGATGGCTGTGCAACCCTGTTTCTGCTGAATATAAAGATGAAGGAAGGACCGGTATAAAGACAGAAAACTTTTTTAAAAACTGAATCTCCCTTGTGGCTGGTGCCTTCCCAGGTTACTCAATCAGTGCACCAATGCTAAAGATGTGCTTATAGGGCAAAGCAGTTGCCGGGACTCTGTGGTGTAAAAAACAGTTACCAGTGGGACAGCTAAGCCACTTCTTTACAGGAGAGGAACCTGTATCAAAAGAACCCCCGATTTAGAGAAAACCTGGGGAGGCAGCGGACCTGGGGCTCCACTCTCAACCTGCCATCTAAGAAATCTACTAATATGACTTTGGGAGGG
Source organism: Antechinus flavipes (assembly GCF_016432865.1). Lineage (NCBI taxonomy): Eukaryota > Metazoa > Chordata > Mammalia > Dasyuromorphia > Dasyuridae > Antechinus > Antechinus flavipes. The sequence goes on from NC_067398.1 coordinate 691,749,882, forward strand.
GCCAGAATCTCTTGGAACCTCAGTTGGACCAGGAGGAGCTGAACCAGATAACTGTAAGGGGGGATTTGTAACAACCAATTTATGAGCATTTCTGAACCCCTGTTAAGAGCTAGAGATTTTAAAAAAATCAACAAGTTCTTGCCTTCAAAAAACATATTCTTTTGAGAGAGAAAATATGTACACATACACATCAGTAGATACCATAAGATAAGTAGTATTATGCGTGTGTGTGTGTGTGTCTATATGTGTATGTGTATGAATATGTGTATATAGACAAACATACTTTATGTTTGTATGTGTGTCTGTCTGTATATATACTTTTTTTTGGGGGGGGGGAGGGGACCAGCACTGTTAATTGGCAAATGAAGGAAAAAATTTGTCTGGGAGTTGGCACTTGAGCCAAACTGTCACCAGAACATCTATAGGCCCTTGACTGTGAGTTCCTTAAGGTCTTTGTATTTGTATTCCCACTACCCAGCTTAGGGCCTGGCACATAGTAGGTTCATAGTCAATGTTTGCTCACTGACTGACTTGAAATATAGTGATCCTAAATTGGGACGTGTAGGACTAGAAAACTTTCAATAGAACTGGGTCACCTCCAACAGCTCTGGCTCCTTGCTAAAGGACACGAGTGACCCAGCTGCTGGGAAAAGGTCCCTTGTTCCCCTGGAATAGGGGGAGGGGATTGTATGGGAGGAGAAAAGCAACAGAGGAAGAACTGGTTAGGTGAAGCCAGATGAAGGAGAAAGAACTTTCTCTCTTTTGGAGGACACTTACATCCCAGCTCTCTTTGGACTTTCCGAGGGGAGAAAGAGCAATTTCTCTCTCTTTTCTTCATCCCAGCAGCAATGATGGCTACAAGTACATGGTCATGGCGCCATATGCCTGCCTCAATAATCCCAAGACTGGATCTCTGTGCCTCTTCTGCTTTGTCTTTCTTTCCTGGAGCACTAGACAGAGGCCCCGAGAGATAAAAGCTTCCATCTTTGGTGGCTACATCCTGAATTTGAGACTTCCCTGGATTTTTTTTTTTTAATAATAGCAGCTTTTATTTATTTCATGCTTTAAGGTTCGCAAAACATTTACTATAGGTACACGTGCTTCCACAATATTATTTATTCCTCAAAACATTGTTTTAAAATAAGATACTTTTCTATAAATATTTTGTACCCATTTTACAGGGTAAAATGTGGCTTAGAAAAGATAAGGAAGTCAACCACGGTCACAGAGATAGTAAGTGTCACTTCCCTGGATTCTTGAACAGATGTTGGCTGTCCATCAGAAGGGCTTCTGGGAACTATTCTACTCTTCAGAGGAGAAGATGGCAACGAGGATCCTGCTGGATAGAAGAACTGGATTGGGTGTTTTGCTTGGATGACACAAATCCAAAGGGAACATGATATATATGTTTAGCACTATGTCCGAAGGGCTATAAAATCATGCATACCCTTTGACCTAACAATACCACTACTGGGCATGAATCCCAAAAAAGATTTTTTTAAAAAGGAAAAGGATGTATGCATTCAAACATATTTACAGCAGCCTTCTTCTTAAAGCGGAGAACCGGAGGGGATGCCCAGCAATCGAGAACGGCTGAATAAATTGTGGCATGGGATCGTGCTGGAATATTATTGTTCCGTGGGAAAAGATGGGCAGAATGCTCTTAGAAAAACCTGGAAAGTCCTTCATGAATTCGAGCAAAGTAAAATATACTGCGGACAAAGCAATACCGTGGGATGATCAGCTGTGAATGACTTGGCCATTCTCAGCAATACAACGATTCACAACTACTCTGAAGGACTTATGATGAAAAATGGCATCCACGCCCAGAGAAAGAACTCATTGTGTTCAAATACAGATTGAAGCATATTTTTAAAATTCTTTTTTTCTTGAGGGTTTTTTGGGGGGACCCGTTTTGTTGTTCGGGGGAGATTTGTTTTCTTTTACAACATGACTTTTATGGAAATATTTTGCATAACTTCACATGTGCCTTAATGGGGAGTGGGGTGGGGAAGAAGGAAGAGAATCTGACACTAAGGTTTAAAAACAAGTGTAAAAATTGTTTTATGTGTAACGGGGAAAATAAAAATATTAAATATTATAAATATATGTTCAGCCGTTGGACAAAGGGGTTTTTACCTTGTAGGAGAATATAGTAGGATGATAGATTATTTATTTATGCTTTAGGTATTTGTCCATGTGCATTTATGGACCTTTTGGATTTTAAGCACTTCTTTTATGGTGAAGGAAATAAATAGCTATTCCTCACCTCCTGATATGTACTTTTAACATTGAATATCTTTTTTCTTTTTCTTTTCTTTTCTTTTTTCTTTTTTTGCTGAGGCAATTGGGATTAAGTGACTTGCCCAGGGTCACACAGCCAGGAAGTGTTAAGTGTCTGAAGCCAGATTTGAACTCACATCCTCCTGACTTCAGGGCTGGTGCTCTATCCACTGCACCAACTAGCCACCCCAATTGAATATCTTTTTAAGAAGGAAGCCTGTTTACCCTTTTCGAATAGACAGCAGACATGAGCTTTGACGCTTAAATTTTGTTCCCAGATTTCTCCAGATGTCCAGGCTCAGGGAATCAGAGCTGGAAAAGTCTAATCCCTTTTATTTCTGACCAGCTTGTGATGAATCTGAACTTCACGTGAGTCTGAGAAGGGACTCCTTTTCTGGGAGGAATTTATGAAAGTGATATTATGGACCACTTATACATATCTATGTGTATACACACATCCTATACATACACATACATGTGTGTACATGTAAACATACACACAATCCTATACATACACATGTGTAAACATACATGTGTATACATGTAAACATATACATGCACACACACATATATTACTGTGAAATATGTGCTGGTTTTAGAGAGTTCTGAGTTCAAATCCCAGTCCCACCATTTACTAACACTGTGACCTTGGACAAGTCCTCCCTGGGCTTCACTTTACTCACCTTCAAGTTTACCTTAGGGGCTGTGAAAGATGATACGTAAAGAAAGAAGGTATGACTTACCAGGGCATATTTGTTCAGGCTAATTAAAAATGTACAAGTCAGTGTTAAGCACACGTGGGTTTGGGGACTCCTTGCAATAAATTTCCCCAGGGAGTCGCAGGTCCTGCTACAGGACTCAATGGGGGGGGGGTGTCAAACAGCACAAGCAGTGGCGAACTGAGAGCTGAGGGGACAGAAATCGAGTTCTGAGATGAGCTGAAGGAAGCTGAACTTCAGGCTGAACCTCCTTCCCACAGGCCTTGGGGATCAGTCCCGGAGTAAGTCAATGTTTGTTGAGTGACTGAAGCTCTGATGTCAGCTCTGCGCACCTGGGCTCCCAAGTTAACAATGTCCCCTGACTCTCCCTATTTGTTGTCGAGCTCCCGTGCGCCTCCCTGCCCTGGGGACCCTTTTTTTCCTTGTAATGATGCCCTGAGATCTTCACCTGCGAAAGTTTTCCCCGACGCACCCCACGTAATCCGCAGAGCAGAACACAAGCACTTGACTTGGACATGACTTAAATCATGATTCACCTGTTTTTAGCTTGTGTTCCTGCCGAAGCACCCCCTCTCCCTACAGTCGTTGGCAGGGCGGGCCCTCATACCTGCTGACTGTTCTGGAGGCCGTGGGCCCAGCAGGCGACACCTGGGCATCTTGCTTAGAATTTTAGTCGGTTCCTGGTAACCTATCAGAGGGGATAGGAGAGGATGGGGTGCCTGTCTTCAAATATTTGAATGGCTGGCATTCAGGGCTCATACATTTGGAGGAAAGTGCCTCAAAAGCTTCTAGATCCCTTCATTTTACAGATGAGGGATACCGAGGCGCAGGAAGGTCAAATGAATTACCCCCAGTTCATAAAGTAATAAAAGGCAAAGCTGGGATTTCAACCTCAGTCCCCGAGACGCCAAAGCTCCCCACGGTCCCAAATCCCCCAATCCCTCTGCCGTCCCACGTTGCTGCCCACCTGCTTGGTCTCAGGTGAATTAGGAACAACGAGCAGGGGTTGCTTCTGGATCCATGGTGGGAAAATCTGCCTGTCCCAGAATGCCATAGGCTGTCTCCTCCTGCCTGGAGATCTCCAAGTAGATGCTGGGACAGACTGGGAGGTCTCCGAAGGCCCTTCTAGCCCTGAGATTCTAGGATTCTCCCGTGGTCCGGCCTAGCCAAAGACAAGCGGCTCTGGCTTTGTCCCCGTCTCTCCATCTCTGATATTCTACAGTTTCTTGTTCTTGAAACAGAATAATGTGATAACCAGATTGCCTTGGTCTGCTTGGCCCCACGGGGTGGGACCGGGCAGAACTGGTGAGAGGGAGAAAGGGGCCAATTCTGATAAGGAAAAATCTACTCACAGCAGGGCTGCCTCTAACTTCCTGTCCCTGGAAGGGCTGAAGTGGCCACTATGTCCACTAGGGAGGTCTGGGGGGGTATGGGCCAGCTGAGAGGCCTCCCGAGGTCTCTTCTGCTCTGAGAGTCTCTGATTGAATAAAAGTTCAAGGTTCAGGTTCAACCATCCAACTCATCCCATTCCTGTGTATCACAATGGATAGGAAGGAAGGATATAAGCAACTATTAAGTTATGTACCTATAGGACCAGTCAGGTGTGCCAGACTTAGAGTTTGGATTAAAATCTGGCCTCAGACGCTAGATGTGTCACCCTGGGCAAGTCATTTAACTGTTTTATCTCAGTTTCCTCATCTATAAAATGAGCTGGAGAAGGAAATGGCAAACTACCCTATTGTCATTGCCAAGAAAACCCCAAATGGGGTCACAAAGAGTCAAGGGAAACTGAAAATTACTACTGTTGTACTTTTGTTGTCCTGACCCAGTTTCCCTAATTGTCCTATTCAGTTGCCTCAGATTATAACCATTTCTTCTTAATGTTTAATGGGATAAAGGTCTTTATCCATTTTAGACATCATTAGACTATCAGGAGCCTCTCTGGTACCTCCCTCCATTGTGTCATCCTAGGTGCCTCCCCCCATTAGGTCAGCCCCATCCAGGTACCTCCCCTATGATGCCATTGTTCTTGTTACCCTATAAAAGAATCTTGTATCTGAAATTCAGGGCTGGATTCTTGGAGGGCTTGGATCTCATTCAGCCCTGGGACCAAACATGGATCCATTGGTCCCAGTAAATCTCTCCATTTAATAAACTATTAAATTGCTCTCTAATCTCTGTCTTGGTCAGTTTCTGGGACATTACACTACAATAAAAATGAACCAGACACAGCGCTGAGTGTTCTACAAACACCATCCCTTCAGAAAAACCTGGAAAAATTTACATGAACTGATGCAGAACCAGAAGAACACTGTACATACCGTGTTTCCCCGATAATAAGACCTATCCCGAAAATAAGCCCTCCCCTTACTGTGTAAGGTTCCTCTAAAATAAGCCCTCCCCCGAAAATAAGCCCTATTGAGATTGCTACTGTAGTGAAGGTGATCCCCTGCGCTACACGCTACATTACGGTACCCTCTGTATGCACCGTCCCTCCCCAAACCCCCCGGGTGAAATGCATGCCGAGCTCTGAGCTGCATCCAATCAGAGCTGCAGCAGTGAGCGCGTCATCCTGTTCTTCCCCAGTGATTTGCTTGCTGGCACCATTGAGAGCAGTGCTGCGGAGGAGAGCTGAGGCAGGACAACATAAAAACCCGGTATGTAAGCGGGAGTGGGGGGGCATGATGGAGGATAAAAGGGGCATGATGGAGGATAAAAGAAGAACTCAGGGGGCATGATGGAGGATAAAAGAAGAACTCAGGGGGCATGATGGAGGATAAAAGAAGAACTCAGCCAGCACTCACCGCGCTAAAGAAATGAAGAACTTCCTTGCAGAGAGAAGAACAGATTAAGTAATGATTCCTGCAGGAATGACTGCCTATCTCCAGACTCTTGATATTGCAATAAACAAGCTATTCAGGGACCATTTGCACATGGAAGTCAATGACTACATTGAAAATCAGCATGGAAACTTTGTGAAGCCCTGTCTGCAAGAAGTCGTGACTCGGGTGAAGAAGTCGTGGGATAAAATTACTGACAACTGTGTCACCGAGGCACTATGAGCAGGTTACCTGGACAAGACATGGTCATTTAAAGAGAGCTATACTGCTGGACATGACAGATCGGGTCCACTTCTTCTGAAGGAAATAGAGGCGCAAGACATCCAGGATGGAATTCAGGGTATGGACACTTATGACGTTGTTGAAGAAGATGACATGATCATTATTGAATAAAGGTACCTTTTTTTTGTTCACATTTACCTGTTTATCAAAATTGCTGTCAATGTTCATTAAAATAAGCCCTCCCCTGAAAATAAGCCCTCTGGGGTTTTTCTGTCCAAAAAAATAATAAGACAGTGTCTTATTATCGGGGAAACACAGTAGTGACAGCAACATTGCGTGATGATCAACTTGGCTCTTCTTAGGAATACAATGATCATCCACATCCAGAGAAAGAGATATAGAGACTAAATGTAAATGGAAGCATTCTATTTTCACTCTTTTGTTGTTTTTTTCTTTTCTCTTTTGTTCAATGATTCTTTCACAACACCACTAGTGGGGAAATTAGTTTAATATGAAATATGTTTAATATGATTGTACATGTGTAACCTATATCCGATTGCTTGCTATTTTGGGGAGGCAGGAGGAAAAAATTGGAAATCAAAATCTTATTTAAAAAAAGAAAAAAACAAACAAACATCATCCCATTTGATTCTCACAACAACCTGGGTGCTATGATAGTGCTATTAGAATTCGGCTTTTATAGGCAAACAGAAGTTAAGCAATTGCTGAGGGCTACACAGCGAGGAAGAGTCTGAGGCTCTCAGCCCAGCCTCTGCCCTCCTGGGCTTGGTCCTACAGGTAGAGTTCTGGACTGGCGTTCAAATCCAGGACCAGACGCTTTCTAGCTCTGTGATATTGGCAAGTCTCTCAGCCTTTCTCTTCCTTCATTGATTTGGAACTCAAGGTTTTTAAAAATGGATGTCAAAAGGAAGATAATCATAGTACCTCCCTCCCAAGGTTGTTGTGAGATGTGTGTAAAGTCATTCGCAGACTTTTAAATGCTAGATATTATTATTATCATCATTATCCTCCGTGGATCCCTCAGTTGGCTTCAGGTTAAGAATTTCTGAATTAAAGAATTATGAATATTTAGCCTAGAGAAGAAAAAGCTTCCAGGAGACATGAGAGCTGCTATCAAATATTGGAAGGTTTCTCACTTAGAATCGAGATTGGACCATTCTGCTCAGCTCTAGGCACAATGAGTGGGGGGAGGGGAGTTTACAGAGACAGAATTCAGCTGGACATAAGGAAAACCTTCCTAACAACGGTGGTCGGCTTCCGCTTGATGGAGGTCTTCAGGCAAAGAAAGCAGAGAGAAGATTCCTATTCAGTCTGGGTTGGACCAGATCACTCCTGAGGTCCTTTCCAGCTTTAAGACATGGTGGTTTTGGAAAACCACCTTAACCAAAGCAGGGACTGTGAATTTTTTTCTCTTCCCTTTACTATTGAGAGATATTCTGGGCTCTGCCATCATTAAGTTCCATCATTAGATGTATCTCAGAAACAGGTTTAAGGGGCTAGATAGCTTTCTTGTCCCATCGGCCCTAGGGCGACGAGGGAGGTCCTCCAAAGCACCAGTGGGGATGGTGGATGAGGAGGAAACTGCATGTCTTGCCAAGTCACTAGCTGAGCGGGAGGTGCTGACATGGGTGGAACCTACATTGCTTGGATGCGGGGGCCGAGAGGACATTAGACTGACCCTGACCTGACTTGGTATGGGGGACAGAGAGGAGTTAGGGAAATGAGAAAAGTGGAGCATTGTTGCTATCTGGACAATCTTCCTAAGGTCAGAGTTCATCAGGAAGGGAAAAATTGGAGGCAGGATGCTTTATTTTTTTGCACCATGCTATACAGAAAGCCTTTTATTTTGGACCAAGGCAAGGGATCTCAGGAAGCACGTCTTTGAAGGATTTTCTACCAGAATAGAAGGTGCAGAAGAAGCCCCTGGGAACTGTCTATAGAAAACTATAGGTCCAATACCATGAAAGCAGGTAACATTGGAGGAATGATTCCAGGTAGTCCCCAGAAGATGACATGGGGAGACCTCTAGTTGTCTGGGAGAAGGGTTTATCAAGGACCAGCATCATAAACTCTAATGTGAGCTTTTTAAATTTTCTCTGACTGGTAAAGAAACTCCCCCCCACCCCTTCTTTTAGCCTAACAAACCACTTGCTTTCAAAGATAGCAAATATTACCATCCCTATCTTTTCAACAAGGAGAATGAGACTTGGAACAAGTCTCAGGGTCACATAGCTAGTGAATGATAGAAATAGAAGTCCAATGTTACTTGCCGTGATGCCGTAGAGAAAGATTTCTGTAAACAATAATTGGGTTCTAAAGCCTGTATAATGCTTTACGTGTATTATTTCATTTAATCTTCATGCTATCCATGTGAAGTAGATGCTATTATTATCCTCATTTTATATATTTAGAATAAGAGACAGAAAAAAAGGTTAAATGTCACACAGCTGATAAGCAGCAAATTCAGATTTTGCTAATTTAAAGTCACAGGGGATTGTTGTTGTTGTTCACTCATGTCTGACTCTTTATGAGTCTATGTAGGTTGTTGGGTTGTTGTTGTTGTTTTTTTGGCAAAGATATTGGAGTAATTTCCTATTTCTTTCTCCAGCTCATTTTACAGTTGAGGAAACTGAGGTAAACAGGGTTAAGTGACTTGCCAAAGACATACAGCAAGGAAGTATCTGAGATCAGATTTGAATTCAGAAAGATGAGTCTTCTGACTTCCTAACTGGCACTACTAGCCACTGTGCCACTAATCTTCCTGGCAGAATGCCAATGTTTTTGCTAGGATCACAGATCCTGTAAGAGTCCTTAAAGTCAATTCCCTTAATTTTTAAAGATTATGAAACTGAGGTCCTACTTTCCCAAAGTCATGAAAGTAGTAAGTCATCGGGCTGAGATTTGATCCCAAATCTTCGATTCCAAATACTGAGCTCTTTACATTGAATCACAGCCTGCATCAATGCATTAGTTATGCATTTGGTTGTACATTAGGCAAAAGATAAAGAGATGAGGTAAGCACAGGTGATGAGTCAGGTGATCATTATTGTCAGGATATTAACTCCTCTGGAGTTCCTGATCCAGGCCACAATCACTTACTATCCCAAACCGTGCTCCCTACCTCCCCACAGAGACACGATGGACCTTTTGGACACAGCCAATTTGGGAAGGTTTGACTATGCAGATTCTTCAAGAGTTTTGTTTTCCCTTTTTAAAAAATAGTGGGGGTGAGTTGAAGAGAAAAAATAGATTTTTTTTTTTTACAAAAAAAGCAAAAAATAATTTTTTAAATTAAAAAAGGAAAAAGAAAAAAACTTCTGTTGGAGTTCCTTCTTCACCTTTCTTCTCCCTTCTCTTCCTTCTTCTATGGCCATGTGCCAGGTAGCTTTCATAATCTTTAGTCTTTGCTGTGGTCACTAGGCCTTATCACCAATAGCAACTAGAGATGAATTCATACTTACAGGGAACTGGACTCAGGCTTGAGGCCCCAGAGAGACGTGAAGCATCATACCTGCCTCAAATGACTTAGGAAGCAGTGAAGGAGACAGGAGCAACACACCAGTACGAGTTTTAGAAGCAATACAAGGCGGGATGTGCTCTGGGTCAAATCAAGGATACACATCAGGTGGCAGGGTAGATGTGAAGTCAGGGGTTCTAAGTTCAAATTCTCCTCCTTCAGTCACTTATTTGCTGTGTGATCCTGGGCAAGTCATTTAACCTTCTCTGAGCCCAATAATAATAGCACCAACCTCACAAGGTCATTCAGAAGATCAAAAGAGATAAAGGGGACAGAATGCTTTGCAAACTTAAAAATACATCATGCAATTCTGATTTCAGGATCTCAAAGAAGACAAAACCTCATCTACCTTCAAGGAACTTCTGGGAACAAGATACATTCTGTTTCTCTATTTCCACAATAAAATGGGAGGTCCTTGGGCTTCTGTCTCCTTCCTGTATTTGGGTCACTAATCGGTCTCACTTCATCCAACCTCTATCTAATCGTCATCCTCCACATAATTGTTGCAGTAACCAATAACCTCCCATGCTCAAAAACTTTCAGTGGCTCCCTATTGCCTCCAGGATAAAATACAAATTTTATTGTACATTTTATATTGTGATATCTGGCTCTTCCTCTCGCCCTCCCTATTCAGAATTATTTTATCTTAATCCCTTTCACACACTCTATGTTCCCAGTGTCTCATTGGTTGCTGCTTGAATTCAGCATTCTCCTCAAAGGTCTTTGAACAAGATGTCCTCTTGTGGTGAATGACCCCCTTCCTTATTTTAGAAGCCCTAGCTCTTGGAGTCCTCCTATTACAGAGAAGTCTTGCTGACCCTTCTTTCTGGAAGAGTCTCCTCCGAGCCCAAATTTTCTTGTGTTTATACCATTTTCTTGGGTATAGAATATTTCTCCCAGTAGAATATAAGCTCTCTGAAGGTGGGGCTCTCTTAGTGCCTTTAGATCCCCAGCATCTAGAATCCACTTAACAGAAGGAGTCAAATTGGAAGGGTGGTACTCCCCCCCACACACACACACATTCGAGAATGAAGGTTGGGAGCATTCGAGAGGCCATCTAGGCCTGGGCCAGCCAGACTCCCCCTGTGTCCATGAGGTCCAGGACAAAGCTAAAAGACCACAGGATCTCAGTTCTCAGAGAGCTGGCCAAACAAACAACCTATTTCTAGTCATCTCTCAAGGAAGACGCAAGCACAGGCAAATATTCTCCTTGTGTGGTTTTCTTTTCAATGGGAAGAGAAAGGACAAGTGAGAAACTAATGAATGGAATCCTTGGGCTCCTGGCCCCTTGCCCGGGCTCTGCCTCTCTGCCTGGGAGTACAGACTTTGGCTATCAGACCCAAATGAAAAGGAGAGGTCCCTGGCTCCCTAGATGGACTTGGGGCCCGCCCGGGATGAGGGGGAGCCCAGTGTTCCTCCTCCAGTGAATCCTGGCTGCTCAGCTCAACCCAGCCAGAAAGTACTGAGTGAGGAGGAAAGATGGACTTCTTCCTCCTTCCTTTTTCTCTTCCTTCTTCTTCCTCCCTTCTCTTCTTCTACCTCCTTCTCCTCCATAATACCTATTGGGAATTTGAACCCAGAGCTTGCGACTTCTTACTCAAGTGGGACTGGATAACATGGCCCGAGGTCCCAGATTTGGGGAATACACGTGTTGGGAGCAGCGCTTTCTGCTGTAACACCTCCTTCATGGCTTGAGATGGTGTCTGGCTTAGAAAGCATCCGAGGGATAAATCATTCACCTGCTTCTGTCATTCCTTCCTAGCACACTGTTTCACAGGTGGGGAAAATGACTCCTTTTGGTAATTGAATAAGTAGCGGGATGTAAGCCGGAATGTTGCTGTCTTCCTGATAGCAGACAGGATGATGGAAATGATGGATGCCCTGGATCCCTGCCTGCACCTTTTAATTCCTTCTGCCGGGTCTCCATGTTTCATTCCATGTAGCTGGAAGATCAGGAACATTTGCTATGAATAGATCCATCAGAAACTCGGTTCTTTCTCTTTTATGGGTCAATTGTTAAACTACTGTCACGGATACACATGCACACGGACACACAGAACATACGTGCCCCGGCTTGTGGGGTGATAACCGGGGGGGGGGGTCTGTGTCTGGGTCAGAGAATAGCCCCGTCCTTACTCATTCGGCCATGGCTGAACCTTATTTCACCCCAGCCAGCTACGGCTCATCGGGGACTGCCTTATCCACCGCCTATTGGTGGGTCTGGAGCCCGACCGTGATGCAGTCAGAGAAAAGGGGCTACACCCAGGGCGGGCGGGAGGGGAGCCGAGGGTGGGCAGAGAAGAGCCTGCATTTGAACAGTTGACCCTGGGGCAAGGGAAATCTGGAAGAAAAATTTCCCCAAAAGCAAAGAGGGGAGGGGCAGGTGCTGACAGCTGGAATAATAAAGATGCTGTCTGAGGCAAGTTGGACACAGTCGACTTTATAACCAGCCCTGAGCAGCTTTATTTAAGTAGGGAAGCAGGTCCTTGATAGGTTAGAAAGTCAGCTACTGTTTCAATCATGCACTGTCATAATAATAATAATAATAATAATAATAATAATAATAATAATATTTATATAGCACGTACCATGTACCAGACACTGTGCTAAAAACTTTCTAATTATTACCTCATTTGATCCTCACAACAAGCCCAACAGCTATGTGCTATTAATTATCACCCTGTCTTACAGATAAGGAAACTGAGGCAAACAGAAATTAAATGACCTACCCAGGGACAAACAGCAAGGGTAAAAGGATGGATTTGAACTCAGCTTTTCCAGACCCAGAGCTCTATCAACTGCGACACTTCCTTGCCCCACTCCCTTTCGAATGGAAGTTCTTTGAGGGCAGAGACTGTTTTTACTTCTTTCTTTGTTTCTCCAGCACTTAGCATGATGCTTAACATATGGTGTTCAGTCGTGACCCCATTACGGAGTTTTCTTGGCAAGGATACTGGAGAGGTTTGCCATCGAAAATAGGAGTGAAGTGGCTTGCCCAGGGTCACACAGCTAGTAAGACCTGATATACAGTAAGAGCTTAATAAATGCATATCCATTGATTGTCCTTCTTGCCTCAACTACTCTCTCAGTCTCAGCGTCTGAGTGTATCTAGCTGCTATCTCAGTCTCTGATGTTAGAAGCTTATATATTCTGGCCATTGGGGATGTCTGGAAGAAGATTTCCAAGGAGCAAATGAAGGGGAGCAGGTGCTCCTGACAGAAGTCAGTGGCTTATTTTGTCCCAAACTGAGGCAGACCCTGAAGAGTGAGTCCCTAATGCCCTGATTTCTGCCTGAAATGAAAGAGCCCGAATCCGAGCTTCTTTATAAAAAATGGCATTTGCACTTAGGAATTGCCCTGGAATCTTGGTTAATTAAGGTAACTCCTTCCTGAAGCTCCTAAGTAAGGCAGCCAAACAAAGATGGAGGGAGCTTCTCGAGAACTTGGGTTTGACTGGATTCCCATAGAACTTCTAGGTCATCTCTTGGCACTTGAGTGTTGATTGACGGGAGTGGAAAATAACAGCTTTACCATCAGAAGAGATTTGGTAGATCATCGAAATCAGGGATTCCTAAGCTTTTTTGTGTCTTAGTGAAGCCTACAGATGCTTCTCAGAATAATGGTTGTGGAAGAAAATACGCAGATGTGCTGAGGAAACTGATTATAGTAAAATCCAGTTATCAAAATATTTTTCCCATCCAAGCTCATCGATCTCCTGAAATCCTCCCATGGGCCCATAGACAAGGAACCATGGTCAGGTTCACTTCTTTTGTCTTAGAGATGTGAGAATCTAACGAAACGACCTGTCTGGTAGTATTTGAGATGGGATTCGAACTCGGATCTTCCTGGTTTTATCCGCTGAACCACCTAGTTGCCTTTGTTACAAAGGAGGGTTCGGAACAGAGGGAGTAAAGCGGGAATACTTCAAAGTGACAGTGATGTCAAAAACAGAGCAGCAATGAAACTCTTTTTTTTCTCCTCAAGAAAATCTGAGGCCCCAGGCCTGCAGGAAGAGAGCCTCAGAGAAGCAGCTTCCCTCGTTTCCAAGCGCCTTGGAGGAAAGCCGGTGGTTTTTTCCCTCTAACACGGACCCAGTCTAAGATTTCTCCACTTAAAACATTTTCTTTATGCATTCCTTTGCAGAATCGACATCCAACAAGCTTCCCCCTTCCCTGCGGGTTGTCAGTTCCTGTTTGGGGAAGACTTCTTACAAAAATAACTCCTGACGTTTTGGTAGGGTTCTAGGGCTCGTACAGAGCTTCAGGCACAGCAGCTCGGCCCAAGATGACAACAATCCTGGGAGGCAATTACTGTCCCATTTTACAGACACAAGAAACTGAGAGAAGATTTGCCCAAAGTCGCCCAGCTAGGGAGATTTGAACCCGTCTCCCTGGCTCTATGTTAGGAGTAGTGGTGGTGGATGGGAGATGGGAAAAGAAGTAGGTGGTTCAGAGGATGATACATCTAGGAGGAATCTTGTTATTATTCTAGTTCAGTTATTTCAGTCACATCTGATTGTTTTTTTCCTTGCAGAGTCTTTTGTGACTCTTTATGACCCCATTTGGGATTTTCTTGGCAAATGCACTGGAGTGGTTTGACATTTCTTTCTCTAACCCATTTTACAGATGAGGAAACTGAGGCAAATTGAGTTAAGTGACTTGCCCAGAATCCACAGCTAGTAAGTGTCTGAGGCTGCATTTGAACTCAACTCTTTCTGACTCCTGATCAGATCAGGGGCTCTGTTCCTGCTTGACCTACAGCAAGTGCTTAATAAATGCTCTTTGGGGTTTGCGTGCAGAAATTAGGGATATCTAACTTAGAGAAGATTGGGGTGAGGGTGTATAGGGGGAATGTGAGCATTTTTCAAGTATGTAAAAGGCTTTCAGGGAGAAGCTGATTGGGCTTGACCTGCTTTTTCCCAGAGAACATGGCTACTAAGGCAGAAGGGGGGGGGGAACATCATTATATTGAGGGGTTGGGCCAAATGGCCTCTAAAATCCCAGGACCTCAAAAATGACAATCCAGATGTAGGAGTGGGGTTTTGATTGAATAGATCAATGACATCTCTCCACCTCACTCTAAGTAAGAAGAAGCTCTGGTGCCTTAATGAGGGGAACAAGTCTCAACGAGTAACGAATTAAAGATGAAATTAAGTTGGAAATCCCTTGGATAAGCAGAGCAAGATTTCATAGCCTGAGTGCTCAGAATGGCCACAGACACTTGTTCCTCCCTGGGCTCCTCTGGAAAGTAGCTGAGCTCTGGGTTCCAGTGAGAGGCAAAGAGGCCGAGGGTCCTAGCTACCGCCCGGAAAGGAGAAGGACATTCCAGCCTCGGTCTTGTTCCCTCCAGCCTCCTCCCTATTGGCCAAAGGAGGACGGGGGAGGCTCTGTGGATCTGGCCCCTCTCATCTTCCCCTGAGCATGGGGGGCTGGCCAGGAGCAGCTGGAGGCAGAGTCTCCCTGGGAAGCTGGGGTGGGTGGGTGCAGTTCCACAGCTCCTGAAAGTCCAGCAGAAAGGATATATCCCATTCAGGGGAAGCACGGGGCCTTCCAGCAAGCCAGAGGGTGACGTGCCACTTTGCCATATATTCCGAACTCACTTTCCCCGGGGATTCAGTAGGTGCTTTTGGAAAAGTGAGTCACAGACTTTGGAAAGGAGGCTCTGATTCTTACTGTACTATCTTAGTTCATGTTCTTTTCTAAAAACTAATTGAGTTTGATGGAATAAATGATTCTGAACACAGAATCATGCCAGAAGCACACCGGAGTTGGGGTTTGAGCCAGTAGCATTGGAATACAACCCATGATCCCTCAAGATTGAGTAGGGGTACCCGGAGACCCAGCCATTTCTCCATCTGGTCCCCACTTGTTCTCTCCCCCTTCAAAAGGAGTGAAGACTAAGCGAGACCCCTGGGGCACACCCTCTCTGCAAGTTGCTGACTCCTGGGTCTGCCCTCCGATGTGATTCCCTTCTGCCTCTGCGCCTGCTGGGTAACCCACCTGCCAGCTCCCCTTCCGTCGCAGTGATCCCACCAGGTGGGCTTTCAGAAACAGGCTGGAGATTTTGACCAGGGCCACCTGAAGCCGGGAACGGCTTTTGTCTTCCCCGGGAAAGCTTCTCCCCCCTGGCTGAAGTCCGTCACTATGCACTCGTAGAGCTCCCAGCCAGAGCCTGGGGAGGTCACCCAGGTGACCTCATGCATTTCAGTCTCAGGGGATTTGCTTCTGGATACAAGGAGCTGTCAGCTGTTCCCACCTCACTGTTCATCTCAGCGTGTTCATCTTGTCGTAGAAAATAAGACCCTGGGACAGGGCTCCCGAGTGGCCAACGGCATGGGTGGTCCTCCTGGTGCCCGGTGGGAGGTGGGCACGGGACAAGTGATCAGGACTGGTGGGTCAGAGCCCGACAAAATCCATCTGTCAGTCAGCCAGCGCTTCGTAAATGCTTATTATGTGTCAGACACTGACACTGAGGATGCAAGGCAAGGCATAAACGGCCCCGTCCTCCGGGAGCTCACAGTTTAATGTGGGGGGACAATAAACCAGCAGCTGTGCTTGTACACACAGGGTACACACAGTGTACGTGGAAGGTGAGCCAGGGGAAGGGGCACTGTGGGAGGGTGGGCAAGGGCTGCTCGCTGCAGGACTCCAGCAGGAGTGACACAGGATTGAACTGAATTGAGTTGAATTTATTTGAATCCAATTCAATTCAATTCAGGTCAGGTCAATCCAGTTCAGTTCAGTTCAGTTCAATCTAGTTCAGTTCAATTTAATTTGGTTCAATTCAATTCAATCTAGTTCAGTTCAATTTAATTTAATCAAGTTCACTTCAATTTGATTCAATTCAATCTGGCTCAGTTCAGTTCGATTCGATTCAAATCAGTGCCATCCAACAATTGTTTATTACAGGTCCAAGGAGAAGTCTAGAGCAGGGGGAGGAGCCAGGCCCGCACCGGACACCTCCTGGCTCTGGGACTGGACCAGGGATTTCCCAGGGATCTCGCCAACGCTCTAGAATTACAAAGGTGCCGACCCGGCTTTGTGGGGGGGAGCTCCTCACACCACTCTAGACATAGGCCCAGCCCCCGACTCCCATGTGTGTAACAGGGCATCAGGTGCTCGGGGAGAAGGAGGAACAGAGCCCCAGGAGCTGGGGGTGGGGTAGGGCATGGAGCACAGCCAAGCCGGGATTGATCCACTTCAGTGCTCCAGCTTCCCCTTCCCTAGGAGGTCAACTGGGAGATATTGGTTCCTGGTACAGAAGTTCCCAGTGTGTTGTGGGAGGGGATAACAACCCACAAACTAGGCAATGCTTTCCCAGGGAATGCAGCCTCAGCATGAACCTATTAAGTTCATCAGCTCCTTCTCCATCTCGGAAATAAGCTGACCATCCATCAAGGTGATGGGACCAACGGAACCCAACATGGATGTGGATAGGGCTAGCATCATATGATCTAGTGCTTGCAGTGGTCTGAAGGGTCCTAGAACCACAGATTTAGAGCTGGAAGGGACCTTAAAGGTCAGAGTATATCCATCTTCTTTTACAGATAAGGAAACTGAGGCACAATACGCTTTACTGGCTTGTGGAGGATAACCAGTTGGTAAGTTCCCGGGGCCAGATTTTAACTCAGGAAGCTGAATCTTCCTGACTCCAGATCCAGAACTTGGTACGCTGTGTTGTCCTGGACTGCAGTTATAAATATATGCCCATTTTACAGAAGAAGAAACTGAGTCTCAGAGAGGTCAAGTGCTTGTCCACAGTTACAAAGCCAGCACCTGAAGTGATTGTCAAAGGATTTCAGATTGCCACAATACCATATTACTTCCAGATGAAGAAACTGAGACCTAAAAAAGGCTATTACTTGACCAGGGTCCACTAGCTAGTGAATGTCTAAGGCAGGATTTGAATCCAGGTGTTCTTGATTTCAAGTTCAGTGTTCTATCCACTGTACCTGGCTGTCTCTCCTGGTATCTGGGTTAAAGATGGCACTTCTATGATTAAACCAAAGGCACTCGAGCTATGACTAGGTCAAGCTCCCCAGGCCCCTTTTGAAAAGAAGCAAATGTCTTGTTCTTAAATCCCCTTAGGATGAGTTGGCGATGCTCAGGCTGATGGTAGTAGGGAGGCAGGCAGATATTACAACTATCTTCAGGTATCTGAAGCTGCCAAATGAATGGAAGAGGGATTCGATTTGGTCCGCTTCACTCCAGAGGGACTTTATCAAAGAGCTTACATTTCCCACTAGGCCCTAAATCTGGCCCCTGTTGAGTGATCTAAAAAGGACCAACTCAAGTCAAAGGGTCCTTGGGGAGCATCCAATCAAGCCTTGCCTTTTATAGATGAGAAAATGGAAGTCCAGAGAAATGAATTAGATACAATGGTAAAAATTTGCAACTGGGAAAATTCAGGTTTAATAGCAGGAAAACCTTCCTAATTACCAGAGCTGTGCAGCAACAAGATTTTATGATGATCAACTGTGACAGACATGGTTCTTTTCAACAATGGGATGATTCAGCCCAATTCCAATAGACTAGGGATGGAGAGAGCCATCTGCACCCAGAGAGAAAACAATGGAGACTGAATATGGACCACAACATAGCATTTTTGTTGTTGTTGTTTGCTTGCTTGTTTCTTTTTTTCTTTCTCACTTTTTTCTTTTTGACCTGATTTTTCTCGTGCAGCATGATAAATGTGGAAATACGTTTAGAAGAATTGCACATGTTTAATATATTTTGGATTACTTGCTGTCTTGGGGAAGGGGGACGGAAAAGGGAGGGAAATTTTTGGAACATAAGGTTTTGCAAGAGTGAATGTTGAAAATTATCTTTGCATGTATTTTGAAAATAAAAAAGCTCTTACTATTAACTTTCAGAGCTGTTCCAAGTGGAGGGGGCTGACTCAGGAGGCAGTGGGATCAGAGAAGATCTCACTTTCACAAGCTTAAGCAGACTGTGCAAGGAGAGAGAGGTAGTATTCCTGATTGGCAGAAACAAAGAAGAACGTGATCCTTTTGAACTTGGTTCTTAGAAGAGACATATGGATTCCAGGGAGAGAAAGAAAGACTTGAATGGGAAAGTGGCCCCATCAAATCTCAGTTCTTGCTTGAAATTCTAGAGGCTGCTACAGTGGACGTCATGCTGGGGAGACCGTCCTTTCTTTCCTGGTTTGAACCGAGATCTATTTGTTGTCAAGAGTTCCTTCACCCTTGTGGACTCTCTTTAATATTCCAATCAGAATAAATTCTCTAATTTCTGTTGACTTAGCTAAATGGTTTTACTCATCATTCTCAATTTGTGATGGTCTCTTGTGTAGCCAACATTTGATGGGAAGGAACTAGGAATCCTAGATCCTACTTAACTCCTTCCCAGTGTAAGTTAGTGGGATGTGAGTGACCAAGGAAGTGGTTTTCTTTCTGAACGTAAACTCATACACCGTAAAACATAAATTCGTACACCACAGATATCCGAAGGAGACAGGTAGAGATGGTTGTATCCCAGTACCCCATTAGAGACCGGAGGGAAGAGTTCCCTTGGTGAATCTCCTGGGGGTTACCTGCAGCCCTCACCTCCAGTGCCTGGAATTGCCCCAGTCCTTTGTCCCCCCTCAGATCATATCCATCCATGCAGTCCACAAGCTGGGCCTATGCCGTTTGAAAACCATCTGGACAGATATATAGCAAACAAGCAAAGGCTGGGGGACCACAGGATTTCAGATACTTGTCGCTCGCTCTAAATCAAAACTTCTTAAACTGTGGCTTGGGACTCCACATGGGGTCACATAACTGAATGTGGGGATAGTAAAATTATGATTTATTATCAGTAAATCTTTGATTTATGTACCCATACATCTGGGAGCGTGTAAAAATTTCTTGGGTGCAAAGGGTCACCAGTGCTAAAAGTTTAAGAGGCCCTGGTGTAGACCCGGCTTCTTAATCTCTGGTTTGTGTCCCCATATGGGGTCTCGTAAGTGAATACATGGGGCACAAAATTATGATTTATTAGAAGTAAATGTTTGATTTGCATACCTATTTTATATACTTACATATCTGGGGTCACGTAAAACCTTCTCAGGCACAAAGGGGTCTCAATTGGAAAAACTTTAAGAAGCTCCACTCCAGGCAACTCCCAGATTCTGTGACTCTGTTATCCCCCTTTTGGAGACCAGAACAGCTAAAAGGGGAGAGCTGTGTGTGACTGAGTTACCGTTCTTAGCTTCCTCTAGGTCGCTCAAACCACCCCTGAGACCATTATTCATCCTGTATCCAGTGGGCTTAAAATCAACATTTTATGGCCAAATATGCATTTCTCTATCCTTTACAGGAAAGAAACCTTGAAGTCAGACTGTGCACAATAATGCGACTCCTTCAAGAGAGCCAGAACCTGACTGAAAATCATTTATCTTTAAAAAGGCATCATTAAAAAGAAAGATTGTGTGTGACTGTGTGTGTAAGATTATGTGTGTGTGTGTGTGTGTGCAAATGCACATGCGTGTGTGTGTGTGTCTGACTGTTGTTATGGAATTTGGTCAGTTCAGATCAGGGTCAAGTTTGGATAATAAGTAATTGAAATATAGATCCAAGTCAGTCAAATGCACAAACTATCAGATGTAAAAGATCCTGTCTCTGAGGCTCTCCCTATTAACAACATCACACAGGGCAGGAATTCTAAGGGATCCAGTCATGGTCTCTGGTTCTGCCTTGAAGCTGGTCTTGGGAAAAAACAGCCAATAATTTCTGAGTTAAAGGATCAGGGTACCAGTCCTGGCTCTGCCACTGATTTATTTGTGCATCTAGTAGAATATAAGTTCCTTGAAGGCAGGGGCTATCTCGTTTTTGCATCTGGGTTCCCAGCCCCTACTATTTGGCACCTGGTAGGTACTTAGTAAATGCTTGTTAACTGACCTGATTTGGGGCAAGCAACTTTCCCCCTCTCTCTAGGTCTCAGTTTCCTCATCTGAAAAATGAAAGGGCTAGACAAATAACTGATTTTTACTTCTAGATCTAAGATTCCATTGAGGAGGATGGCTATCCCTTTGGAGAGTATATAGCACAATACAAAGGCTAATGACACAATATGAAGGCTAATGACTTTCCTTCTAGAGTTAGGGGTTGTTGTTACAGAATGAGTCAGACTCTTTGTGACCCATTTTGGGGGGTTTCTGGCAGAGACGCTGGAGTGATTGCCATTTCCTTTGATGGCTCATTTTACAAATGAGGAAACTGAGGCAAACGGTTAAGTGATTTGCCCAAAGTCACACAGCTAGTAAGTATCTGAGGCAGGATTTGATCTCAGGAAGATGAGTCTTCCTGATTCCAAGCTCAGTGTTTTGACTACTGCCCCACTTAGTTGTCCTGTGAGTTCGAAGAACTGGATTCAAATCCTACATTTGCAATCAAGCAAGCAGATGGATTTGCTTTATGGTCACTCTGCTTGGATATAGGAGGGCAATGAAATTTTTTAGTAATTTTTAAGTAATTTTGCCTGTCTGAACAGTTGAATTAGATTGACTTCTGTGCTAATCCCATCGATTACTTCATAATCAGACATTATTTTATTCATGAAGTGGATGAATAGACGAATGAATGAATAAATGAAAAAAGTTGTTAAATACATGCCTGTGTCAAGCCTTGTGCTAATTACTGGAGCTACGAGTACAAAAACAAAGTAGCCCCTGCCTTCAAAAAGACTACATTCTAACGGGGGAGACAATGTGTGCATATGTAGGTAGATACAAAGCAGGATACAAGATAACCTTAAAGGACGGTAGTGAGCCATTAATGGACAGAGAGCAAGGAAGAGAGAGAAGGAGGGAGGAAGAAAGGAAGGATATTCATCCATATATCTATTTATTCATTCATTCATCTATTTATTTATTCAATTAGCTGAGGCTATTGGGGTCCAGGGACTTGCCAGGATCACACAGCCAGGAAGTGTTAAGTATCAGATTTGAACTCAGGTCCTCCTAATTTCAGGCTAGTGCTTTATCCACTGCACCACCTAGCTGCCCCCCCCCAAATAAGCATTTATTAAACGCCTACTGCATGCCAGGCACTGTGCTAAGTACATTACAAATATTCCCTCATTTGGTCCTCCCAGCTCTGGAAGGGGAGTGCTAGCATTTAGCAAGACCCAAACTGGAGTCATTCAGAGGGTGGTGCTTGAGCTGAATCTTGAAAGAAACTAAGGAGTTTCCAAGAGATGGAAGGGAGGAGGGAAAGCATTTCATGCCAGAAGTTCAGCCAGAGGAAAGACACATGGATGGGAGGTGGAATTCCTCTGGTAAGGAGGAGCGCAAAGGCCAGTTTGGCTGGGCCCGGAGGGTGGGGATGCGAGGGATGTGGGGCTGGGAAGGGGTCAGGTTGAAGGGGATATGAATGCCAAACTCAAGTGTTTCTATTTGAAGTAATAGGGAACCTCGAGAATTTGCCGAGTGGGGAGATGACAGGGTCAGACCTCTCCTTTTTATTTAGGATAATCACTTGGGTAGTTGGGGTAGGGAGGACCTGGACAAAGATAATTGTTCTGTGAATAGGGAGAAGGTTGTTTACAGGAGAGGTGTTGTAGGCAGGACAAGAATTAGCAACAGGTTGGCCATTTAGAATGAAGGAGACTCAAAGGTGGCACTAGGGTGTGTGTGAGAGAGAGAGACAGAGACAGAGACAGAGAAAGAGACAGAGAGAGACAGAGAGAGAGAAAGAGAGATAGAGATGGAGATAGAGAAAGGAGAGGCAGAGAGCAAGGAAGAGAGAGACAGAAAGAGACAGAGAGAGAGAGAGAAGGAGGGAGGAAAAAAGGAAAGGATGAAGGAAGGTAGGAGAGAGAGACAGAGAGAGAGAGACAGAGGCAGAGACAGAGAGAACTGGTAGACAAGAAGGCCATTTCCACAATAAACTGCATCAAATCTCAGTTTCCCTCTCTTTGAAATACAGGGTTGGGTCAGATGGACCCAAAAGGCCTTTCTAAATCTGGAGCTGAGGCAAACACAAATAGGCCTTTAAGCATTTTACATTTATTTTCCCAATTGATTTTTGAAACAACCCGTGAACAGGAATTAACATTGTCATCACCTTTTGGCGTGATGTCTTTTCCATGAGGTCTCTCCTGAATCCTCCCAGCTACTAATGTTTGGGCCCTCAGGTCAATTATTTTGTATTTACTCTGCATTCATGTTGTCTTTCATGCATTCATGTATTATGCATTCATATTTTCTTTGCTGAGGATAGGATTGAGTTTTTCTGTGTCTCCTCAGCCTCTAACACTGTCCCAGGCACACAATAATCATTTCATCCATGCTTGCTGATTATTGATTAAGTTAAGGAACCCCAAGCTCAGTTAGGTGGATGACTTGTGTGGATATTGATGTTCAGTACTTTTTCAGTCACGTCCAGCTCTTTGCAGCCCCACTTGAGCTTTTCTTGGTAGAGATACTGGAGTGGATTGTCATTTCTTTTTCTAACTCATTTTACAGATGAAGAAACTGAGTCAAACAGAATTAAGTGACTTAACCAGGCTCACTGGACTAGTAAGTGTCCGGTATGATTTGAACTCAGGCAGATGAGTCTTTTTGACTCCAGTCCCTGCATTCCCCTCATCGTACCACCCGGTCGCCCTGAATAACTTGCCTAGACTCACTCAACTAGTAAACGTCAGAGGTGGGATTTGAACCCAGATTCCTCCTGTCCCCAGGCTCAGTGTTATTTCCACTCCCATTTCCACTGACTCCCAGCAATCTACTCGAGTTTTTGCTTCTGTTTTTCTAGCCTACTTAATCTTGCGGCATGGTGGGAGAGGGAGAAAGGGGCAGGAATAGCGCAGTGGGAAGGGAGTTTCTGCTCCTAGTGCAGGGAAAAGAAAAACAGGGAGGTATTCTTGAGAAATACCACAATCTTTTGTTGAGCAAATAATTTCCCAGAGCCTCTCAAAGTATGAGGAAACCTGATAGTTGCAAGACTTGTCCAAACTAAAGAAAATACCACCTGTTTCAGATTTATTTTCTGGAAGTTTGCTGGGCTTTATGCCCCGTCAAGCTCTCGGCAGACAGCGACTGCTTTCCCTGGGCCCCCGGATTGCCACTGATGCAGCTGGAGGGGCTGATGGGCCCCTCCCTGACCCCCGTCCAGAGCTAGTCTTAGTCTCTAATGTTACTGAATGAGGAACCGAGGCCCCTGGAGAGGAGGGGATTTGGTAAACTTAGGGGTAGACTGAGGAACAAGACTCAAGCGAATGGCTCGCCGATGGTCAGAGGCTATTACGTTTCAGGGATGGGATTTGAATCTAGCTCTTGCCCATTCCCAGGGAGACTATGCACTATGTCCTGTAGTAGCTGAGGTTCAGAGAGCTGAAGTGATTTTGGCCAGCGAGCGCTCAACTCGTAAAGGATTTAAGTGAGTATTGGAAACGAGGTCTTTCTGGCTCGTCTAATGTCTAATTGCTACGCCATGT
The DNA here is from genome assembly GCF_016432865.1 of Antechinus flavipes. NCBI lineage: Eukaryota > Metazoa > Chordata > Mammalia > Dasyuromorphia > Dasyuridae > Antechinus > Antechinus flavipes. The sequence continues at coordinate 691,773,924 of NC_067398.1, forward strand.
TGTCTCTTTCAGGTATATGTGTGCGTATATACATACACATGCATACATGTATGCAACACATGGGTTGCCTGACTATAGAAAGCACATACATGTGTGACTTCATATATGCATGTATGACCATATATATCCGGTGCATCCATGTACATATGGATGGATACATGTGCATTCATACATGTGTGTGCATACATATATATGCCTATTATTTAGAATTAAGGTACAAACACCTTTGTGAGCGGTATTTTAAAAATATTAAAATTAAATTTTTTTTTTAAAAATAAAAGTGTCTGATATTCCGATCTCTCTATTTCTTGGCTCTATCATAAGATATTTCCCAACTTGGAAGTTCTTTTATGAAATTCACAAGGATATTTGTTTATTTATTTTTTCTCCATAGGTAAAGGATTAAAAATGACTTTACTCATACACATATGGTCACAAGTTTGCCTTCAGAAGCTCCACAAAGGATATTTACAAGCCACCAAGACCTACCTGGGATGCCCAGAGAGTCCGAAGTTGGGAAAAGAGGGATGAGGTGTTATTTAAAAAGGTGTTATTGTACCTGGGTTTGGATTCCAGTCTGTGTGACCTTGGATAATCACTTTACTTTTGGGAGGACTCAGTTTTCTCATCTGTAAAAAGAAAAGGTCAGACTAGGTCAGGAGACCCTGATTTTTTTCCCCCAAGACAATTGGGGTTAAGTGACTTGCCCAGGGTCACACAGCTAGGACGTGTTAAACATTTGAGATCAGATTTGAACTCAGGTCCTCCTGATTCCAGGGCTGGGGCACTATCCACTGTGCATCTAGTTGCCCCAAATTAATAAATTAAAAATAATATTTTAACAACTCAATTTCACTGGTTTTTGGCTTCCTTTGTAATCCACTGCAGTTAATTTTATGCATTTAAAGACTGTCCTGATAAGGGATCCAGAGACTTCACCAATCTACCAAGATGGGGATGGGGCATGATACCAAAAATAAAAATAATAGCTAATACTTACATATGTGCTTCGAGAATACAGGATTCATGGGGAAAGACCCTGATGGGAAAAACTGAAGGTAAAGGGAGAAGGGAATGACAGAGTAGGAGAGAGATGGATAGTGTCACGGAAGCAATGGCCATGAGCTTGACCAGATTTGGACATAGTGGAGAAGAACTGAGGTCCATGGGGTTATGAAGTCATACATAATTCAAAAACAACAAGAGAAGGTGTTTCATAATTATATCTCATTTGTTCCTCACAACAACCCAAGGAAGCTGGTATTATATCCTCCCTGCCCCATTTTACAGATGAGAAAACAGGTTAAAAAAAGGAGTCTAAGTGTCTTGACTAGGATCACACAGCTAGTAACTATCTGAGACAAGATTTGAACTCAGGCCTTCCTGATTCCAGGGCCAGTGCTCTATCCATTGCATTAGGTTAAGAATCTCTAAGTTAGGTGATCTCTAAGGTCTGATCTGACTCTAAACTCTCTGAACTCCTATTTAGCCACATTTGTCTAAAATACAGTAGCACCTCACTCTTTGTATCTCAGTGCAAGTGGTAGTTTCTACACAAATTTTTCTCACAGAGTGACATCACAAAATAGTCTGTTTCTCTGTCTCTCTTTCTTAATGTGTCTGTTTCTCCTTTTACCTTAATCCTTCAAATAGTTCAGCATAACTATCCACACGGGCAAAACCAAGTGGATGAAAACACATCCTATTTTCCAGCTAAATGGATAGTCCATAGAATTAGCCCCTTATTTCATGTCTTTGAGATGCAAACAGACTATGAGTTGGATACAGAACTGAACAGGTAGACAAAAACGGGCTGAATTGCCATTGAGAATCTGTACAACATTTTGAATGACCCCAAAGTTATCTCCTATACAAAATCTCACTTTAAAAAATAACACTAATGTTCTGCTGGAGAAACAACGATGGGAAAAGAATGTTAGGCAGGATCCACGCAGCAAACCCACTTCTGAATCTGTATGACTGTGGATAAGTCACTTAACAGCCTCAGAGACTTCAGCAGCTCTATAAATGGGTTGTGATCTGCCAAGGCAGAGGAAATTTATATAAATAAAATCCCAGCTCCTGATATATTATTTCTCCAGGGATACAGATCATGAAAAACCATCTCCATGGATAACATTGAATGCAAGAATCAGTGTGAAAATAATCATTCAGCAAACATTTATGAAGTAACTACTGAATGCTAAGTACTATGTTAGATACTAGGAATACAATAATGGGTGGTACAGTAGATACTGCACAGGGCTTGGAGCCAGGAATACTTGAGTTCAAAGTCCGACTCAGACATTTACTAGCTATGTAGCACTGGGAAAGTCATTTAATCTCTGCTTCCCTCAGTTTCCTTATCTGTAAAATGCCGATAAGAGCAGCTGCCCTCCCCCCAAGGTTGCAGTTTATAAACCCGAAGAGAAATGACATTAAATAATGATTTATTATTGTTAAAAATAAAATAGTCCCTGCCATCAAGGAGTTTACAATATAGCCAAGAAAAAATGATACAGATGGATAGTATATAATGTGTATATATATATATATATATATATATATATATATATATATATATATATATATATATATATATATATTATATATATATATATTATATATATATATATTATATATATATATATATATTATATAAAATGTATAAATACAGATTTATTCAATATAAGTTGAGAAAGAAGATAGCAGAAACAGGGGATGAATGGGAAGGAGATCAAGACAATTTTCATGTTGGAGGTAGAATTTGAGCTAAATCTTAGAGGAAATTTGGGGTTTTTAAGAGGGAGAGATAAGAATGGACTGAATTCTAGGCAGGTGGCACAGCACATGCAAAAGTATGGAAATGAGAGATTAAATGTTATGTTTTAGGAGCTGTAAAATGTTGAGGTTGGTTGGGCCATGGTATGTTCTAGGAGACTAGAAGTACCCTTCTAATACTTATAAAGAGCTTTAAATGCTAAAATAGTGTTATTTATATTTGATGCTGGAGGTAGTAAGGGGCCAATAATAGCTAACATATATATTGTACTTATGTATTGGGCTCCATGCTAAACACTTTACAAATATTATCTCATTTGACCCTCATAACAACTTTGAAGAGTACATCATATAATTTTCCCCATTTTACAGATGAGGAAACTAAGAGTGATATAAGTGATTTATTTCTAGTAAGTGTCTGAAGCTGAATTTGAATTCAAATCTATCCACCGGGCCCATTGCATAAGGGAGTAAGGTGGTTAAATGTGGGCTCTGACATCTGTGTGGAGATTGGAACAGAGAGATGAGGCGGGGAGAGATCAATTGCAAGACTATTTCAACAGTCTAAGAGAAAGGAGAGGAGAGATTGGACTGGGGGGGGGGGATGATTGAGTGGAGAGAAGGGCTCCCGTGGAGATGTTGTGGAGGGAAGGATGGCAAGTTTGGGGAGCAAATTGGATGTGTGGGGTGAAAAAAGGGGAGGAGTTGAGGCTATGACCTGGAAGGGGGTAGAGGAAAAAGGAACATTTAAGACCCATATAAGTGGAAAGAGAAGGGAGCAACAGAAAGAGAAGAGTTGGGCGGTCAAAGCATTGCATTGGTGCCTGTGTACTATCGAGGGATGGGCTGCCCGTGATGGATGGACCCTTTGGGAGGATTCATGGTGGGGGGGGGCACGGGCAGTGGCACAGGACATCTGGGTGCAAGTTAGTTATTTGAAGGGAGGGAGAGCCCAGATAGGTGTGAGACCATGAATTCATTGGCATTTGGAAAAATTGGAAAAATTGGTTCAGTACCAATTCATTTCAACTCACAAAGCCCCTGTTCAGCCCTCCCCCCCTTCTCTGGGACCCTTGTTAGCAAAAAATGAAAGCACCTCAGCCTTCAGGGAGTTTGTGATCCACATGAATTCTGGAATCCCACATTCATGGGATTTGTGAATGATTTTTCATGACCCTGTCTGGGGTTTTCTTGAGGTAGTATACCATTTCCTTCTCTAACTCGTTTTACAAATGAGGAAACTGAGGCAAATGGGATTAAGTCACTTGCCCAGGATCACCCAGATGGGAAGTTTCCGAGGTCAGATTTGAAGGCATGACTTTGCACCTGGAGCTCTATCCACTGAGCCACCCACCTGCCCCCCTCCACATATATTTTATATAAAAGATAATACTGTTTTTCAGACACCTCATAAATTTGGTCCTGAGCTAAACTGGGGGGGGAGGAGACCCTAACTGCATTCAGCTAATTTACTCTCTCATTTGACCCCTTCCACAACTCTAGAAGATAGGTGCCCTTGTTCCTCCTTTACAGGTGAGAAAACCAGGACCCACAGCCCTTTGGACATACACTAGCCACCTGATCCGGGCATATAAATAGCCGAGGGAGGGGCAGCTGCGGGGAGAGGCAGCTGTGGGGGCAGCTGTGGGGGAGGGGCCGGAGGGCAGAAGCAGTCCTGCGCCGGGGCCGGGGGACCCTAAGTTACGGTGTTTTCCTTTTCAGGCTGAAATGAATGCAGCTTCAGACAGATGCTGCTCCACATCTGTTTGTGGCGGGAGGGAGCTCCCGGGCAGCGGCTTTGAAAAGGCATTACAATGGGGAGGGGGGGTGCGGCGGCCTCACAAAGGGGCCAGTGTCTCGGAGGAATCTTTACATAAGCCCAGCAAAAGCCAAGCGGCGGGAGCTCGCCCAGCTGCAGCTGCCGGCAAAGGCGGGCGGCGCGCGGCCCCCGGCCCGGAGAGAACCTGACGGGCTCTGGAGGAGGGGGCGGGGGGAGAGAAGGAGAGGGAGGGACGGGGGGAGGAGAGAAACGGGGGAGGGAGAGGGGAGAGAGAGAGACAAAGATAGAGACACAGAGAGAGACAGAGACACAGAGAGGGAGGGAAGGAAGAAAGAAGGGAGAGGGAGGGAGGGAAAGAGAGACAGAGACAGAGACAGAGGGAGACAGAGACACACACACACACACACACACAGACAGAGAGACACAGAGAGAGAGAGACAGAGACAGAGACAGAGATAGAGGGAGACAGAGAGACAGAGGAAACAAACACCCAGAATCCCAGATGCCCAAGTTTGGCCTGGCTCTCTAAATACCACTTGGGGCCGGGGCTCCCCCACCCTCTATTTTCGCAGGGCGGAGGAATAGGGTTCATTCACCCCACTGAGTTTCCTTTGACTCTCATGTTAATAAGTAAGCCATGGACCTGCTTCCAGTCGGGGAGAACCGAACCAGAACCAAAGGAGAGGGTCCTGAAGGCAGTGGGGAATCGGGAGTCCCTTGCCAAAGCTGTAAGCAAGAATTCTGGCTTTTGAGAAATGTTGGATCCAGTAGGGATGGGGAGGGGGGAGGGGGGCGGTCCCTCTTCTTGCACAGGGAAGAAATTCTGTCAGGAAAGGTTTCCTTACCCCAAGATCTCAGCTCCCAGCAGCAGGGGGGGGGGGGGGGGGGGGGGACTCCAGAGATCCAAATCAACCCACAACCATTAAGAGCTTTCTATCCACCTGCCCCGTGGGAGGTGCTGCAATAATAGGATGGAAGGAGCCTCAGAGACCACATGGTCCAATGTGGTCCCAATTTTCAGACAAGTAAACTGAGGCTGGAGACATTACATGATTTGCCCAAGGTTGCCTAAGGCTCTCAGGGGTCAGTTAGTTCAATCTTTGTATTTTAGTAATTAGGAAATAGAAATCACAGGAGAATCTATGGTCACAATGTAAGTATCAGATGTGAGACTGGATCCCCCGTCCTCTGGCTCTTCATAGTCCTGCCTCCTTGGCAGGGGGAAAATGGACCCCAGAAGAGGGGCACCACATCATGGGAAACATGGGAGCTGGTGGCCAGGAGAGGAAGTAGAAATGGTCAATTCATGTCCCTTGGGGATTGCCCCGTGGTTTCATAGTAGGTAGATAGCACTCTGTCCCTTGGACACCTGGGACAAAGTCTTGGAGGCACAAGCTTAGTTACAGATCTGCTTTCTGACTCAAGTGCCTCCCTGTGGTTAGGTTTCAATCAATATTGGGTCTGTACCAACTGGGTCTAAAAACCATGTGGAAACGTAGACACTTCATGGGGAAGCTTCCTTGGGGGACTCGGGATTCCTTATATACACGGTGATTTGTACATATCCTTGAACCATAGAATGATAGTGACGAAGATGGCTGGGACTTTGGGTCCTCCATAAAAGGAGACTGTGAGGGGAGAATTTTGGACTGTAGACCTTGAGATGATCTAGCTTATGTCCAAGGAAACTGAGGCTGACCAAGGTAGGTTGTTTGTCCAGTGCAGCATGAGGACTCCATCTTGACCCCCGTGCCCCACAATTATTCCTTTTGCTTTAGCCCATTATCAGTTTCCTCATTTGGAGTAGTCAGGATGTCATTGCCTGATGTCACACAGTAAATTGGTATCAGAGGCACAGATCTTACCAATTAATACTAAGAGAAAGATGCGTCTCCTTTCATCCTCCCTCCCCCCAAAAAAACACAAGGGCTAGATTGGAGGACCCTCCACCTTCTGCCTGTCCTTGTGTTCTCAGTAGTTGATCTCCCTCTGTGACCAAGATGCTGGACCCCGGTCAGAGAAGCCAGAGCCATTTGGCCACTTGCCCAGCCTGCATTTGCCAGAACTATTCTGATCCATCCCCCATCCCAGAGAATTCTCAGTTATTGGGGAGCCAGAAGACCCAGCGGGGCCCATCCCGTCACATTTATCTCAAGATAAGAGAGAAAAGAAAAAGCATAGAAAGAGGGAGGGAGGGCAGAGAAAGGAAGCACAAATAGAAACCTGGAAGGAACTGAGAGATACATCTATTCTAAAGCTTAGCTTTCCTTGGGGAGGGAAGTAGCGCCCCAGGGGGGCAACTGAGACCTTTGTCCCAGCTTATGCAGATCATAGAGATCATAGCTTTAGAGATGATGGACCGTAGACCTCATTGAGTCCAGCCTCCTAGATTTACAGGCAAGGAAACTGAGGTTCGAGGCATTAAATGGTTTTCCCACGGTCACATGGCTCCAATGAATGTTTCAGCTGGGATCTGAAGGAGCCCAGCTCTTCCCCAATACCTCCGTTTCACCTGGATGGGCCTTTAGCTCGCAATAATATGAGGGATTGGACTCTTTCCATTGGAGAGATGGGTATGGTATGTCATGTGTATATGCTGTTGAGGATGGTAAATGGATCGGCTGGTTTTGTTTTATTTTTCTGTTTTGTTTTTTTAATCTGTGTCACAAACATTGTGTACAGGAGGGAGGGCCCTTTTGGAAAAGAATGTGAGGGAAAAGCAAAGGGCATCAAAACCTTAAATTAATAAAATAAGAATTAGAGAAAATGGCCCTTAGGCCCTTCCAACGCATCTCAGCCCCATGTCTCCAAAGTCAATTCATCAATCAATCAACAGACGTTTATTAAAGTGTCTACCACGTGATGAAGACTAGACGTATCAGGACTGCCCCACTTCTGCCTCACCCCAAAAAAAGACAAGCAAAGACACATTCCCTGCTCCCAGAGGGTTTACGTTCCATCAGGGCCCACCATGACGGGCCTTACAAAGATCGGGCAGTCCATTATTTCTTCCAAACTTCCCTTTTCCCAGCAACAGGTATCAGAATCAGAGTCCGAATCAGAGAATTGACTCAATCCCTCCATCTCTTTTATTACGAGCTTATTGTGTGCTATGTTTTGAGTTAAGTGCCATTTTCCCTAAGCATCTTACATTCAAATCTAGTGGGAAAGAAAACATGTACATAAATGGTATATATACAACATAGAGTCAGAAGGCAGGAAGATCTGAGTTCAAGTCCAAACTCAGGCACCTACTAGTGGTATATTTGCCTCAGTTTCTTTATGTGTAAAGTAACAATAATAATAATAATACCTCCCAGGGTTGTTATGAGATAATAGTTGTAAAGCATTTATGTTTGCCATAGAGTAAGTGCTATATGTGTTATCTGTAATAATAATAACAATAATAATTATTATATGGAAAATAACTTTAGAGGAAAAGGCAGCTGGGAAGGAGGGCCATGGAGGGAAATATCTCCTGTAGAAGGTGGTATTTGGGCTAAGAGATTTGCCATGATTTTGCAAAGAAGGCTCTCCCAGGGGAAGAAGTCTGAGAAGGGAGGAAGGTGCTATGTTGTCAAGAGCTTTGGATGGCCTGCAGAAGACTAGATATGTGATCCTAGAGATAACAGGGAGCAATGACAGAAGTGAGATGGTCAGAGGAGCACTTTTGGAAAATAACTTTGACAACAGAGTGGAGGGGACCTCAGAGGTCACCCAGTCCAATCTCGACTGGAAAAGGGATTCCCTCTAAAACCTCTCCATCAAGTGTCCTCCAGCCTCTGTTTGAAGATACCCAGTAAGGGAAAGTCCACCCACTACTTCCTGAAGCTATTCCTTCTACACTGGGATAGCTCTGATTAGTAGGAAGGCTTCCTCCATCCTACTTCCTGCTTGAACCCAAGACCAACAGCTACAAAATGATCAGAATGCTGAGTTAATTATGAAGGAATAATGCACAGTAGGTGGGAAGTCCCTTTAAGTGTTTCATTGATGGCCTCAGTGACACAATAGACAGAAATCTGGAAGACTTGAGTTCAAATTTTACTTTAAACATTTATTAGCTGTGTGACCTTAGAGGAGTCATTTATCTCATCAGAGAAATGAGGGATTCTCCAATGGCTCCAAGGTTCTCTTCAGCTTTAAATCTACGATCCCATGATCTTTATGAGACTCATTTTCTTCACCTGTCAATGAAAGGAGCAGCCTCAGTGGCCCGCCAAGGCCTCTTCCAGATCTAAATCTATGAAAATATGATCCTAAGTAACTGGAATTCTGGACCTTGGCTTTATCACTTGCAAAGGTAGGGAAGTGGTCTCAATGGCCCCTTCCGGCTTTAGATAGAAACTATCCTCAGAGCTGCTGTTGGGGGAGAGGAAGTAGCCACTGCCCCTTCCCGCCCTCAAATTCCCACCTGTTAGACCTGAACCAAGACCCGGAAAGCTCACCTGTGTTTCCCAGGGGCCCAGTGTCAGCAGAAGGTCAGCAGAGATGGAGGAAGGATGGTGGGTGGGTCCTGCCTCCTCCTTCCCTCTCCCTGGACTCAACGTGCTGCTCATTCCTCTGTGGCAACCCAGGGACTGACCAGCCCCTGGCTGAGCCCTTATCGCTGGGGGTGTTGGGGGGAGGGAAGCTCAGAGAGCCCTCGAGTAACCCCATCACCTCAGCTTCCCTGCTGCCTGGCCGGCTCTCGGGCCTGGCTTGGTTTCCATCTCTCCTGGCTGGCTGACAGGCCCTCCGAATGAATGGGCTATTCTGCTCTGGGGGAGACAGTCCTGTCCTGGCTCTCCCGGGGCCTTGTTATCTCTGTGCTCTGATCCTCCCTTTCACAGACTGGATGGGGGCTTTGCTAGCGGGCCAGCCCAGCTTCCAGGGCCCTCCTCCAGCCAAGGACCAAGCTAGGAGCCCCTGAGACACACTCCCGAGACCGGCCTGGGGACCCCCGGATTCAGAGGGACAATGCTGGAGCTCACAAGGCTCGATGGCCGCGGTTCTTCTGAAGAATCCAATGAAGCGCCCAGCACTCCGAAACCTAAGCCGGGAAGATCAGCTCCCTTGGGTTGACACAGATACAGATGATGTTTCTCTCTCAGTGGCTCCGAGGAGGATGGAAGCAGGAGGTCACTGAGATCCAGGAGCGAGCGGAGGAGGGAGCACCAGTCAGCTCATCCCCGCTCCTCAGTGCATCCTGAGTCCAATTACTTCCTGACCTTGGACTCCCTTGAAAGCAATCTACCTGGACGGCGGCAGGTAGTTCATGGGGTCTGGAACTTGCCAGGAGCCAAGGAGGGCGGCCTTTGCCCGCCAAGAACTGGGTGAGGTGGGAGGGGAAGAAGGGTGGAAGATGGGAAGATATATAGCCAGCTCTACCCAGGAGCTCAGTGCCTCAGCATCTCCATCTTTAATTAATTCAACGTCTGCCTGTTACTGTCTGACTGTTCCCTAGGAATACAACCACATAAAATGAGAAGGTGCTTGTCCTCGGGTTTTCCCACGGTTTATATAAAAGGAGATAAACACATAAAAATAAGCTGACCCAAAGTGCATTCGTGACAGTCTCTTTAAGAGGAGATTAGGGGAAAGGCAGTCCCTGGACTATGGCTTTGAATGAAACGAGGGAGGGGATAAGGCAGAGGGGAGAGGGAGAGCATTTCAAGCATGGACATGACTTGTGTGAAGTCATGGAGACATCTGGCCTTCCCTGTGAACTGTCTGGCCCAAGAGACTTAATGCTCTGAGGTACACGATGCTTTTCCTTTTCTTATATCCCAGGATTCCCTCCTGTCATCTTGTCTTGAATATTTTTTGTTTGATAATTGTATTTTATATTCCATTTTAAATTTGTATTGTATTGTATTTAAATTGTGTGTTTATTGAATTTATTATATCATATTAAATATGTTTAATTTATTGTATTTAAATTTGTATTTTAAAATCTTTTATTTCCTTTGTATCTTATGTGTTTTTATTCATCTAATATCATATATTCATTATTCATTTAAGAACATTATTTTGAAAAGGGGCCAATATACTTTCTAAAAGTGTCTATAAGAAGTTAGAAATATCTGCTCTAGACAGTAGACTAGAATTACTCTGTGGAGAATATATATTTATGGTATCTTAGTAGAAGTGGTTTCATTTTCTATCTATTAGTCTGACCAATTTTACATAGCTTCTTAGGGAGGTACAGATGTGACTTTTCATTGATTCTCTACTCATCCTTCTTCTCTGGATCACCCCACTTCACCCATGCTGGCAGGTCTGGGTGGTTCCCTAAAGAGGTAGTCGTACCATTATAACTCATTTTCAGGGTCCTTAGGGAAACCCTGATGTAGGGGAGCTATATGTTTATTTATTGAAACTTTAGCTTCCAAGTCCCTACTGGTATGTTTCCTTTTTAAAACAAATCAGCTAAGATGGCATAATTAACTCTTAACTATAAACTAACTAACTAACTAACTATATATATGTATCATTAACCAACATAAAGCAAAACTATAATAAGTTTAATGTAATATTTTACCCACAAATCTAGTTCGTACTTTCCTACCAACATTCACAGTGATCATGGGAATAGACACAAATTTAAAGACACTTGGCTGTGAGGCACATAAGTAGGGAACCCACGTGCTGGAGCACTCACAACTCTGGGGTGCAGGTGATCTATTTAGGGAATGGTCCACACCTGCTGACAAGGAGCTATTCTCTTCTGGGACTCTCTGTTCTCTTGGACAAAGCTGCCTCTCTTAGGCTACTGAAGTAGTGTTAAGTTCTTTTAGCGAATAGCAGAACTGCCTGAGTCCGATCCCTTGGTTGACACAGAATTACACTCTCTCTGTGAAATGTAGTTCCCTTAAGTCTGGGATTTGCAAGGCTATTCAAATATGTTCTATCAACAAAAGTTCCCTTTTCCAACCATCGAAGGCAATAAAGACAATATAGGCAAGTGTATGAAGGATTCCCCCTCTCACAAGCTATAAATAGAGCTAAAGAGCAAGGAGGACAAAACCAACTCCATATTCAAACCACAGAGGTTTCTTTCCCCAATCAGCTCCTTTAAACAAGAGGGCTTTTCCTCCAGTCAGATCAGTTCTCCATCATCCACAGCAGAATTCATCTCTGGTCTCTCATTAACTGGCCTCCAGAATAAAGGCCTCATTCACACCTTTTTCCTCAAATTGTTTTTTTTACAAAATTCCCCAAGGAGTATGGGAGATGAAAATAGTCCAACTGAAATTAATCATTTGAAGGTAACAGAGAATGGCTTAAGGGACTTTCCCCTAATCAGCTCCTTCAAACAGGAGAGCTTTTCCTCCAATCAGATCAGCTCCCCATCATCAACAGCTCTAGTTAAACTGCCTCTAAAAGAAAGACCTTATTCACACCTTTTTCCCCAATTGTTTTTCTACAAAATTCCTAAAGGAGTATGGGAGATGAAAATAACCCATCTGAAATTAATCATTTGAAGGTAACAGAGAATGGCTTAAGGGACTTTTAAGCAGGGAAAATCTGTCCAAAGAAGCAAGCCTTCTCTTCCTCCTGCCTGCTGGGGAGAGACAATCTGAAGGATTCAAAGGAAGGAGTTTTCTGCTACTGTTAAAGTTTGTTTTCGTTGAAAGAACTCAGGAACACTTCTGCTGCAGAGAGCCCAGTTAGTGAGTGTGACCCACCTGACCCAGTCCAGCAGCAGACTCCCAGCTGAGATAGCACAGCCTAAGAGGGGAATCCAGCCGAGCTCTGGTCCCTAAGACACATTGTGCCCTCCAAAAATCAGACCTTCAAAGGGCCAGCCCAAAGAAAGGACGAACAACACATTGTGAACTCGATGAGGACCTTTTAGTGAGAAGAAGGATATTAAGGCTTTACAATCCTGGAGTTGTGAATTGCCTTGGCCATGTGCATCTCACACACATCTTCCTCTTTACCATTATCTGACGCTTGTGATCATTCTTTCCCTCCTTCCAACTGCTCCCCACCCCTCCCACACACACTTTCCATCTCATTTCGGGCTCTGAGTTTCTGTGGGAGAATGTGCTCCCCATCTCAGAGGGAAGTGTTTTCTAACTACTGCTTTTCATGCCATTTGAATAAATGAATTTGCTTAAGAAAAGACTGTACTGGGCTGATTGTCAAGGGAATTCCTACTGATGGGAGCTCAAGAGCTGTTGTTTAAGGGGGAGTAATAAATGTCCATTCTCTGAGCTCCACCTGGCTAGTGGTGATGTCATTAAGTAATCCTGGCTGCAGGGGTGGGGACAGAGAGGGTTTGCATTAATGTTCATATAATGCTTTAAGTTTTTAAAGCACGTCACAATGTTATCTCATTTGATTCTCAGAACAACCCTATGAGACTGTAGCCTCTACTTTGCAGATGAGGAAACTGAGGCTGAGAGGATTTTGCACAGGGCACAGAGCCAGTAAGTCATTGAGGCAAGATTTAAAGTCAACTCTTCATGATTCCAAGTCCATTATTTTGTGCACTATGTCTACCTGCTCTCAAAGAGCTACTTTCTACTGGAATTCAACTGAATTGAACTGAACTGAATTAATAGCATTTTGCACTAATTAACCATTTTTTTAAAAGAAGAAATAATGTAAAATATCTATCATTTTTTTAGAGTGAGGAGAGAGCAAAAAACCATTTCCCAGAAGGTAGCAAGCAGAGTATGATTCAACGGGCCAGGATCAACAAATGATGAGGCAATGTTCTCAACAGGACCTGAATGAGTGGACCCAAAACTCAACCCACCGTGCAGTCTCCAGAAGCTAAAGTGAGGAAAGGGTCAATCCAGACACGAAACTCTTGGTTTGTAGGCCCTATCCTCACTCTGTGGTCTGCTGGCAGGGGTCAATCCGCCCAGGCAGGCCACAGGGATGGAGAAAGGGAGTGAGGGGGACAGAACTTGGGAAAGTCCGGTTTGGAGGACCTCAGTTCTGGAACTCAGGAAAAGCAAACAAGGAAACTAGAAGGATTGAGAGTTCAGATGCTAATATAGCAAATATAGCTATATATAATATATATAAATATAAAAATATATTAAATATATAAATATAAAAATGTATAAAATATAAATATAAAAAATAGCTAATATAGCAAAGATCTCAAAACGGTTGTATTCCTTCTGCCAGATCCAGATTGTGTCTCCTCTCTGCAGTATGATCAGGGCATCAGATCTCAACTTGGTAATGAACCTTTTGGAAGTTAGCTAGGCTGGTCCTCGGGTGGGAAACATGCCGGCTTCTGGCCTGGACTGGAGGCCTTTCCAGCTTAGTGGGACACAACCAAAGCCCATACTCCTCTGACAGAGCCTCTGAAACTTCAAGGTCTCCTGCACATCATAAAGAAGCCTCAGAAGGGGAAGAGGAGGGATGGCTGAGTTAGCCTATAAATAATATACTTTGCAAAGATCTGTTACCATCATTAAGAAACAATTAGCTTCTTATGGGCAATAAAAGATGGCATTTCTACCTCATAAAAGCTATAAACCTAGAGGATTTCAAGAGCGACAAGGCTAACCTCCTTTTCCTTGTCCTCCTCCTCAACCAATCAACAAGCACTTGTTAAGTGCTTACTGTGTGCTACTTATAGCAGGGATAAAAAGGCTGAAATCAGCCAGCAGCAATGATTAAGCATTTATAATGTGCTAGGTATTAGATATTCAAGAAGAGGTATCATCAACCAACAAAATATTAATTAATCACCTAATTAATTAATTAAGCACCTACTATGTGCCAGGCAATATGTTAGATCATGGAGTGGGAGTTACAGAGACAGAATTAAATTGTTCAACAATCATTTATTAAGCATCTGTTATATATTCAACAGCGAGCTAGGAGTTGGAGATGACAAAATTTAATCAATAGTCCAGCATTTATTAAGCACCTACTATGTGGCCAGGGAATTGCAGCAGGCACTGAGGTTCAAAGACAAAAACAATGGTCTTGGGTTTCAAGTAGCTTTCATTCTATCAAAGGAAATATATAAGTACAAGTATGTATATATGCATATCTATATCTATGAGTTCATATATATATTCATATCTATAAGTAAAGACAAGACCCATACGAAGCAGACATAAATTGGAAAGGTAGGTGCTGGCAGCTAAAGGGATGGCGTTTGAATCCAGTCTTGAAGGAAGTAAAAAATTCTTAGAGCTGAAAGAGAAGGGAGGAAGGTGCTCCGGGCATGAGGGATTGCCAGTGCAAAGGTGGGGAGAGAGGAAATGAAATATAATGTTCCAGCACTTGAGATACAGATATTATGTTCCATTCCCTCTCTCCACACCTTTGTGCGGATTCCAGGAGGTTCAAATATAAATGTAACAGGGTCTCTGACCTCAAGGAGCTCACATTCTAGTCCCCCCCCCCAAATCATCATGGCCATTCTCATTTCTGTTTCCATAGCACTGGAAGGTTTCCACAAAATACATATAATAAGGCTTGTATTTAATATGATCTCATTTGATGCTAATAACAATGCTGAGAACTAAAAATAATCATCTCCATTTTATGGATGAATCAACTGAAGTTAAATGACTTGCCCCATGTCAGGCAGCTAGCAAATGTTGGTCGCAGGTCCTGGGCTTTCCTGGGGCAGAGGCTGGTGTCAGGAGAACCAAGTCTGGTCTCTCGGACCAGGGCAGCCTGGATCACTGACCCTGCTGCTGGCTTGGAGGCTCTGGGACTTCCTGATGCAATGGGGACGTGGAGCATCTGTGCCCTGGGATTGTCAGATTGCTCGGGCTCATTAAGAGATCACACAACTTTTCCTGCGGCCGTTCCCCAAGAGGATAAAATATGTAGAGAAATACAACGCCTCTAGGTGACTCATTTACACATATGGAACTGCCTCAAATTACATCTCTTTGGTTTTTTCCGTTCTCCCCAAGTTCCTTGTGAAATACATATTCTAACCTTCAGCTTTCACATTTGTAAAGTGAAAAGGTTAGATTAAAAGACTTCTGGGGTCTTTTCCAGTTCTGACATTCCCTGTTCTAAGGTCCCTCCCAACTCTGACACCCCCTGTTCTAAGATCCCTCCAAACTCTGACATTCCCAGTTCTAAAGTCCCTCCAAACTCTGACATCCCCTGTTCTAAGGTCCCTCCTGGCTCTAATACCCCCTGTTCTAAGGTCCCTCCAAACTCTGACATCCCCTGTTCTAAGGTCCATCACAGCTTTGACACCCCCTATTCTAAGGTCCCTCCTGGCTCTAATACCCCCTGTTCTAAGGTCCCTCCAAACTCTGACATCCCCAGTTCTAAGGTCCCTCCAAACTCTGACATCCCCTGTTCTAAGGTCCCTCCCAGCTCTGACACCCCCTGTTCTAAGGTCCCTCCTGGCTCTAATACCCCCTGTTCTAAGGTCCCTCCAAACTCTGACATCCCCAGTTCTAAGGTCCTTCCAAACTCTGACATTTCTTGTTCTAAGGCCCCTCATGACTCTTGACATTTTTTGTTCTTCGATGTCTCCCAGATGACTTTATATGACTCTAATCCTTTATGATGGGTAAACTGATTACTCAGATGGAATATCTAATCCCAGGACAGCTTTCCTCACAGCATGTCCCAACTCAGGGATTCTCTCTCATCCTGCTGATAACAGTACCAAACATCTACCATAGATAATGGAGTAAGCTCAAGAATACTATGAACAGCAAAACCTTCCTTAAATCACCCGCCTTCCTTCCGGCCAACCATCCTCCCATCCTCCGACTATTGTCGAGAGAGACAATCCTTGTTGAGATGAGACTTGTTGACTGCCCGCCTGCCCAGTAGTGACGACCTCCACACAGCTACTGAAGACCCAGCGAAGAAAGTGATGTCTCCCAAAGTCCTTAGCACTGTCAAATAGTTCAGTATCTGAAAGTGATATCATTTTATTAATGGAAATGACACCAAAAGAAAGTGCAAGATCATCAACTTTACCTCGATACCCTCAGGATCATTATGCCATCCCATCTGTCCTGAAATTGAACCCTCTATGTCATGTTCTCCGTTAGAAATGTGAGATTCTGGAGAACATGAAGGTTTTGTTTTTCCATTTGTATCACCAGTACAAAATACTTAATTTTGTATTAACTATTAATTAATAAAAACCCCTTTTTTACCCATTCATTTATTCAATAATTTACTCCACTCACAGATTTTTAACCCTACCTTAATGTCATCTACTCAAGATTTTAATAGCCACTTAAGTAATTAGAAGTGTAAATTTACTGCTAAAAAATCAGATCCTGTATTCTAACAACAAACATTAATAATTTTAAAAGAACTGGATTCTGCATTAGTCATTCCTCTAATCATGTAGATAATCAGTATCATCATAAGAAGCATTTATTAAGGTCTAATTATATAGGACACTCCACATAGGAAAGCCTTGAAAGACTCAGTAGGAGTAAATCTTCATTGCCAATTTTTTTCTCTCACTTATACCAAGAGGTACAGTTTGGTGTAAAAAGAAATACAGCAGACCCTCTCTCCATTCTGTCTGGAGGGCTGGAAGGCAGAGTACCAAACTCCTCTCAATGCCTTCCTTTATAGAGGGAAGAAATTGGATTGAAGAAAGTGGATCGTTCCACTTTGTGTCTGCTGCTCTATCTGGTTTTATCTCCATGGAGTAAGAAGTCCCTGAGCATCCCTACTGTGCCATCCCCCACATTTTCCCTGCCCCCCATCTATTGGTATTCCTTCTTGTATTTAACTACTTTCAGTCAAGATTGGAAACTCCCAAAGCCAACAAGAAAAAAGGATGTGATTTCATCAATAGCAATAACATTCAGGGAGATCCTTTGCCGCTGCCCTCTAAGGACTATGGGAACTTTCCATCAGACTCAGCAGCTGAAGCCTCTGATAATTCATTGTCTTCTCAGAAGGGGAACACCTGAAAAACCAGAGCTGCCTCATTTTTCTATCTGTACAGTCAGCACTTAGCACAGTGGTCTGTAATAGTAAGTTCTTAACAAATGCCTTGTGAACAAATACTTTGCATTTATTATCTTTACATAATTCTGCATAAAAATACACATATATGTGTATATATGCATGTATACATATGTGTATTATATACATGTATATACATATGTATACATATATAATATCTATCCATATCTATATAACTATATTATTTTTATAGCTGGATATATATCACTATCTATTTCTGTATCTATGTATCTATATATCTATTTATACATAAATTATAGATATGGAAATATATAGATAAAGCTATATGGAAATAGAGAGCAACATATATCCATGTGCAGATATATATATATGTACATAGTTTTAAGAAATAGATATTTCTATATGTAGAAATATAAACCCTATATCTCTATATTATTTCTATATTCAGTTAGGCAGCGCAGTGGATAGAGTACTGAGCCTGAAGTCAGAAACACTCAACTTCCTGAACTCAAAGCAGATCTCAAACACTTCCAGTTGTGTAATCCCTGGGCAAGTCCCGTAACCCTCTCTGCCTCAGTTTCTACATCTGTAAAATGTGCCGGGGAAGGAAATGCAAACCACTGCAGTATCATTGCCAAGAAACCCCAAATGGGGTTGGACACGACTAAAAAGCAACTGCACCACAACATTTCTATATCTCTATGTAAATATATTACCATTGCTCATCTTTGTTTTCAAAGAGGACAATGACGTTATGGGTGATGTCTTGACTTGTACAGAAATCGAATTTAAATGAGGTAAACTTGCACAAAGCCATCAGCTTTGCTTTCTCTTCCAGTGTCACTGAAGTCCATTTCACATAGTACTACTTAGTCCATCTCAGGACTTACTTTGTTTTAGGATATAATAATAAAAGGTCCTTTAATAGTATTTTTTTTGCAAGGCAATGTATATAATCAGTGTAAATAAATTATAAACTTAGAAACAACCCAGGCTGTTAAAGTATATTTAAATGAAGAGAAGGAGTGTTATAATGAAAATGAAGGATGTCTGATGATAGCCTGAGGTGCAGTGGATACTCTTGGCATCTTTTATGCTTGATCAAGCCCTAAGCACTCCACAGCTCCTGCTTCAGCTGTCTTCATGGGTCTCGGAACAAATTAAGGATTATTTGATTCTTTATCATCCTATACCTAGTCCCTGGCACATTGTAGGTGCTTAATAAATGCTGTTTGATTAATTACTTCTTTTGTAAATGGGGGAGGCGAATAATGAGACACAGGTACCTTGTGAGGTGATTAATAATGAGATGATTCAAACCTGTTCCAATTGTTCAGTGATGAAGAGAGCCATCTACACTCAGAGAGAGGAATGTGGGAACTGAGTGTGGACCACAACACAGCATTCTCACTCTTTTTGTTGTTTGCTTGCATTTTGTTTTCTTTCTCATTTTTTCCCTTTTGATTTGATTTTTCTTGTGCTGCACGATAATTGTGGAAATATGTATAGAGGAATTGCACATGCTTAACATATATTGGATCACTTGCTGACTGAGGAAGAGGTGAGGAGAAGGGAGGGAAAAATTAGAGCACAGGGTTTTGTAGAGGTGAATGTCGAAAATTATCCATGTATATATTTTGGAAATAAAAGTTTTAATTTAAAAAAGAGAGAGATTATGAGTCTTTTGAGATCAGAAATTTCCCCATTTCTTAGCACAGGTATATAACAGGGGCTTAATGAATGCTTATTGACTGACTGCTTCATCAGGGAAGAAACATGGCCAGGTCTGGGCTATTATTAGTATTTATATTTGCAAAGTTTTTTTGAATAGTAAAGGAGGAAAAAATGAGCTGTTTATACATTTTACAGATGGTTAAGTTAATGCCCACAGAGAGAGTGTTATTGAGTCACGGTAACATAATACTCCAGTGGCAGAGCTGGTTGTGACTCTGGATTTCAGTGGCCCACAGTCACAAAAACCACCACGTAAGAGCATGAGAATCGGCCAGGAATCTGATAGCATCTTTCAGACTCTAGTATCTCAGGGTCTAGTCATGGGACACAAATGAAGATGATGGAGAATCATTTAGATGCCAGTATAGACCCCCCAGGTCCCATCCTCTCATTTTACAAATGGGGAAACTAAGGCATGGAAAGGCAAAAATGACTTGCCCAAAGTGACAAAATAGTAAGGGGCAGAAGAAAGATTGTAATTGAGATCCTTTAACTCCAAATATTTTCCCACAACCCCCTCAATTGACAAGAATTCACTAAGTACCCCCTTGATATCAGTCATCATGCTACAAATACAGAGCCAAAGAGTTGCTGGCAGCAGCTTATATATATGTATATATATGTGTATATATATATATATATATATATATATATATATATATATATATACTATATATTTTTTTCTGAGACAATTGAGGTTAAGTGACTTGCCCAGGGTCACACAGATAGGAAGTGTTAAGTGTCTGAGGGCAGATTTGAACTCAGGTCTTCCTGACTTCAGGGCTAGTGCTCTATCCACTGCACCGACTAGCTAACCCTAGCAGCTTATATTCTGTACTCCAGAACAAAGGCAATTTTATTTTAATGTCAAATTGAGTTTCTTCTACATAAGGTTTTCCTAGTAAAAGATGGTTTCTCAAGGGCCTTTAAACATTCATAATATTTAAAGTGTTGGGGTTCCTGTTTCTTGGAATTCTTATTTCCTCTGGGGCTAGATCATGACCTCTGGGTCATGTTTATGGAACTGAAAAAAATCCCAGAATTCATCTAGTCCAGACTTCTCATTAATTAAATGAGGGTGAACCAAGTCTCTCAGCTGTATCACTGGAACTGCTTCAAGACTTTCTCTGACCAGTGCTGCTGGTACCAGAACACTGCCCCTGAATCACAGCTTCCATAGAATGATCTTCACATCTGCTTCCAGATCACCTGGTGCTGCCCATCCACCTTGGGGAGCCCCACCTGCTGTCTAATCCTCAGTCACTAATGCGCCAGTCCCATGAGTGGGCCATCCTCCACTGCCACCTCCTATGTGGTTTCTAGATGCCCACTTGTCTAAACTCTGCCAATTGCTCTTTTCAACCCTTTCAACAAGCTCTCTGCCTATTTGGTCATTTTGGTGATTTGGTTGTTTTCCCCGACACTTCCTCACCTCCAATATATGGCCCTTTTCTAGCTCATTTGCCTAGTTAAGGCTCAGACATTTTTTGATGGGCCCCAAAAGGTAGAATGAGGAGAATGGGTGAGTCTCAGAGGGGTCAAGTGCCCAGAATAATGTCACCCAGCTAATATCAGAGGCACAACTTGAATCCAGGTCCTCTGGTTTTAAATCTGGCACTTTTTAATTGTTAATTCTTTTATTTTCTGATCATACAGGTATATTGACTTTTAAAAATATACATTTCTTTATGAATCAAATTGTTTTCAAACCTGGCACTTTTATTATTATTTTATTTTTTTCTGGCTATACATATATAGTAACTTTTAAAAAATACACACTTCTTTATGAATCATGTTGGGAGAGAAAAATCAGAACAAAAGGGAAAAATCACAAGAGAAAAAAACAGAAAAAAAAGTGAACATAGCCAAATCTGGTATTTTTTTAAAAAGCTATTGAGTTTCTGTATCTCACTCAAACTGAAAGCACAGGGGCTCCTCATGGGGCCCACACTTGTAGACTCAAGATCTTTGACTTCCTTTATTTCTAATCTAGGCCAATTAGGAAATCTGGTCTTTGTTGCCCCGACTACCATGATGCTTGGCTTAGTGTAGACACCCATTTATACTGACTCACTGAAAATCGTGATCAAGAAATTCAGGTGTATCCCAACAGACCTTCTCAAAGGCTTACACTGTGGGTCTGCTTTCTGATAGATGACATTTTCTCTTTTAATCGTGTTGCTGAAATGTGGAAAGGTGAGAGCTGCAGAATTTTAATTCTCTATTACTATCTTCAGACATTCTTCCCAGAAAATAAAGTGAGTTGAGACCAGAGGTCTGTAAGAGTAGGAAGAGCTCCCTCTAAGAACCAGGAGTTGGGGAGATCTCCTAGAGAGAAGGTTTGTATTTGTATTCCTAGTCTAATACAGTAGCTGGTACATGGAAAGTAATTAATGTTTGCTGGTTGACTGCATTTATTTTGAGAATACTAATTTTTGTGCCTATTGTCACTCTGATAAGGAAGCTCCTTGAGAGTAGGAATCACATCTTTGTCTTTTCATCCCCAGCACCTTTTCTTTAAAAGGCCAAAATCTCCCCCTGCATCCAGTCACCCTGATCTATATCTGGTCACTGGATCCAGATGGCTCTGGAGGGAAAAATGAGGCAGGTGACTTTACACAGCCCTCCCTCACCAAAATCCAAGTCACTTGCCTGCTGTAATATTGCCTTCCTGATATCAAGATGTTCTTCCAGAACAAAGGATAAACATCAATATCCTTACAGTGGTGTCTGGCTCATAGTAGAATAGCTTGCTGGCTTGCTGGCTTGAGTGTGTATTAGTAAAGGCCTATCAAATACAGCTCTCCTATTCTTGGAAGTCCTATCCACCAACCTTAAAACAGACAAATCAAAAAAATATTTCTGGCATGTAGAATGAGATGCTTTAGGAGGTAGGTGGAAGGTGATAAGGTCTTTGCTCCAGGATGTCAAACATACTGGAAATCCTCCAGCAGCCTAAAAACAAATTAAATTTAACACTTCTTAGGCAAGAATAGAAATCTCCCAGATGCCTCTCCTCCTCACCATCATTACCCAGCAAGGTAAGATTGCCTGCCCAGAAGTCACCTCCTATATGTCCCCTACTTTCCTGAACAAGACTGACCTTTCCAACAAGTCATCCAGTCTTGCTTGAGTACTTCCAATGTCAAGGAACTCCCTATTCTACCATCTCAATAAAATAAGCAACAACAGACACTTATATTTGTACCTTATAAGATACTTGGCTTTCTGGTCATCCTGGGAGGGAGATCCTAGGATTATCCCCATTTCACAGAAAGGGAAAATGAGACATGAATGAGAAAAGTCTCATATAGGTCTATGTCAATTCCTGTTGGCGTCTCTGATTTACGTTTATAAGCAATTTGAGGTCACAGACCATATCCACCTTGGTACTTCTTTGCTGCCCCTGGGACTAAATTAAACCCTACTTATTTGGTGGGAGGGACTGATGTGGGATTAGGTCTCTGTATCTTATGGCTCATTAATGCAGTGCTTAGAGCGTCCACCTTGACGCCAGGAGGGTATGGATTCAAATTCTGCCTCTAATATACACTGGCCTACTAATATAATTTATCCAAGCATAAATCACCTGCTACTTGAGGCAGCTCTCTAATTAGAACCTCAGAGAAAGTGCTGACCTGCATTGGTATGGAAGGGGGTGGGGTGTTCCTCTTCAGGAATCCCCCAGACCACTATTCAGATCTAGTCCAGATCTTTTTCCTATACATTTCATAGAATATGTGACTTACAGCATCTCAGAGCTGAAAGGTACCTTAGAGGTCAACTAGTCTAACCAATACTCAGTATATTTTTCTTTTGTTATTGTTGTTAAATTGCTTTTCACTCACGTCTGACCCTTTGTGACTCCATTTGGGGTTTTCTTGACTAAAATACTGAAGTGGTTGGCCATTTCCTTTTCTAGCTCATTTTACAGATGAGGAAACTGAGGCAAATAGAATTAAGTGACTTGCCTAGGCCATACATATTTTCCTTAGAGAATGTTTAATTACTTAACAAATATTTGTTAAATGTCTACTTAGTCCCAGGCATTTTGTTAGGTGTTACAGATAGAATTAGTAGACAGACAGACAAAAGGACAAGGAAATAGCCAGATTAAAAAATAGGCAGATAGGTGAATAAATCAATAAATAGACAAATAATTAGATAAATGAATTAATGAATGCATGAATTAAAAAATAAATAATTGGATAAATGGATAGATGGATAAATAAATAGACAAGCAAAATAAATACATAAGTAAACAAACAAATAAATAATGGAAATTTTAAAAATTTAAATAGTGTCTCAGACTGGTTTTCTCTTGTCCATGAGTATAATTCTGGGGCAGTATAGTGGTATAATGAATCAAAAGAATATTGTATTCGGAATTGTGAGAGTCCTGGAAAGAATAGGAGATCTGGAGGCAATGAATTTGGGTCCTAATCCTACCTTTTACACTTACTGCCAGTGTGAACTTGGGCAAACCATTTCTTTGGCTTCCATTTACCTCTCTGTAAAATTGGGGAGCTGGCTTAGATGGCCTCAAAATCTTTTTCAATTCTGGATTTGTAAAATCTGACCCTGCCCCTTATCAGCTATGTGATGCTGAATAGATCCCTCCTCCTTTGGGGAACCTCAGTTTTCTTTTCTTTAAAATGGGAGTTTTAATACCTCTCTAATCTATATTACAGGGCAACAGGGAAGAAAATGCTTTAAAAGGAGGTTTTTTTGTTTGTTTATTTTGGTTTTCGTGGTGGTGGTGGTGGTGGAAATGGAGAGATTTTCCAAATCTGGGATTTTAATAGATTAGGGAAATCCCAGTGAGGAAAATCCTTCCATCAATATAGGTTGATCTCTGTTCTGTCACTAGTCAGATACTGAGTAAGTGTTTTGCTGAATGAGATTGGTTTTAAAGAAATGCCCAGGGCTCTGAGAGATCACACAGCAAGTATCTTTCAGAGGTATAATTTGAATCCAGGTCTTCTTTCTTAAAAAGAAGGCTCTCCATCCATCAGGCCAGACCGCCTTCTGTCACATCTCCCATAGCTCACCCAGTCTTTCTTGTAGACTTCCTCACCCTCGCCCACCATTTTGATTCTTCAGAGATTGGGAAGGTCCATGAATCAAAGCTATTCTTGGTTTCAGTTCTGCCACCGAGGCAGGACACCTCATCCCAGAAGACTGTAATTTCCTCCTCTGTCAAATGAGGAGCCTACATTAAGTGATCTCCAGCTCTTCTCAGTTCTGACAGCCCATGATTTTGTGCCCTCTCCCTGTCGTTAGAAAAGATATACTTAGGAACACAAAGGAGCTGGAGGCTTACTCAAAATAGAATCATATCAGCCCAAGAAACTTGCTTCAAAAAAAGAATAAGACAGGTAAGCCATGTAATTTTGTTCCTACCGTGTCAAATTGAATATATACTTAAAAACTGAATATATACTTAAAAAGCAAACACCCCAAAATATACAATATCCTTTCCTCTTCGTTCTATAATGGAATGCTTGTGCATGTTGAGATTTAAATTAATAATTAAAAAGAAAATTGATACAGTTATTCCTTCTACATCAAGGGGTGTTAGAAGTGCAGCAAATTTGTGATCAGGAAAATCCACATAAAATGTTTTTAACCCTCCCTTTGTACTAGAGAAGATACTATACAGTGCTATACCTATATTTTATGTATTTCTGAATTTCTAAACTTTTTTTGTGTCATCTGCTAGCCTTCATGCGCCATTTATCGCTTTTGCATCACTGCCCCCAAATTCCCATCATTAAATGAAAATTCTTATAGCAATAAGAATAATGGGATTATGGGAATAAATAAAATAATAAAATAGGGGAATAAATTATTTTTTAAAATTTTTTAATAGACTTTTATTTACAAGTTATGTGTATGGGTAATTTTACAGCATTGACAATTGTCAAACTTTTTGTTCCAATTTTTCCCCTCCTTCCCCCACCCTCTCCCCTAGATAGTAGGATGACCAGTAGATATTAAATATATTAAAGTATAAATTAGATCCACAATAAGTATACATGACCAAACCATTATTTTGTTGAACAAAAAGAATCAAACTCTGAAATAGTGTACAATTAGCCTGTGAAGGAAATCCAAAATGCAGGCAGGCAAAAATATAGGGCTTGGGAAGTCAACGTAATGGTTCTTAGTTATTTCCCAGAGTTCTTTCACTAGGTGTAGCTGGTTCAGTTCATTACTGCTCCATTAGAACTGATTTGGTTCATCTCATTGCTGAAGATGGCCACGTCCATTAGAGTTGATCTAATCTTACAAGAAGATTTTGGGCAGAACCTGAAACAAGGTACTAAGTAGACTCCTTACCCAGTGCTTGTGGCTAGAATTTTATTAAAGGCCATTAAGCGAGCAGTACAATTATCTGGGACAAGACACCTTTTATAAGGTTTCTAAGGTTCCTCTTGAAGGACCAACTATTTTTACAGACACAGCCAAACAAAATATTTGTGCTGTATACTCTCATGATTTACCACTAAAAGGATTGGTAGACACAGGTGCAGATCGTACTGTAATTAGAGGTGCCAGCTGGCCCAGTCACTGGCCAAAGATTAAGGCAGACACCTATATGTCTGGTATAGGAGGATCAATAGCAGCAGAAGTTAGTGCTGCCCCTATGAAATGGACATTTGAAAATGAAACAGGAGTATTTACTCCTTTTGTGGTTGAAAAAATCCCCATCAATCTGTGGGGAAGAGACATTTTGCAGCAGATAGGATTACAATTAAGTACTTCGGCTTTTTAGGCAGGGCTGCTGTTGAAGGCCTGCCAGCACTCTCACCAGTTCCTATTCAGTGGAAAACTGATACACCAGTGTGGGTAGAACAGTGGCCCTTAACAAGAGACTTTAGAAATTCAGAACTCTGATGTCATCAACCAACAGAAAAGCAATCAGGACTACAGTTGGGAAGAATACAGGCCTTTTAAGACAACAAGGCAATATCCAGTGCAAATAACTCCAATGTAACTACCAGATGATGAGGAGAAATCCCAAATTTGGTAAATAGAAGGGAATTAGGTTAACTGCTTGGGGGAGAGGATTTGCTTGCATCTCTACATGTGGAGAAGGAATCAGATGGGTGCCTACGAGCCGCATTCGCATTGTCCATCGCAGAGAGATGGAGCAGACCCTTGAAACAAAGGAGAAGACCCAAGAAATATCGGGTGGTTCTGTTGCTGATTGTGCTCACCATTAAAAGAACTTTTAAAAATCTTCAGGAATCATTGGATTGACACAAGATGAAACTGTTTTAGTTCTTGAAAAACCAGCAAGAATCATTGGGTTCCCTGAGATGAAAAATTGTTGATGAGACCTTTTTCAGTACTTCAAAGCTTACAGGAACTATTGGATTCCTGGCACATGAACTAATGGACAATGGAATCCTATTGGACTGTTTCTAGGACTTATGGACATGTGTAAATTTTCAGGATGATTCATGTTATTTGTTACATTACTACTAGCCTGTGTTATGTTGCTGTGTGCTTATGTAAATTATGTATAATGGCTCCCATATTGATGGATTTATGTATACCCTTTTAGAAACCCACTAATCTGATTTGACTTCCTATTTCCTTTGGTGTTTTCATCTCCCTTCCCGAGGTGTCAGGGAAGGTGTGATCACCTTTTAGGTGGGGTTCTCACCTCCTTGAGAAATCAGGGAGGTCATGACCACCCTATGTTCTAAAACAAAAGAAAGGGGGAGATGTTGGAATCTTTACAAACTGCTAACTAATTAGAGTTGATCTAATCTTACAAGAAGATGTTTTGGGCCAGAACCTGAAACAAGGTACTAAGTAGAACTAATTAATACAAGGCTTGTGTTCACACCTTTACTCATTGGAGTTCACAAGTATGGGAGTTTCACAAAGTAAACTTTGTAACTTTATGAGTTCACACCTCCCTTGAAGCTCTTTGGGCCAGAGAGCACTATGGGAGAAAACCCACAATCCCTCTCTTGAAGGAGCATAAATAGAGCTTCAATGGGCCAGTCAAAGAAGTTTTTCTGAGTAAAGAAGCTACAAGTCGAGATTTCAGCGGAATTACGCCAGAAGCCCTCTCTCCGAGGCAAGGCAAGAGAGAATGTGTTTTCCACTTGGCTGGTCGCAGAAGAGAGTTCAGCTGGACTGGAGAGGAGCACTCTGGTGCAGACGGAGAGCACTTTGAGAGATTTCAGTGGAGTTGCGCCGGAGGCCCTGTCTCCGAGGCAAGGCAGAATATTTTCCACTTGACTGGCTGGTGGCAGAAGAAGAGTTTTCAGAGGAAGAAGCTACGAGTGGAGAGTTCAGTGGACAACCAGATTCATCTTCATCTCACACCACTGTAGTTGGTGGCTGGGCTCCTGCACTTCCCCCATTGAGACCAAGCTGGTCTGAAAGACTCACCAGAAAGCTAGCCAAGCCCCAAGTGAAGGAGACAAGAGATTCATTCCATCTCTGTGCTGGTTGGAGGCTGAAGAAAGCAGAGGCAGAGGCTAAAGGACAGAACCTTTGGATTTGGCGACATTCGGAGGGTTCTAAGCTAAACCGGCTGTGTTTTGAGAAAAACAAGAACTCCAACATTTGAACTCCAACATATAATGATCTCCTGGCCTTGCTCATTTCACTCAGCATCAGTTCGTGGAAGTCTCTCCAGGCCTTTCTGAATCATCCTGTTGGTCATTTCTTACCAAACAATAATGGGAATAAATTTTTATGCTCACTCTTGATATATCAGAATTGTGATGGGTAGAGTTGATGTAGAAGGGATAACTAGTTATAAACAAGTAAGAAAGAAAAGGACTATGAAAATGCTTCAAAAGCCAAAGTGGAGGAAAAATCCATTTTATATTAAATTCTGTCTTATACTAAGGCTGTCTTGAGATAACTTGCTCTGGTACCAAGAATCAAGAACTGAAGGCATTTCCAATTCAATTTAGGCTGCCCCAGGTAGAGTCTTTTTAATAACTCACATTTCTATAATATATAACAAAGGTTTGTAACATTCTGGGCTTCACAAAAAACCTGCCAGGTAAGCAGGAGAATGCTCATTCCCATTTTACTTGTCACAGAGGCTCCCATTTTCAAATCTCACTCTTCAACTGGCACTTGGACCAGCAGCTGCGTCTCCCCTCAGAGTTCTAGGGCCAATCTTGAGAAGTTGAAGTTTTTCTCTAGTATCTGGCACTAACAACTCATGAGCCCCCACCGGTGTGTCCCTTCATTATCCATCCCTTCATTAATTTAAAAAGTTAATTGGTTTTAAAACTGATATTTAAGATAGCACAGTAATAATAAAGGTCCAAAAGCATGTTTCTAAATCAGGGCCATCCTCTTCTACAAGTACCTATACAGAATCCAGGAAAAGTCACAAAGAGATAACACGGCTTCTGTTTGGTGGAAGTCCTTTTCTCCTTTCTTATGTTGCCCTTATTAAGTTCCCTTAGGATATGGTTTAACTTTAATCATGGATCCTCATAGAATCCCCAAGCGGTTTTCCCACAGTGTGTCTACAGCTTCTAAAACAGCGTTGACAGCTACTGCTGTTCTAGGGGGGCTGCTAGAAAGATCATGGTGGGTCCAAAATCTTCCAACCTTTTCATTTCCCATCATCCTCCCGGCTAGCGGTTCCTTCTCAGGAACTCGGGAATGACTGCCTCACCTCTAGACAGGCTGCCAGCTGAACACTGGGCTGGAATTAGATTGCTGTTTCTATCTAAGCACTCCAGAGTATGACCGACTTGTCAACCAATACCGCTATATTTCCTGCACAGTCACTTCATTTAATCTAATGGTTAGAAGCATTCCGTTTCTTCTAAAGTATTGGACCTGGTTTAATTCCTTAGATTGGTTGATTTGAAGGAAGTATTTTTCACCTGAGAAAGGTATCAGGGTAGAGAGCATCTTGTTAATTACTTTAAGTGGGATGAAGGAAATTGATCGATTGTTTATATCAACTTTCAGTGTTAATTAATTAGAATGGAGATCAGAAAGGTGAATGACTTGTTCCAGAGCCTGCCAATATATGCCCAAGCTGGGATTTAAGTCCAGGTCCTTGGATTCCAAGGCTATCACTTTCTGCTCTATCATGGGATAAATGATAGGGCGCTCCTTCTCTCTCTCTCTCTCTCTCTCTCTCTCTCTCTCTCTCTCTCTCTCTCTCTCTCTCTCTCTCCCTCCCCCTCTCTATCTCTTTCAATGCGCCTCTACCTCTCTCTGTCTCTGTCTCTGTCTCTGTCTCTCTCTATATGTGTGTGTGTGTTTTTGTCTTTGTCTCTCTCTTTGTCCTTGTCTCTCTGTCTCTTTTTCTGTCTCTCTCCCTCTTTCTCTTGATTTCTCTGACTGTCTCTGTCTCCCTTTCTCTCTGTCTCTGTCTCCCTTTCTCTCTGTCTCTGTTTTTGTCTGTCTTTGTCTTTCTTTATGTTTCTCTTTTTTTCTTTCTCTCTATCTCTCGCTGTTTCTGTCCATCTGTCTGTTTTTCTTTGTGTCTCTATCTCTGTGTCTCTCTCTGTTCCTCCCTTTCTTTCTTCCCTCTCTCCATGTCTCTCTTGCTACGATATTCCTTACTCTTATATACTATTTCACTCAAGCCTTGAAATGTGAATTCTAGGGAAAGAGGTTTCCAACCTGAAACTGCATAACTCCTCAGAATCAAGCATGTGGCCTTATAGTGAGGGCAGAGGGCCATTCTCTCTGCCTGGGAAAGATGGGACTGTATCTTGGTGGGGATTTTTTGCTGGTAATTCCAGAAAAATTCTTTCCAAAATGAGCTAGCACCCCATTTAGTTTATTTTTTTAAATAATTATTTTCTTTTTATTCTGAACTTAGAGATTATCAAACACAAGCTTTCCAATTAACAAAGAACAAAAAAGAATATTGTATATGAAAGCTGGAATTTTCTGTTAATGCAGTTTGTTTTTTAAAGTATATATTAAATATAATGAGGTAGTAATAAAATTATTGTTAGTGTCCCCTTCTTGATTTCTTTTATTTCTTGTATATATATATATCTTTTAAAAGTTTTATTTTTGCACTTTTCTTTCTCCCCTATAATTTCCCACGATTCCCATTGACTCATCCCCTGGCCCCCTACAAAAAGAGGTCCTCCTTTGTACAGAATAGAAGAGACCAAAATAAACCAGAATGTTGGTTCTAAAAATGTCTAAAAATGTATGTCTCACTCTGCACCTCTTGCTCACCACCTTTTTGCCAAGAAGTAGGAGGCTTTTAGCATCTCATTTTGTAAAAGAGAAAGAAGACCATGTCTGAGCGAAATCTGCAGTTTTGGAAATAGTATGTCTGTGGTTCTTTCCATCATGTGAGGCTCTGGAAATAAATTGTTTGCTATTGTAGGTCCTCAGGGATATATTTGAATTCCGGGCCCAGAAACGCAAAGTCAGCACCTGCTCCTAGAGATGTGCCCACTATGTACCTGGGGAGGGAAATGGAGTAGAGGGGGAAGAGAATATGAAATGGTTCTTCAGGCTCTTTAGTGGCTGCTAGCATATTATTCATATTGAGAGGGAGGTCAACCCCAGATTATATAACTGGGAAAGTGTGCTGTCGCTCTGGGACAACTCCGTGGATCTGGGCTTCTGCGTATTGGCTCCATGGGGAAGGGTACATACTGTGTCTATTTATGAGATGGGGGGTGAGGAAGGGGATCATCAGATCACTCCATAACCCACTGACAATCCATTCAAATGATGGCCCCTTCTAAATCTTGAGCCTGCTCTTCATCCATACCATGATCTCCAATCCCTTGACCCCCTCAGTTCTCTCCCAGGTCATTTTCCCTTTCATTAGTCCCTTTCCTTTCTTTCTCTTTTCTTGAACCCTTGAATCAATGCACTCCTGTTCTCTCAAATCCATACCCACTTTGTCTATCACTGATTATGTCCAGCCAAGTCTCAGTCCTGGATCTTGCCACCATGCCCAACCCTTTTAAAAGTCATCCTTATAAGATCAGAACTCAAGACCCTCCCCTATCCTGGCTGCCCATCTGAGGAAGCTGAGGGAAGAGGGGAGGGAAAGAAATAGTTCAAGGTCACATAAACTAGGAAAAGCAGGTTAATGAATATCAGGTTCTTAGTAGCCTCATATGCGGAGATTTTTATTTGTTTAAAGAGAAAAGGATACAAAGAAAAATCCAAATTCATTTAAGCAGAAAGGAGAGTTAGTTCCTACAGTATTGTAGCAGAGTTTACATGGGCCCACAGGGGTTATCCTAAAGAACAGCAACCCAACAATTGGGCTCCCTTTGGGAGGAAGACTTCCCTTGGTTGGTCCCATTTACCTGCTCTATAATGTGACTATGGAGAAGGTGTCATTGTTCAGTTATTTCAGTTATTTCTGACTGCATAATCCCATCCGGGGTTTTCTTGGCAGAGATACTGGAGTGCTTTGCCATTCCCTTCTCCAGCTCATTTTACAGATGAGGAAACTGAGACAAACAGAGTGAAGGGACTTGTACAGAGTCACATAGCTAATAAGCTTCTGAGACTAGATTTTATATTTTCTTGGCAAAGATAATGGAGTAGTTTTTCCATTTATTTCTCCAGCTTATTTTACAGGTGAGGAAACTGAGGCAGAGTGAAGTGATTTGTCCAGCATTACACAGCTCTTACGTGTCTGAGGCTAGATTTGAATTTAGGAAGATGGGCTTTCTAGTTGACCTAAGGAATAAGAGTATACTATTATTCCCAATTTAAAGATGTGGAAACTAAGATTAAGTGTTAAGTACTTACTTGTGACCATCCAGCTTGTATGGGTGGTAAGATTTGAAACCAGGTTTCTGTCGACTACATAGTCTATTAATCTTTCTTCTCTGCTGCAATGCCTTTCAAGGACAACCAAGGTCATGGATTCTAGTTAAAAATAGTGTGTCGCTTCTTAAACTGTGATTTGTGACCCCATGTTTGGTCTCATCACTGAATATAGTGGTCATGAAATTCTGATTTCTTATCAGTAAATGTTCGAATTGTATACCTATTTTATGTACCTACGTACCCAGGTTCACATAAAAATTCTCAGGCAAAAAGGGCTCACGAGTGGAAAAAGTTTAAGAAACTCTGATTACAGTTGAAAGAAAAAAATGCAAGAAGTAATACAGATAGTTTCAGTTGGGCAAGAAGAGATGTTCGTTATTATAGTAGTCCCAGTGAATGTGCAGCTTAATTCTTGGGCCCATGATGGATACTGAGGCAGCTGGGTGGCTCCGTGGATAGAGCTCTGAGTTCATATTTGACCTCAGACATTTATTAGCAATATTAAAACAATTTGTGCACAACATCTCGGTTTACCTCCTTTTCCTCAAAATGGGGGTAATATTATTGCAGGGTTATTGGGAAGAAAAAAATTAGATCATGGTTGTAGAACATTACACAAATATTATAATATTCTATGAAAACTAATGCTTATGAATTCCCTGGGAGAGCACCAATATGTCAACTCAGTCTTTGCCATAGAAGTTACTCGGGTAGTTTTTTGCCACTGAAAAGAGACATGTTAAATTTTAGCACCTTAAGGCAAAGCCTCGGTCATCCCACCCTAGTTATGACTACATTTTCCCCTCTTTGCAGAGTCATATCTTTCCTTACCTTTAGAGCCCAGGGAAAGGTAGAAATGAAAATCACCACGCCCTTACAGAGCACTGGTACTTGTGGGTACAGGGCAAACAGGAGGTTAAGGGGAGAGGAGGATGGGGAGGGGAAGGCAGAATGGGAAAGTAACCTGACCGTGTTTTTCTAGGGTAGAAAAGAAACAGTAATAGCTCCAGCCTTTGGGCACTGTGTCTAGTGCCCTGAATCCTGGGTAATAACAATCATTGTCATTTACAGAGCACTTTAAGGTCTACAAAATGCTTTATGCAAGTTCTCCCATTGGGGTCTCACAGGGACCCTGTCAGGTGGGTGCTATGGGTATTGTTACAGAGGAGGAAACTGAGGCTGACGGAGCTAAGCGAGCAGGAGGAAGGGGATTGGGACCCGGGTCTGTTCCTGCCTCCTGGCCAGGCTCTTTTTCTAACATTCTCTCCTCCCGGGTGCTCAGTAATCTCAGAGGGGTTTGTGACTCGGTTTTCCAATGTCCTTTGGGCTAAAAAGAAAGCGCCCTAGTCCATCCTCAAGACCCTGTTGGATCCAGAATCAGTTCAGGAGAGAGAAAGCTCTTACCTTCCTCCAATCCAGGTTAGCCCAAGTGACTGCAGGAATTCATTTGGACTGTGTGTGTCTGTTTGTCAGTTTCTGTCTGTCTGTCTGTGTGACTGTGTGTCTGTCTGTCTGTCCCCAACCCAAAACAAGGCAGGAAGGAGGCAGGGAGCATCCCCTGCACCCCCCTAGGGAAGCCGGTGCCAGGGACGGCAGGTAGAGAGACAGCAGAATAACCAAGCCTTGTTTAAACTACCCCAGAGGCTGAGCCAAGGCCCCAACAAGCTCCTGCTTATCAGGTCTTCACTGTACATTGGACCCTGTCCATCCAGTGGTGGCTCCCGGCCTGCCTGGCCCTTCCATGATTAGGTTCTCAAACACAGCGCTCCACCAGAGATAGAATAACACGGTAACCAGAGCTGTGCCCGCGGATCGAGAGCAACACGGACATTTCTCACCACTCCCCGACTTGGTCCAAGCCTTTTGCCCCAGTCCTGGATTAACCCTCCCATTTCCTTTCCTAAATCCAGTCCTAATCGTGTTTATTGTCCTATTATTGCAGTCAGGTTCGACTCTCTGTGACACCATCCCTGGTTTTCTTGGTAGAGATACTACAGTGTTTGCCATTTCCTTCTCCAGCTCATTTTACAGCGGAGGAAACTGAGGCAGGCTGGGGGAAGTGTG
Organism: Antechinus flavipes; assembly: GCF_016432865.1. Classification (NCBI taxonomy): domain Eukaryota; kingdom Metazoa; phylum Chordata; class Mammalia; order Dasyuromorphia; family Dasyuridae; genus Antechinus; species Antechinus flavipes. Next base: position 691,807,960 of record NC_067398.1, read on the forward strand.
AAGACACATAGCTGGTGTCTGAGATTGCATTTGAATTCAGAAGTTGAATCTTCCAAACTCCAGACTTGACATTCTAGCTACCTCTCCACCTGCTTGCTCCAGTCATACAGTAGGCATTTAATGTATGTTCATGGAGACCCGCCTACTGTGATGGAGGATGTATGGGACAGGGAAGGGGAGCACCAGAAGACACCTGAAGTAGATCCAAATCTGACTGAACCACAACCTCTGGGACTATGGCTAAGCTTCCTGATCTCTCTGAGCTTCAGAGGAGTGGGTGAAGGAACTAAGGGTGGAAAAGAGAAGTTCTGATGGGGGACAAAGAGGGGGCAGTAGCAGCCACTTGGGGAGGGATTGGCTTTGCTCTGCTTGGCCCCAGAGGGCAGAAGGTGGTAAGGGGGGCAGATTCCTGCAGACTATTAGGAAGGCCCTCCTAAAGACCGGAGCTAGCCACCAGCAGAACGGCTGCCAGAGAGCGCCAACGGCCCTGCCACAGGGTGACTTCCTTGGACACCTTTCTGCAGGCTGGGTGACCCCTTCATCAGGAGTATTGGAGCAAGTCAGACTAAAAGCCCAGGTATCAGGCACCATGCTAAGCGCCTGTAATTTTTCCTCCTTTCATTCTCACAATAACCCTGGGAGGAGGATGCTGTTATTATCTCCATTTTGCAGATGGGGAAACTGAGGCAAATAGAGATTAAGTGATTTGCCTAGAATCACATAGCTAATAAGTGTCTGAGGCAGGGTTTGCACTTAGGCCTTCTTGATTCCACACCTGATTTTCCATTCAATGCATCCCTGACCTTAAGGAACTTCTTGGAGAAAGTGGGATTTGAGGCAGCTGAAGAAGCCAGGAGGCAGAGGTGAAAAAGGAGAGCATTCCAGGCATGGAGGCAGCCAATGAAGAGGCAGGTAGACCATAAAAGGAGGAGCAGTATGACAGAGTGAAAAATCCCTGGCTTGGGTCTCAGAGGGCTTGGATTCAAATCTTGTTTACCATTTTATGACCCTGGGCTCTCTTTGCCTCTCAGAACCTCTCTGAGTCTCAGTTTACCCATCTGTAAAATCCAGGTGTTTATCTTCATAGCCTCCAAACTCTCTTCCACTTCTTCCAAGCTGTGAGCTGCCTGCAAATTCAGAATAAGGAATCCCCTTGGAACCATCTCGCAGGTTTGTGGGGAGATTCAAATGGGGAAAGGTTCATAAAGTGCCTCATGATCCTTTATGTTCCAGATAAACCTTTCTGTGACTATTTTTCCTGTAGCAGGGAGGGTCTATTTTGCCCTGAGGAAGGAGTTGCTCCAGTTCTGTCCCGGGGAGAGAATCAGCCCATGGGATCCAGTGAGGTTCAGAGCCTGAGAAGGTAATCCTCATGAATACCCTCCTCAGACAGACTTGGAGCTTCATTGTTCATCTGCCCCAGAGACAGTCCAGAGTCTCACTGAGAGAGGACGGACACCATTTCAGAGAGGAGTAGGCACTTGTCAACAAGCTCTTATGAAGCCTTGGACCGAGGGGTGGGAAGAGAGAGAAAGGCAAAAGGTGGCCCCTGCCCTCAAGGATGTCACTCGCCCTCTAAAAAGGCACCAGCCCCGTGCCAGCCTGTTCTGAGGGACTCCGAGGCCATCTAATCTCAGCGCCTCATGGATCCCCCATTTTACAAATGTGGGAACTGAGGTCCAGAGAAGGAAAGGGCCTTGTTTGAAATCTGGATTGAATCCCTGAGAAAGCCTTCATAGGATAATCTACATGTAAGGAATATAGGAACCTATTAACCCCAAGTCTGAATGAATCATATGAGGAAGTTCCCAGAGATGAAATATTTCAAGGGGCATTCATTATCTTGGAGAATCTGTAACACCTACAGAAAAGGTGGGACCTGTTTATTGAAGCGAGCACAAGGTGAAAACCACCTCAGATACTCCCTGCTGCAGACAATTGCCTTATAGACCATGGCTCTGGCTGCCTTCCTCGAAGTTGGGCCCCGGGCTCAATGCCCTGGGGTACCACCCTGAGGTCTCATTCACCATCATCCCCTTCCTATTCCAGGGGACTTTGTACCTGAAACTTTTCCAGTGTGTGAACACACACACACACACACACACACACACACACACACACACACTACCAGAATTCCTAGTTTTCATTTGACCCAAGTCTTTTCCTCAGAGCCATAAGAGGGGCAAGGGAATGGTGGGAAGGCTCTGTTCCTTACCACTCCCCACCATTCCCATTCATTTTCCATCCTTTCCTGTTATCATGTGTTCTTTGGGTTATCTGGTTGAATTTCCTCCAGGTTGTCCTTCCCTCCCTGCTCTTCATCCAAAAGGAATCAAATCCTTGCAATATAGAGAAACCATAGACCTCTCATCCCTTATCATATGCTGTTCCCAGCCAAACAGGACTTGGGGGGATCAGAGTTTAGAAACAGGTCTTTCTAGAAAGCCTAAATTCCAGTTAGGTCATTGCCTTCCAGGTGGGGGGAAGGAATATGAGGACACATTTGGGTCCAGGGAATCCCTGGGAATTCAGCCTAGTTGACAAAACATGAAGCTATTCAAGCCACTGCCTTCGTAAGCTGTCCCCACTCCATGAATGACCCAGAGGACAAACAGAGAGAGGAATAGGGAGGGGAAGAAAGAGAGAGAAACCGATTGCATTTCAACGTCTACCTGGATAGAGGTGAGCATTTTTCTTTCCACCCAGCTCTGCTGACTCCTCCCTCCAGAAACCAGAACTTTCAAGGAAAAGTAAACCAGATGACATTTCTAGATGCAAACAAACATACAAGAGATTGGGCAGGGGAAGGCAGAAGGGGAATTATACTTCTTGAAAATCCTTTAGAAAACCAGTTCACCTACAATAAAAAAAACAAAAACAAAAAACACTGATTTTGGAGAGGACTTGAATCCTCTGTGTGACCTTGAACAAATAGCTTAACCTCTCTTGGACTTTTTTTCCTCATTTTTATAATGAAAGGGTCAAACTAGATGGCCTCGGAGGATCCTTTCATACTCCCCTTTCCTTTCCTACCTCGTGGAGTTTTGGAAGTGATCTCCCCTTCCCAAAGGCTATGTGTCACAACAGAATACAGGCACTTGCAGCACATCCAGCCTGGATTTGATCTGTCAATAAACCACATTGTGGTAGATGCTATGAAAGATACAGGGGGAAAGATACAGGGACAAGATCCCTTGTCTTCAGGGAACTTACATCCTAATGGAAAAGGCTTTTAATTGAGGTTTAGTGAAGGATTGAATAACCATCATCCAGTCATCAGTCTAGCTTACTTCACACAGACTCATTATTGATAAGCTGACCATTACGTGGTGAATTTGTCAACTAAATTACCCCGTGGTAATGAAGAAAATTACAAAAGATCTTGTGTTCTTGTGATCCCAAATTGAATGATAGCAAATGTGACAGGGGGGCCCTCATCCATGCAGAGGAAGACAGCTGGCACAGTGAAAATGACTCTGAGTCCATGTCATGGGAGAAACCATTGAAGGAATCTGTGATGTTCAACCCAGAGAAGAGAGAACCCTCCTGACCCTTGTCTTCAAATGTTTGAAGGTCTGTCCCTCAGAAGGGGACCCTAGCTTTGCTTGGCCCCGGAGTCCTGTCACAGTTTCTTATTTAGTCTCCTTAGCTCAGTTCCCTCTCCATTCCAGACCATCCTCCACAAGCTTTGCTGCCAAAGTCATTTTCCTTGCCCACAGATTCTCCCACGTGACTCTCCTATTCAATCAATCCCAGTGGTTTCCTATTACCTACAGAATAAAATAGAAATTCTTCTGTTTAGCTCTTAAAGCTCAGCACAGACTGGTGCTACCCCATCTTTCAAGATTCATTGGCCATTATTCTTCACCCCGAGGCTCTGTGACTCAGACAAATTGGGCTTCTCTCTGTTCTTTGCTCATGACCCCTATCTCCCATCTCTGTCTTCCCCCCTCCCTCCAAGCCTGGAATGCACTCCCTTTTTTATTTCCACCCTTCTTCCTTCAAGATGCATCTCAGACACCCAATTTCTGCATGAAGCTCTTGCAGATAGATTTTCCTATCCTGCAACTACCTTGCATTTAACTACTTTGATTATATTTCTATTCACTTTTTATTTCATATGTACATACATATATTTTCAATATATATGATTATATTTCTATTCACTTTCTATTTCATATGTACATACATATATTTTCAATATATACTTGCTGACCCCCTTTAAACTATAAAGTTGTTGGCAATCAAGATCTCTTTATTGTTATACTTGTTTCCCTCCTCAATCCCACGCCCAGTGCCTGGTATGCAGTAGACACTTAATAAGTATTTGTTGACTGATTAGTGTTCAACTGGGAGAAGAGAAGCTCGGAGCCGTGGGTGGGGTGATTGTTGTCCTATGTCAAGGTCTGACATCTGAGAGAGATTAGAGTCGTCTGCTTGGCCCCCAAAGGCAGAACTGGTCACAATGGGTGGAAATTACAAAGAAGTGGATTTAGGTTTGGGGCTGAGAAAAATTTACTACAAGTGGGCTGCCTCTCTTAGTAATAAGTTCCCTCTCCTTGGAGGTCATGGTTCACGGGTTTGGATGCTGGAGTATTTTATAGGGGGTACTAGTTAGCCTCTGGGGTCCTTTCCAACTCTTGACATTCCGAGTCTTCCTGAGCCACCACTCCCCGAGCACAGTCTGTTATTTGCTTTAGAGGGAAAGAATTCCTTTCAACTCTGGTCTGCTCCCATGATGCCAATCATGTCCACGAAAATCATCCCAGGAGCCAGGCTGAAGGAGCCAGGGTGGAACTGGTGACCTTTGTCCTACTTCCCTGCCAGTAACAAAGCCCATGCCTTTCCTACCGGGTAGGCTGCAATTTTGTGATTTTTATGGTCTCTCCTCCCCCAGAAATGCCAACCATCCTGATTAGAATCCCAGAGTAGGCAGGTAGAGGGGTGTGTGTGTGTGTGTGTGTGTTGGGGAGGGGAGGTGTCAGTGATTTGGTGCCCCTCTTTTCTCCTTCTGTCCCCCAGACATTATGGGGGCCAAACACAGCAGAGAAGTAAAACCCATACTGGGAAAGTAGCCCATTTAATTCATGCTCCTATGACAACTCTGAAACTCCTTACTGGGCTTATTATTTCACCTGCACTTAATATAGGGATTGGCTTACTTAGGCACCTGGGGACGCTGGGAATTTCACATGCCAACTTATGTAATGCTATTCTGCCTTTTACATCTTTAGCTCCTGACTCTTAAGTAGAGTTATTTTTGAATCTCTAAAGGCCTAAAGAATTTGCAGGAAGTGTGACTTTATTTTTAATATAATAAGTAAGAGGGTGATTTTTTCTTATATATACATATATATATGTATATAATACACACACACACACACATATATGACTTTTATAATATAAAAATATAGAGACAGAATAACATGATGGTTGAGTGTCAGCTCTGGAGTCAAAAAGACCCACCTTTTGAAACATACTAGCTGGGCTAATCAGTAAATCTCTCTGGGTCATAGCTTTCTCTTCTATAAATGAATTGGACTTGAAGATTCCTTCTGTCTTTTACTCTGTAGGCCTACGATCCATGGGCATACAGTATCTTAGCCTTTCAGTGACCTAACTTTCTGACACTAATGAATGAATAAGGCTAGAAGTGCCAACATGTTGCTGACTTAGAATCAGGAGACCTGAGCCTTTAGCCTTAGATATTTACCAGCCTCTCAGCCTTGATTTTTTTCATCGGTAAAATGGGAACAATCATAGCACCTTCCTCCCAGAGGTATTATGGGGATCAAAGGAGTTAACAAATATAAAGTATTTTGCAAAGCTTAAGGAGTAAAATAAATGCTTGTTATTATTATCATTGTTTTTTCTAAAAAAATATTACTATAAATTTACTCTGTGCCAGGTACAATGCTTAATTGATGGGGATACAAATACAGAAAGCAGACAGTTTCTGGCAGTTTACATTTTAACAAGAGAAAGATGACAGCCTTATGAAGAAAAGAATATTGGGATCGTTACCTCCACTGTCTAGATGAAGAAACAGAGGGTCATGGAGGTGAGCTGATTTGCCAAAGTGCTGCTCAGTTGAATTGATGGAGGGAGTTTCCTAGATCCCAGGGACTTTAGGGTTTGACAAAATTTCTGTAGCATTTTATTTGTAGATTGTAGAGCGTTTTCTTCATAAAAACCCTTTAAGATAGAAATTTTAGATTATTACTTGATGGACAGTATGGGTTATCAATTAGTTCACCAATACAAGTGCTTCTTATGTGGCAGACACTAGGCTAAGACTTAGAGATATAAAACAGGGCAAAAGTTAGTCCCTGCCTTCAGGGAACTTACAATCTAATGGAGGGGACAATGTGGAAATAAAGGTAAACTGAGTTCAAAAATTTTTTAACACTTTATTTTTTCTTCAATTATATGTAAAAACAATTTTTAACAGCTGTTAAGTTTTGAGTTCCAAATTCTATTCCTCCCTCTCTTCTCTTTCCCTCCCTGAGATGGTAAGCAATCTGATATATGTTTGTGATTGTGTAAAATATTTCTATAGTAATCATTTCATAGGGGGAAAACAGAAAAGGGAGAGAGACAGAGGGAGAGGGACAGAAGGAGAGAGACACATACAGAGAGAAATAAAAAAGAAGGAAAGAAAGAAAGAAAAAAAGAAAGAAAGAAAGAAGAGAAAGGGAGAAAGGAAGAAAGAAAAAAAGAAGAGAAAGGGAGGAAGGAAGAAAGAAAAAAAGAAGAGAAAGAAGGGAGGAAGGAAGAAAAGAAGGCAGGCAGGAAGGAGAGAGAGAGGAAGAAAAAAATAGTGTGCTTCATTTTAGTCTATATTTAAATATCATCAGTTCTTTTTCTGGAGGCGGAGAATATTTTTTCATCACAAGTCTTGGAATTGTTTTGAATCATTATTACTAAGAATAGCTAAGTTATTCATAGTGGATTATCATACAATATTATTGTTACTATATATGATGTTCATCTGCTTCTGCTCACTTTACTTTATATCAGTTCATGTAAGTCTTTCCAGGTTTTTCTGAAATCATCCTGCTTATCATTTCTTTTTTTTTAATATTTTATTTTATTTTATAATAACTTTATATTGATAGAACCCATGCCAGGGTGATTTTTTACAACATTATCCCTTGCACTCGCTTCTGTTCCGATTTTTCCCCTCCCTCTCTCCACCCCCTCCCCAAGATGGCAAGCAGTCCTATATATGTTAGATATGTTGCAGTATATCCTAGATACAATATATATTTGCAGAACTGAGCAGTTCTCTTGTTGTACAGGGAGAATTGGATTCAGAAGGTAAAAATAACCCGGGAAGAAAAACAAAAATGCAAATAGTTCACATTCGTTTCCCAGTGTTCTTTCTTTGGGTGTAGCTGCTTCTGTCCATCCTTTATTAACTGAAACTCAGTTAGGTCTCTTTGTCAAAGAAATCCACTTCCATCAGAATACATCCTCATACAATATCGTTGTCGAAGTGTATAATGATCTCCTGGTTCTGCTCACTTCACTCAGCATCAGTTCATGTAGGTCTCTCCAAGCCTCTCTGTATTCATCCTGCTGGTCATTTCTTAAAGAACAATAATATTCCATAACATTCATATACCACAATTTACTCAGCCATTCTCCAATTGATGGGCATTCATTCAATTTTCAGTTTCTAGCCACTACAAACAGGGCTGCCACACACATTTTGGCACATACAGGTCCCTTTCCCTTCTTTAGTATTTCTTTGGGATATAAGCCCAATAGAAACACTGCTGGATCAAAGGGTATGCACAGTTTGATAATTTTTTGGGCATAATTCCAGATTGCTCTCCAGAATGGTTGGATTCGTTCACAACTCCACCAACAATGCATCAGTGTCCCAGTTTTCCCGCATCCCCTCCAACATTCATCATTATTTTTTCCTGTCATCTTACCTGCTCATCATTTCTTATGGCACAATAATATTCCATTATATTCATATACCATAATCAATTCAGCCATTCCTTAATAGATGTACCTTCCCTCCAATCTCCTCTTCTTAGCTACCACAAAAAGGGCTGTTATAAATATTTTTGTACATGTAAGACCTTGCCCTCACATACACTTTTAAAAAATCTCTTTGGGATATAGACCTAGTAGAGGTATGGCTGAAAGAGTTCAGATTTTTGAAGATAAAATAATTATTGTCACAACTTCTTGAAAAATGGACTGGGAACAAAAGAAGCCCCTTTTACTAGAGCTATGACCACTCCACCTTCAGATTTCAGAGGGAGAATGAGATTGAGATGACCTATAAGATTTTGCCTCTCACAGATCTACAATCTAAGGCAGCTTATGGGGTTAGATCGCTGGAGATGATTGCTTTTGGGGGCCAGCTCCAGCTCTGGTGTCGTAAATAACAATACAGAAAGGGGAGAGTAACACTTACTAACCTAGTTCTTATTGGAAGACACAGAACTTGGAGCCAGATGACACAGGTTCAAATTCTGCTTCTGCCATTTCCCAGCTGTGTGATTCTGGCCAAATCACTTAACCCTAAAATGAACCAGAGAAGGAAATGACAAACTACTTAAGTATTTCTGCAAAGAAAACTGAGATGGGGTCACAAAGCATCCGAAACAACAAAACGGTATGTGTTTCTTTTAAGATGATTGCCTTTGAGTGGTCATGAATCTCATGGAGGACCTGAACTTGATGTAAACCACACTATGGTCATCGGCCAACAAAAGGCATCCAGAGGACCTGCCTTTCTTCTTCTACACAGAATCTCTGTCCTATTTTGAATCCACTCAAGGTGTCCCCATGAGAGAGGTGAGCACACAGTCTTGATTCAGTCCTGATATTCACCGATGATCTCTAGGTTTCCATCATGGATAAGCTCAATGTAGGAATGGAAGATACCTGTGTTGTAGATGTTGGATCACATTTGACTTTTGGATTGGAAATAACCTTAGGGATCAAAGCATTAGTCAGTCAAGGATTTATCAAGCAACTGTTTTGCGCCAGGCCCTGCGCTAAGGGCTGGTAATACAAGGACAAAGATAATCATTTTCCTTTCACTTTTTTACTTATGAGAAAACTCCCTCAATGAGAAGGTGAGTCAATTATCCAAGCTAGTAGCAAAACCAGGATTGGAGACTAATTCTTTTGACTTCAAAACTAGTGCCATTTCTACTACATCATACAATACACACTAATTCAACTTAACAACCATTTAACAAGCTCCAATCACAGTGGATTATTGTTTGTAGTATTTTTTTTTGAACTGGAATTGATTTAGTTGGTGTAGAGAATTCCTAGTGAGGAAACTCCCGGTACCAAAATAGAGTGGCAACTGCTCTGCAACTTCTAGTCTTAATTAGGGCTAATGACTCACCCAGAGTTACATATCTAGTATATGTCAGAGATTAGACTTGAATCCATGGCTCCTTTGTTCTCTCTCTCTCTCTCTTCTCTCTCTCTCTCTCTCTCTCTCTCTCTCTCTCTCTCTCTCTCTCTCTCTTTCTCTGTGTGTGTATGTCTCTCTCATCTGTCTCTCTGTCTTTGTCTGCCTCTCTTCCTCTCTCCCTCTGCCTCTTTTTTCTCCACCCCTTATCCCTCTCAAAGACAGAAGCAAAACTGTCTCTGCCTTCATTTACCACTGTTAATTATTTACTTGTCTTCGCACCCCAAATCTTGTCATATGTAGGATACCAACTGTCTACAATGACCATTTGAATGTGATTATATTAGAGAGGGAAGGAGCTGAGGGTAGTCATCCACCTAATGTATGTCTAGCATATTCACAGAGTTCTGGTTCAGTGGACTCCTTCCAGTGATGAGTCATGCAGGGCAGAAGCTTCTCCCAGGACTACCAAGATGATCTACTGGAAGAAGGAAAAGCATCTCTACTTAGACCAGTCTTCAGGGACCAATTCACCTCCTTTATACCCAAAATCAGAATCCAAAGCTAAAAGAAATCTCAGAGACTATCTAGTCCAATACCTTCATTGTACTGATGGGGAAACTGAGGCCCAAGATTATATAGAGAGTAAATATCAAAGGAAGAATTTGAACTCCAATCTTCTCACTCCAGGGTCAGTGCTCTTTCCACTGAACAGACTTCTAAAACACTTGTATTTCAGGATTAAGCTTTCTTCATTCCCCAAATTGCCTCATCCCTAGCTTCCTCTTTTCCTCCTGTTTGGTCCAACCTTTATTTTGCCTTTTATCCCTAGGATTTTGTATACATGGAACCTTTTATTTTTCATTGTTTTATTTTTTATAGTTTTTTGTTGTTTTATTATTGGGTTTTTTTTTGTTGTTTTATTGGGTTTTTGTTTTATTGTTTTATTTTTTATGGTTATACATGTACATTAATTTTTTTTAAATATACATTTCTTTAAGAATCATATCGGGAAAGAAAAATCAGAACAAAAGGGGGGAAAAAAAGAAGAGAAAAAAACAGAAGAAATAGAAAAAACAAGTGAACATAACATGTGTTGATTTACATTCAGTCTCCATAGTTCTTTCTTTGGGTACAGATGACATTTTCTATTCAAAGTTTATTAGGATTGCCTTGGATCATTGAACTGCTGATTTTCATAATCGATCATCACACAATCTTACTGTTACTGTGTACATTGTATTCCTGGTTCTACTTGTTTCACTCAGCATCACTTTGTGTAAATCTTTCCAGGCTTGTCTAAAATCATCTTATTCATAATTTTTAATAAAACAATAATGTACTTGAAACATTTAGGCTAGATATGTCCATCTTCTCGGCTGACTGATGGCTTCCTGCCTGGGACATGAGAGGTAAAGAAGCCAGTCAGAGTTACTAAGCAGGACCCCAGCCCTCTTTATAAAAGACTCAAGCCCTTTTGGTTGACTGAGTTGGCCAGGCACATGGAACGTGGGTGCACATACTTTGCATTAGACTTCTAGAGATGACAGAGTTCTGAGGTAATAGGTGCTGAGGATGCAAATTAAAAAGTGAGATATCTTGTCTCAAGAAACACGATGTTCTTATTATATATATATACTCAACTTTTCAGTCATGTCCAATTCTTCATGAGCCCATTTGGGGTTTCCTTGGCAGAGATACTGGAGTGGTCTGTCATTTCCTTTTCCAGTTCATTTGATAGTTGAGGAAACTGAGGCAAGCAGTTTGCCCAGGGTCACACAGCAAGGACATATTTGAAGCCACACAGTGTCTATTCTGGGGGGAAATCGAATGAGTTCAAAAAATAATCGGTGATTAAAGATCGGTGCTTGGAACTAAGGGCTGCATCTGGAAATCACCCTCATGGAGACGATCTGTAGACTCCCGGAAACTAATGAAGTTGCTGAGTGAGAGAGCAGAGAGCCCAGAAGTGAGCCTTAGGGCACCAGACATAGATGAATGGATGTTGGATTGAATTGAATCCATTAGACTGTGACCTTCTTGAGGTTGGACCATCCTTTTGCATCTCTTAGTATCCCCATCACATAGCAAAGTACCTGGAATATAGTAGGTCCTTTACACAGGCTGGTTGACTATGTTCAGGTAGTTAATTAGGACCAGCACATCGAGCTCTGGATTTGAAGGCAGGACATTCCAAGTTCATATCCTGCATCCTGTAGCAGGTAACCTCTCCCTCAGTTTCCTCATCTGTAAAATAGGGATAATAATTGTACCATCTTTATAGGGTGCTTATGGGGATCAAATGAGATGATAAATGAATCCATAGAGATATAAGTATACTCACACGTATACATACACATACACACAGATTATACATTGATACATGTGCGTGTGTGTGTATGTACATATATATGTATGTATTTTCTAAACTTTAAGGCTGTTGTTTGTCCTTCATTTTCAGAGAGGATTAATGATATCACAGGATTCTTGTGGAGCTCAAATGAGATGATATAATTATCCATATAGATAGGTATATTCACATATATACATACATATGTATACAAGTATATGTGCATATATGTATATTTCTAAATTTTAAAACTGTTGTTGCTTGTTCTTCATTTTCATTTTCAATTTTCATTTCAAAAATTTTAAGATTTCATTTCAATTAGGATTAATGATATCACAAGGTGCTTGTGGGGATCAAATGAGTTAATATAATTATCCATATAGATAGGTATACTCACATATACGCAAATGTGCAGATATATATGTATGTAAATGCACACATATGTGGATATATTTCTAAACTTTAAAGCTGTTATTTGTCCTTCATTTTCAAAGAGGATTAATGATGTCACAGGGTGCTTGTGGGAATCAAATAAGATGATATAATTATCCATATAGTTAGATATACTCACATATACACAATACATACATACATACACAAATGTGCATATGTGTATGTATGTAAATGCACACATATGTGAATATATTTCTAAGCTGTTATTTGTCCTTCGTTTTCAAAGAGGATTAATGATGTCACACAGTGCTTGTGGGAATCAAATGAGATATCATTATCCACATAGATAGGTACTCATGTATACACAATACATACATACACATATGTGCATAGGTATATGTATGTAAGTGCACACGTATGGGGGTATAATTCAAAAATTTAAAGGTGTTGTTTGTCTTTCATTTTCAAAGAGATTAATGATATCACAGTGCGGTGTCTTGATTTGTGGGTGAATTGGATTAAGCGAGGCAGAGGTACATAAAGTCCTCGGCTCTCCCTAAGTCACCAACGACTGTGGCAGGACAAAAGTCGGGACGACTACTGATGGCCCGGAATACAGTGGACGGCCTCGGAGTCTTCGGTGGCTGACCGAGCTCTAAGCCCTCCAGGTGTCTCCTTCAGCCGCCTTCATGGCCGTTGGAACAAATCGTTCTCATCTGTCATTCCCCTGGGAGACATCTTCAAAGGCTTAAGGGTAGGACACCCCCCTAGCTCACTTATGGCTTCGAGGCTGATTTAGCCTCTCTGCTGAAAGGGTTTACCAGGCTGTGGCTACTATGCATGCTATAAGTAAGAGCTGGATGGCAGGGGGACATCAAAGATGGATGAGTTCCCACCAGAGGTGCTAGTCCTGGAACACTCTATGTACCCCTTTGAACTTTAAAGCCCTGTATATGCATATATGTCACTATTATCATCATTATTATTATAAGACATCATGTCACCCATAGCCATAGTAAGTATCAGAGGAGGGATTTGGATCTAGCTCTCTCTGGATTCCAAATCCAGTACTCCCCCCACTGTGCCTCAGTTTACCCTTTGCAGTCTTTGGGAGTGGAGGGCAGGGAGATGAAAGAAGGGAACTTGGCGGAGGAGGTCGGTCATCTCAGCCTTCCTTCCCCTGATCTGCAGCGGCTCCAGTCCCCACCAGTGTGTATCCCTTTCCAGGGGGTTTTGGTCTCTTGTCTTCAGGCCAACAGGCTGTCTCTCTCCTGTGGTGCTTGTCCCCTGGTTTGCGCTGATAGCTTAATGAGCTCTTCCCCTCCACACTCTGCAGCTGCTTTTCATCAAATCCTCTGCATTCCCTCCCTTCCTTCTCCCCTCTGGCTGTCTCCTAGACAGCTCTGAATAATGAGCACTCCCTCATTCCTGGACAGGGTGCCCGGTTCCCAGGAATCAAGGGGGAAGGATAAAAAAAAGCCCTTTCAAGGCAGTACCACACCTGCAAGTGTTTTTCCAGTCAGTGGAAATGTTATTCTAAATGTGAGCCACCTGTTTTGGGGGGGCTGGATGGGGGGAGTCACCTGGAGGGGAACGGGCACAGAGGGCCCCCAGTCTCTCTCCCCTCACACTTGTAACCAAATAGCTCTTTTCCCAGCCTTTCTAAGGCTGGCTCCATCCAAGCCACTCTAATGAGGTTAGGACTCTCTCTTCAGCCCTTGCCCTTTTTTTTCTACCCTGTCGTAAAATATATTTTATAATTGTTGAAAAAATACCCCATCTATTCAATCTTTTGCATTCAAATCCTAGACCCAAAGGCCCCTTGAAACTTTTTTTCCCAATACTGGACTTAATGGTCCAACTTAGACATTGATTATTTATGTGGCCCTGAGCAAAAATTTCTTTTTTATAATTAAAACTTTTTGTTTTCAAAATATATACGTGCATAATTTTCCACATTCACCCTTACAAAACCTTATGTTCTCATTTTTTTCCTCCTTCCCCCACCCCTCCCCTAGATGGCAAGTGATCCAATATATGTTAAACATGTGCCGTTCTTCTATATCTATTTCCACAAATATCATCCTGAGTAAATCTTTCAAATTCTCTGCGCCTCCATTGCCTCATCTGTAAAATAAATGGATTGAATTAGAAGGCCTCTAACATCCCTTCCAGTTGTACATGTTCTGCCTGTACAAACCACTCAACCTTCTTTGCATCAGATTATTCATCTTTCAAATGAGAAAGTTGTACCTCTCACCTGTGATCCTATGATCTTACGTTCTGGGTTCAAATCTTGCTCTCATACTTCCCACCTGGATGACCTTGAACAAGTGACTCCTTCCTGCTTTTGCACGGGGTTGGGGAGAGTCCTGAGCCAGGTGACATCTTAGGTCCTAAATGGGTGATCTGAAATACAGGGCCCAGGGAAATAATACCACAGAGAGGGCCAGGGATTTGGTTTGAATCTCATTCTCCTATTTACTACCCATGCAGCCTTGAGCTTCTTTCTTGATGTCTCTGCCCCCCTCTTTTATTAAATCTTTGTAGAATAGGAGAATTAAACTAAATGATCTTTCACATCCCTCCCAGCTAAAAATCCTGAGTCACCCATTCTCCCATCCATCCTGGGCTTTATACTTGGGTTATTTAGAGAGGTTGAGGTAAAATAGTACAGGGCTTCTTAAATGTTTTCCACTTGTGACCCCTTTTTACCCAAGAAATTTTTACATGATCCCAGGCATATAGGTATATGAAATCGGTATATAAATCAAACATTTACTGATAATAAATCATAAAAGAATTTATTTTAAAATAATTCTTTGATATACACATATAATTTTACCATTTATTAAAAATAAAAAAGCAAATTTGCATACTAAAGAGATGGATATGTTTATTTATTTGTACACAAAGAACTAAATCTGGGCAGAATATTGGATACTGCGAGACACAAAACCTTCAGAAACCTTTTACTGTTGCCAAATTTTTCTTGACCTCCACATTCAATTACTCAGCCCCATGCACATTGGAACAGTGGATTGATTGAATGCTAAAGTTGACATCAAGCTAGACCTGAGTTCAAATCCTGAGTACCTCAGACACATACTAGCTGTGTGATCCTGGGCAAGTCATTTAATTGCTACTGCCTCAGTTTCACCATTTGTAAAATTGGGATAATAATAGCATTTATCTCACACAGTTGTGATCACTTGAGATCTAGGTATGAGATCTAGTTGTATTGAGATACATAAATTGCTTGATAAGCCTTAAAGTGACATATACATGCTTATTTTTATTATTCCTTATTCTTAAGCTCCAGTTATCTAGTTGTCCAAAATCAAGGTGAAAACAGGTCCTCTCTGTTTCTATCAGGACCAGATATAGGCTAGATGTGGGAATGGAGAGGGTTCAGCCCTGGATCCCAGAATGTATCACTTAACAGACTTTGGCAAACCATTCTGTCATTTGCATGCTGCTGGGCCAGACATCTCCAAACTAGGTCTTGGTTGTCTAGGAAATCAAAACCCTCATCTCTTCTCCCTTTCCTGTTCTATGTCAAATGGAACCATTATAAGTGAGCAGCAAAGTAAGGAGGAGATAGAAGCAGCCTTGATTTATGACTTCCAAGGAATCTTTTTTTCTCCTTCTTTTTAAAAGTTGGCGACTCTGGAGAATGTTAATCAAACAGACTCATACAGAAAGTTGACCCGCTGCCCATTCTCCCCCATCTCGGGCCATACCTCGGTAGTAGAAATATGCAGAATTTCTCACATCACAAGATCTCAGGGCTGGACGAAATGCTGATAGTTCTCTTCCATCTCTGCCCTTCAGGGTAGTACCAAACAGATGTCTACTCAGACCCGCAAGAATCTGGACCGAGAGACAGAAAACCTGGGTTCTAGTGGCCTGCGAGAGCGTGGGCGTTCAAATCCCTTCCCCCGGATGACCCCAAGGCTTCCTTCGGCTGTCTAGCCCATGGTCTGGTGCTCCATCCATGCAGGAAGGCTCTAGCTTTTTAATTGGAAGTCTTTTTGTTCTTGCCATGTGGCCGTGGGATCTGGAGGATGTCCCTTTCATCCTGCTGGACACCCATCCTTTCAAACCTTGCCTCGAAGGATATCAGGGGAAAAGGGGAAGACTCTTGTTCTGTTTCCTCCAGGGGTCAGAACTGGGGGCAATGGCAGGAGTTGGAAAGAGTCAGATTTAAGCTCAGTATACAGAAAAAAGAAAATCTTCTAGCAAGGAAAACTATTCCCATTGTTGCAGATTCTTCTCCAGTGGAGGTCTTCAGACAAAGAAAGGAAGAAATCAAGTACCCAGTACTCACCTACTCTGTGTCAGGTACTAGGCTGAGCTTTACAAATATCATCTCTTTTGATCCTCACAACCATCGTGGGTGGTGGGGGCTATTATTATTCTCATTTTACAGATGAGGAAACTGAGACAGGTGGTAATTAAGTGACTTGACTAGGATCACATAGCTAGTGTCTGTTGGATATAAGTAGAGGGAAGTCTTGTTCAGGGACAAATTGGTCTCGATGACTCTGAGTAGCCCCTTCAAGATCTACGATTATGATATTCTACCATATTCTTCCCTGACAACACTCTACAATTCCTTTCTTTCTCTTTAAGTTGTTGTAGACTTCTCTCTTCTACCTCCCTCCTGGGTCTATCACATAAGACTAACAACCTATGACCATAGTGTGAGCATGAGGGAGAATTGGGAGAGAGAGAGAGAGAGGAGAGAGAGAGAGAGAGAGAGAGAGAGAGAGAGAGAGGAGAGAGAGAGAGAGAGAGAGAGAGAGAGAGAGAGAGAGAGAGAGAAGAGAAGAGAGAGAGAGAGAGAGAGAGAGAGAGAGAGAGAGAGAGAGAGAGAGAGAGAGAGAGAGAAGAGAGAGAGAGAGAGAGAGAGAGAGAGGAGAGAGAGAGAGAGAGAGAGAGAGAGAAGAGAGAGAGAGAGAAGAGAGAGAGAGAAGAGAGAGAGAGAGAGAAGAGAGAGAGAGAGAGAGAGAGAGAGAGAGAGAGAGAGAGAGAGAGAAGAGAGAGAGAGAGAGAGAGAGAGAGAGAGAGAGAGAGAGAGAGAGAGACAAAGACAAAGACTGATATGGGAGGATGGAGGGAAGGGAAAGGGAGAGGGGGAGAAACAAAGAGAGAGACAGAGAGAGACACAAAGGAAGAGATAGAGAGAAAAGAAGAGGAGGAGGAGGAAGAAGAAGAAAAAAAGAAGAAAGCAGGAAGAAGAAGAGGAGGAAGAAGAAAACAGGAAGAGTAGGAAGAGGAAGAAGAGGAGGAGGAAGAAGAAGAAAGCAGAAAGATAAGAAGAAGAAGAAAGCAAGAAGAAAAGAAGGAGAAGGAAGATGAGAAGGAGGAGAAGGAAGAAGGGAGGGAGAAAGAGAAGAAGAAACAAAGAGAAACTGACAAATAGAGAAAATGAGATACAGAATTAGTGCTTTATACTCCCTATGGAGTTAATGTTGTTTGTCCCTGTTGTATGTATTGTCTCCTGCCTTAAGTGAAAAAGTCTTATAGACCCAAATGACTAGGCTATGATCTCATGAGTCTCAAAAGGTTGGAAAAGGGAACAAGGGTCTAGGGGCCCAGGTCCAAGTTAGAGTTTGTGAGCAGCCAAATTGAGTGTGGCGTAAAGCCCTTAGTGACGTGCCTAACCTGGCAGTGGTTTCTGTAAGAAAGGGAGTGACATCATCCTTCACCTAAGTAAATTTTCGGCAAATTTAGGGCAAATACATTTTAGCAATCACTTTAAGTATGAGCCCACTCTCCTCAGGAACTAAGGTGAGTGTCTTATGGTGTAGGGAAATAATCTATTTCTGTTCTTGCTATATCTTCTCAGTAAATATACTCTCATAAAAACAAAATTGGCTAAATGAGACTGAGATGATAATCACTGGAGGGCATTAATGATATAAAAGAGATACTGTGTATGACTGGCGATTAATGCTGGAGAGAACAAACGAGACTGGGAGCTCAAGCCAATAGCATGAGAAGGGTCTCACTGACCCTGAGAAGAGCCCCTAGAATCCTGAGGAGGCGGGCGGAAGGATTGTAACCAGCTGCCTTCTTAGAACCTGATTCATCAGTGCAGATTGGAATTGAAATTATGAAGAGTGCTTTGAGATATTAGAGAGAAAAAAGACCTCAGAGGTTATTGAGTTCAGCTCCTCATTTTATAGATAAGGAAACAGGGACCCAAAAATGTTAAGTAACTTACTCAGTGTCACACAACTAGTAAGTATAGGAGGCAAGATTTGAATCTAGATGTTTTTGGCTATAGGTCCAGAATTCTGTCCATGATACCTCTTAACTCAGTCTTCTGGGTCTAACTCTTTAGAAAGAGCTCCAGTAGAATAGCCTCTAAAAGCCTCAGACCACTCCCAGGATTTCTACCCTCTTCTCATCCTTCTTCTTCTTTTAGCCCTCTAGGTTTGCTTCTCTTGGAAGTGCCCTTCCTCTCCTGCCCCAGTTGGTTTTGCTCTGCATCTGGGTTTTCTTTCTCCTCTCTGTTATAACTGTTTACAAAATTGGAGGGCTTCTTTTGGGGCTGACAATGCAAAGGGAGAATGGCCACCACCAGTGCTTCCTAGAGCTTTGGTAACTCTACTGCTAAAAAATGTTGGTGAATAAAGAGCAAGAAATGTATGGATCATCTTTTTAGTACTCTGTACGTTTTGTGTCTTGCCTGGCCCATTGAAATGTCCTCCTAAAAGGGTCTTCCTGCCTCAAGTCTTTCCCCACTCCATCCCACCCCATCTTCCACGGAACTGCCAAAGTGGTTTTCCCAAGGGCAGGTCTCACCATGACACCTTCCTACTCTAGTAGCTTCTACTAACTTCCAAGCTCAAATATAAACTAGATTTGGCATTTAAAGCTCTTCTCATCTTGAGTCTTCCATCTTTCTAGTTCTTTTACACTCAGCCTTCCTACCAGTGAAAATGAAATCTTGGTATAGTGTGGTCTCACCTGGTTAAGATGGCAGCCTCTCTCAATCAGCACCACTGGGGATTCCTTTACAGTTTTCTGCCTTGTCCTGGACATCTCTGCTCCAGAACCCAGGTCTGCAGTTGATTTCCTTCTCTGTCCTAATTTGAAGATGCTACCTGACACTCTCAATCAACAATAATAGCAATAATAATAGCAGTAGCTAGTATTTATATAATGTCATGAACCTGACACGGTGCTGAGAGCTTTCTGTGAGTTAGGTGCTATCATTATCTTCTCCATTTTACAATTCAAGAAACCGAGGCAAAGTGATTTGCTTAAGATCACACTACTATCTTTTTTCTTTTTTAACTCCTTTTTAGTGAAGTTTTTTATTTTCAAAACATATGCAAGGATTTTTTTCAACATTGACCCTCGAAAAACCTTGTGTTCCAATTTCTTCCCCCTTCTCCCCCATACCTCATATAAACATGGTTAAAATAGATATGTTAAATTCAAGATAGGCATACATAGTAATACAATTAGTAAGTGTCTTGAGACTGAATTTGAACTCAGATTTTCCTGACTTCCCACCCAGACTCTATCTACTGTTCCATCAGGCTGCCCCTATTAAGTGCTTACTAGGTGATAGGCTAGGTATACCAAGATAATATCCAAGCCAATCCTTGTCTTAAGTTTACATTTTAACCAGGACCTCAGTCTGTTCTAATTTAACTTGACTCCTTAGGAACATAAGATCATAATTTAGAACTGGATGAGACCTTAGGGGCCATTGATTCCCACCCACTCTTTTTACAGAAACTAAGACCCCTGGAGATGAGATGTCTTGGATTTTAAGACCAGGTAGTCCATGACCATGGGCCGAGTCCTGCCAGGTTGTTGTTCGTCCTTCATTGTTGAAGGAGGATCTTTTGACTTGTGAGTGAATTGGATTTAAGTTGCACAAAAGGCAGAATTGCCCAAAGTTGTCAGCCTCACTCTGTCTTCCAGAGTCATCAAAGAGCAGTGGTAGGTAGAAAGTCAAAATGGCGCTAGGTTTGGTGGATGACCTAACCAAGCACTTAGTGTTCCAAGTCTTGGGTCTTGGGACAAGGTGTTCCCATCCACCCACTCTGTCTTCCCAAGCTTGGGGTTGACATCCTCCTAACTCACTGATGGGTTTGAGACCTGTTGGTTCCCCTCAGCCTTCAAGCCCAGTTTTACTGGGTCATGGCTGCTGCACATGCTTTAGTTTCTAGAAGCCAGGGGTGAGAGTTGAGTGAAAGTGGAGATGAGCAGCCCTAAAAAGAGCTCAGCGGCCCTCACACAAGAGGTGCTAGTCCTCCCGGAACACCCCATATACCAGATTATGAGAGAAGAAAAAGCTCTGGGATCCACAGGGGGAAAACAAAAATCCTTACATACAATGAGTAGGGGCAACCCTACTAAAGATTGGGATTCGCTTTGCTCTTTCCATACTCGAGTGCCCTTTGGAACGACCAATCTCAGCTATCTGCCTGCTTTCAATCCCTGGTCACTCCCAGACCCCACCCCATTCTTGGATGGCCAAAAGTTGTGGCCTTTACTCCAGTTCACTAAGGTGGGACTTTTATCTTTTTGAGTGAATGTGATAGCTTCAGTTTTCTATTACTTCCAATCCACTGTTTGCTGGGTATTACTCATAACCCCTTCGGAGATTCAGCAAAGATCTCTGATCGGTGAGGGCATGAAGCCCAGGAAGTATGGGGAGATTGCCCTATGTGGGCATATAGGACCTCGGGCTCAGATTTAGGGCTGATCTCTCCTCACAGGAGGTACCATTTTGTTTTACTTGCTTTATTTTATTTACTCCCATTTTATTTTATTTTTTATTTCACTTATTTCTACATTTAGGACTTGACCAAAGAAGCAGAAGGTGTGTAAAGAGATCATAGGATCATTGATTTAGCACTGAAAGAAACCTTAGAGTCCACCCAATATAATATCACATTAATAATAATAATAATAATGGTTAACATTCCAGTTCTTACTATGATGCTTAATGCTTTAGAACTGCTATTTTATTTGATACTCATGACAACCCTGGGAGGGAGGTACTCTAATTAACCCCATTTCAGATGAGGAAACTGAAGAAAACAGAGATTAGCTATCCACTTTAGGGTCCTACATCTCAGTAAATATGTGAGGCTAGATTTGAAGGCGAGTATTCCTGACTGAGCCAGCGCTGGATCCAGTTTGCCACCTGCCTGGCCTCTCACCTACAGAAGGGTTGGGTTTTTGCTGAAGGCCACACAGATAGGAAGTGGTGAAGACCCAGGTCTTCAATGACATCTCTTGTCGGGAATTAGAGTCTCTCTGGCTTTCAGGGGCTGCCATCTACTGCGGGCTTTTGCTAATCTCTTTCTTGTTCTGGAAACGCCCCTCTATATTTGGGTCTTTCTCAATCTTCTCCTATTGGTGAGTTCTTTCTTGGGGAGGGGGGCACCTTCTTCTTGGGGATGGACTCAGGCCAGCCATACTTTATTCTTCTCTGGATTTCATCATGCAATCTCCAGGGAAGGTACAGATCTCTCCCCTTGGTTCTTCCTTATAGATGATATCTTCCCCAATTAGAATGCAAGCTCCCTAGGGGCAGAAACTGTTTTTTTTTTATATTTGTATCCCAGTGTTTAAAGCAATAAGAGAAGGGAACAAGCATTTGTTAAATGTCTAAGCACTTTATAAATGTTATCTGATTTGATTAGCACAGTGCTTATAACTAATAAAGACTTGTTTGCCTTATCTTGTGAGTATCCACTGGTTATTAACACACACACACACACACACACACACACACACACTCTGTGTGCCTCTGTCTCTCTGTCTTTCTGTCCATCTTTCTGTCTCTGTCTTTCTGTTTTTCTCTTTCTCTGTCTCTGTCTGTCTTTCTCTCTGTCTCTCTGTTCCAAATTCAAGATTCTGTTTCTATAAACGAAACCTCTTTCTTCTTAGCCCATTTAGAAGAAAAGCCCTGTTGGTTCCCACAGTTCCCACAATTCATGAGTCTACTTCTAGTCAGAAATATTTTCTTTTCTTTTCTTTTTTTTTTTTTTGCAAACACCTCTTTTTAAATTTTAAGGATCACCAATTATTATTTTTACTCAACTTTTAAAAGAAAATTAAAATCGTCCTAATAATGCCTTTGGTTTTTATATTACAAGCATTTCAAGATATTCGTCCTCCATTATGCCCACATTAATTCAGATGAGGAAACTGTTATTACTGGGTCTGAATCCTAAAGAAATCATAAAAGAGGGAAAAGTATTCATGTCTACAAAAATGTTATATGAACTCTTTTTGTAGTGGCAAGAAATTGGAAATTGAATAGATGTCCCCAAATTGAGGAATGACCAAATAAATTATGGTATATGAAAGCAATGGAATATTCTTGTTTTATATTAAATCATTTTTAGGTTGATTTTAGAAAAACTTAGTGAGACATATGAATTGATGCTGAGTGAGATGAGCAGAACCAAGAGAATATTGTACACAGGGACTGCCAGATTATGTGATGATCAACTGTGATGGACTCAGTTCTTTTCAACAATGAGGTGATTCAAGACAATTCCAGTAGACTTGAGATAAGAAATATTATCTGTATCCAGAGAGAGAACTACAGAGACTTAATGTGGATCAGAGCATAGTATTTTCACCTTTTTGTTTGTTTTTCCTTTTTCATGATTTTTTACCCTTTTGGTCTGATTTTTCTTGTACAACATGGAAACATGTTTCTGCTTTGGGGAGAGGGAGATAAGGAAGGAAGAGAGAAATATTTGGAACATGAAATCTTACAAAAATGAACATGGGAACCTATCTTTAATGTATTTGGAAAAATAAAATGCTATTGGGAGAGAAAAAAGAAACGAGTGTGTGTATATATATATATATTCCTCCTCCTCCCTTCCCCTTCTCCAGGAGCCCTTTCCCTTAGTATCAACAACCAAAAAATCCCAAAAGTTAAACAAAACCAATTGACCCCCCATCCTATAGCATCTGCAACATTCTGTACCCACATTCTCCCACTTCTCCAAGGAAAAGAGGGAAGTCAGAGTAGTGTATTTTCTCCACACTGCCAAGAGAAAGAGCAAAACATAAAATCAAAGATGCTACAGATGAGATACAGCTCCAAAGGCCTTTGAGCACTTGTCTTAGTCCACTGTCTGCGGAAGGTGCAGCCACCTCTGTCCCTTCCTGCTTTTGGACCTTCTACCTTTCTTCAGGGAAAAAGGTGAAAAAATGTGTCACTTGGGGGAATTCCAAGATCCATTCCATCTGGTCACTGAGACCCATGTGGCCTTTGTATGTGTATGTATGTGTGTGTGTGTGTGTGTGTGTGTGTGTGTACACAGAGACACACATATGTGCGTTTGCACAATGGGCATTGCACACTTAAGTACATAGACACATACCTTATCTTTCTATATATACATACATGCTGTTACAATACATACATTATAGATTATATGCATGTACTATATATGTGTGTATATATTCATGTATGCAGACATGTGCATTGTGTGCACACACACATATATGGATACGCACGTACCTTGTATTTATATTTCTGCACATGCACGCACACATATCTATATTCAGTGGTATAATGCAACATGATAAGTTTTATACACATATGTATAAATGCACATACATATATACACATACCCACATATGTATACATATGCATATATACAGATGCCTTATATTTCTATATACATGCATACATATTTATATTCACTATGTTACACATGCACGCATATTACAGATTTTACACACACACACACACACACACACACACACACACACACGCTTTCTTCCCTCTTCAGATGCCTTGACTCCTAAAGTCAATAATCTGTTTCACAGTAGCCTAGTTTTGTTGTTTTTTTATGGCCTGCTGCTATGGGATCTTTATTCCTGGTTTGACTGTGAAAACCTATAAAGGAGAATTGGAAGGAGTATGCGGGGGGGTTGCCGGGGTGGTGGGAGCGGGGAGGGGGATCCGGATCATAATAAACAGGGAGGCCTTTTCCATTTCCTCCCTCCTGTAATCTATAAAGGTACTAAAGAAGGCATGTTGTTGAACAAGGTTCCTAGGATAAGGGTAGGGTCCCAAGCAATAGGCCATATATTCCCCCATAAATTATAATAATAATAATGAATATATAACATGAAATGAACATGCTGCAGCTGGTGGAAGTCTTGCTGTATTCCATGATTCTGCATTTTCATTGGAAATTTTTATAGGAGATTCAGGCAATTTTTAAAAAAGCTTTTTGTTTTCAAAACATATACACAGGTTAGTTTTCAACGTTCATCCTTACAAAAACCTTATGTTCCACATTTTTTCTCCCTCCCTTCCCCCACCCCTTCCCTTAGATGGCAAGTAATCCCATATATGTTAAACAAGTCAGGCAATTTTTTTAAGCCAGTTAAGTTCAAGTAGATGGCAAGAAATAGCCAAGGAAAACAGGAAAAGGGGCATTTGGGCACCCGCTTCATTTAAAAAGAAGAGAATCTCTGTTAGAATCCTGTTAAGGTAAACTGTTAAAATGCTGATTATCACTCAATGGCAATACAAGACTGCATTTCAGAGAAATTTGGCTTGGAAGAGACCTCCAAACTTATTTAGTTCAACCCAAGTCTGAATAAGAATAGTCAGACACAAGTAAAAACAATTGAATGACGACAACAAAAAAGGCAAAAACTACAAATAAAGTCTTGATTTACTGTTTTGTTGATTATCTAGACTTAAGTGATGAAGACCATATTGATAATGAAAATTTTAAATGGCATGCATTTTCACATAGATGGCTGTTAAACATTTACCAGCTTATTCCTGTTTTTAACACTACAGTCAATTCCTGAGATGAAGTCCCACCCTTCTCCTCCTAGTTATAATTCTATTCTTATCTGGAAAAAAAAAAAAAAAAACTAGTCATCCAGTCCCTATTTGAAAACATCTAGTGACCTGCCCAGGCAATTCAATCCACTTTGGGGCAGCTCTAATCGTGGGGAAGTTTTTTTGTGATATCCTATGTAAACGTTCCTTTCTTCTACTCCTATCCATTGATTAAATGAAACAATAATATGTAAAAGTATATCATAAATCTCAGGATACTAAATAAGTGTGAGTAGCTATGAGGATAGGGACTAGATAAGAAGTGGACTTTTGGTTTCTCTGATACCAAGAATTCCCAGGTGAGATATAGGCTGGCACCTTTTCTGCAATTTATAATTTCGGAATTGCCCTGGAGTAGAGATGTCAAAACTGTGGCCAGCAAAATTCTCCAGTCTTGCCAGAATCAGATTAAAATGTAATTGGGAAATATTTAGCAAAATAAATAAAAATACAATACGGTATAAATAATGTTAATTTGAGGTTTTTTAAGTCAATATGTGGCCCACAGGGATCCCTTTGATACCATTGCCCTAAAGTACCAAGAGGTTAAGTAATTCATTCAGAGTCACACAGCTAGTATGTTGGAGATGTAAAACTTAAGCTCTGGTCTTCCTCACTCTATGCCTCTTGAATAGTTATTATTGTTATTGCTGGTATCTCATTCCCATTTTTATAAGGTTCAGATAGAACCTTATCTAAGGACAAGCCATTATATATGACTATTAGAGGGTCTAGATAGGGACTAAATCTGTGACTTTATTAGTCAGTATAAGAAACAAAATATCTTACCACCAACTCCACTGCCTCACAGATGGATGCAGGAAAGATTTTATTTTACATTCTTGCAAGAATGTGTGCCTGGGTGAGTAGACAAGCCTTTGAAACTCCAAAGGCAGCGTTTTATTTCCTATCCTGAAGCATAAGTCCCTGCCCTGATTCCCTCAGTAATTGTGCTCATCCATTGTTCACAGCTAATAAGACTGGTGTTGTATTTCTCCCTCCCCCTCTTCCATTGAGAAAGAAAGAAATTGACAGTTTTTGCAAAAAAATTACTAGTTGAGGTTATATAGATATCGTTCCTCCCCGCCTTCAAGGACCTTTTGATTGACATTCGGATCTTATTTTAGATAAATAGCACTCAACTACATTAGACAAATTTCCCCACATATATCGTTGCGAGATTGGTTCCTGAAGTATTCCACTCAAATCCTGAATTTAGAACTGAGTCTAAAAACTTGCAATAACCAATTAAAGTCATGTAAATACTACAGCATCTTCCGATGGCGTGTTCAGCAGTTACCAGCAATGAATAATGTTTGTGGCGGCCCTTTTTGTAGTGGCCAGGAACTGGAAACTGGGTGGATGCCCATCACCTGGAGAATGGTTGAATAAGTTCTGGTATACAAATATTATGGAATATTATTGCTCGGTAAGAAATGACCAGCAGGATGAATACAGAAAGGCCTGGAGAGACTTACATGAACTGATGCTGAGTGAAATGAACAGAACCAGGAGATCATTGTACACGGAACAGCAAGATTATATGATGATCAATTCTGATGGACGTGACTCTCTTCAACAATGAGCTGATTCAGAGCAATTCCAATGATCTTGTGACTAAGAGAGCCATCTACACCCAGAGACAGGACTGTGGGAACTGAATGTGTGGTTCACAATATAGCATTTTCACTTTTTGTTGTTGTTTGCTTGCATTTTATTTTCTTTCTGATTTTTTCTGATTCGATTTGCTTTTTCTCATTCAGCAAATTAATTGTATAAATATGTATGCATATGTTGGATTTAACATATATTTCTACCATATTTAACATAGATTGGACTGCTTGATATTGGGGGAGGGGGGAGGGGAAGGGAGGAAAAATTGGAACACAAGGTTCTGCAAAGATTAATGTTGAAGAGTTATCCATGTATATGTTTTGAAAAATAAAAGCTTTCATTAAAAAAGAAAAAATACAATTACCAGCAATGAGTAAAGAGATTTGTTACCCTGTGGTAACTCTTTGCTCTTGAGTCAATATATTGTTTCTCAATGTTTATAGATTTTTTTTTTTGTGATACAGTGAATGCTTTGAATAAAGTAGATAATCATGGATATTTGGAGGGATTGCAGAAATTCTCATTTTTTGGTAACGAATTTGTGATACTTCTTACAAAACTACAGTCTCTAACTTATTTGTGAAAGGAAACTGGTAAAATATGTTGATAGTAATTTTTGCACTATTGTGAGGCATTTGAATCTATAATTACAGACTTTACCTGGACCTGCCACTTCCCCTTTTGGTAGATGCTAATATTTCTGTATCCTCCATTCATGCAATCATTCTGTTTGTTATACTAAAAGGGAGCAAATGTTTTGCTTCATGCTTGAGCTAGTTTGTGCTTTGATTGATTGGATTTATTTTTTTTAATGTGCTTAATATAGATGTACTTTTTTATTGTAGCTTTTTATTTACAAGATATATGCATAGGTAATTTTTCAGCATTGACAGTTGCAAATCCTTTTGTCCCAACTTTTCCCCCCCTTCCCCCCACCTCCTTCCCCAGATGGCAGGATGACCAATACATGTTAGATATGTTAAGGTATAAGTTAAATATAATATATGTATACATATCCAAACAGTTATTTTGCTGTATAAAAAGAGTCAGACTTTGAAATAGTGTACAATTAGCCTGTGAAGGAAATCAAAAATGCAGGCGGACAAAAATAGAGGGATTGGGAATTCTATGTAGTGGTTCATAGTCATCTCCCAGAGTTCTTTCCCTGGGTGTAGCTGGTTCAGTTCATTACTGTTCTATTGGAACTGATTTGGTTCATCTCATTGCTGAAGAGGGCCAGGTCTATCAGAATTGATCATCACATAGTATTGTTGTTGAAGTGACTAATGATCTTCTGGTCCTGCTTATTTCACTCAGCATCAGTTCCTGTAAGTCTCTCCAGGCCTTTCTGTACTCATCCTGCTGGCCATTTCTTACCGAACAATAACATTCCATAATATTCATATACCACAATTCTCCAGTTGATGGGCATCTATTCAGTTTCCAGTTTCTGGCCACTACAAACAGGACTGCCACAAACATTCATGCACATACAGGTCCCTTTCCCTTCTTTATGATCTCTTTGGGGTATAAGCCCAGTAGTAACCCTGCTTGATCAAAGGGTATGCACAGTTTGATAGCTTTTTGAACGTAGTTGATTGGATTTCTTTTGACCATGCAGACAACTACCACTTCCCATAAGCTCTTTCTTCAGATGATTTCTTCTAACTTCTTTGTTTCTGGATCCTCTACAGCAAAGATTTTGATGGATATTAACCTGTTGAGTTTGTTCATTACACAGCATTGATTCCTTCTTTCATCTTAACCTTTTTACTTTCATTTGCAATTGTTTATTAAAGGAATCAAGAAGTTATTAAATACTTTTTGTTTTCCAGATTCTATTTCACAATCCATGTCTCTAGTCATGTTTGCTATTAGAATACTTACTGGATATTGACAATCTTCCAGGGGCTTTCTGCAATTTTTCCATTAGATTATAAGTTCATTGGGGGCAGGACTGTCTTTTCCCTATTTTTGTATCCTTAATATTTAGCCCAGTATGTGATTTGCAATAGACAGTTAATAAATATTGATTGACCAATTTGCAAGCTGCTTCTGCCATGGTGGTATCTGATGTCTGTTCTTAACAATCTCCCAGGTTGTTTTACCTTGCTTCCTGGGGTCCCTCCCATGGCAACAAGCACAGCATATACTACTGTATTTATGATCAGAACTGTTTTTATCGATATTCCTTCTCATGACTCTTAGGCATTTTTTCCTGGAGGTTTTTCATATCTGAACTGCACTACATCTTTTCTGTTTTCTGGCTTCTATGGCATCCTTCAAATTTCAATTTAAAATCCTACCTTATAAAAAGAGCTTTTCTTAGTCCTTCTTGGACTTCTGTAGCAGGTAGTACTTGAATTAAATTTTAAAAGAAGTCAAGGATTCTAGGAGTTGAAGGTTAGGAAGTTATTATTCAAGGCATAAGGGCCCAGAGACATGAGCATCTTGTGTGAAAAATTGAAATTGACCATTATTGATGGACTGTAACATGTGTGGAAGGGAGGAATGTATTAAAATATTGGGAATCTAGAAAGGAAGTAGATTGTAAATGGCTTCTAATGACAAGTCTAGTCTATCTGCAAAATAAGAAGATTTGGATTCAACCATTTCGTTCATGATCCCTTGTCTGTGATCTATGACTCTTTGACAATCTATTGTTTGGGGCTCCTACACCAAAACTCCCCATCATTTGTATAAATAATTGAAAGCTGGTTTATGCCCCTTTCTCATTTGGACTTTTTAATTATTGAAAGGGGTAAAATCAATAAAAATTATGTGAGAAATACTAATCTCAGAGAAAAGTGGGGAGAAACACAATTCTAAAAAGACACGAGAGAAAAAAGCTTTCAGAAAAAAGTACATACTGACAGAAAAAAATGGCCAAAATGCCTTGTTTCTTAGCAGCTAATTTACATATGACTATTATGAAGGCTTGGAAGGTGAGAGCTGAAAAGACCTGATAAAAGTAACTTTTTTGTGACTGTGGAACAATTGTATATTGCCTATTTTGAGTACGCTTGGCAGAAATGTGAATTTTGACTTTTTATCTTAAGCTAGAACTGAATCACTTTATACAAAGAGACTGTGTTTTGAGGCAGGTAAAAGTCAGTGATAAAGAAGCAGAGCTGAAAACATAAGCGGAGAAGAAGTTGATAAAGGAGACTGAAAAAGCAAAATAGAGAAGAAGGAACCAAAACTATCTCCTGCTGCTTGAAGAGACAGCTCAGTTGAGCTTAGCTGAGTGGGTGGCTCCAAGAAAAGTGTCTGAACTGAGAGTTGGAAAGAGAATTTAGAGCCTTCATTGATTTTTTTAAGGGATTTGTCTCCCATAGGATTTGTACCTATTGTGGGGAGCTGAGCCAATTGTAAGAAGTGCTTTCTTGTTGGGAACTGATTATAGAAAAAGCATCACTCCTGAGAGCTGACTAGGAAAAAACCAAGAATCATCTGCTACCAAACAGAGGGGTTTGGGTAAAAGATGATGCTTGTCTGACTTGTCCTTAATGGCTGTATAGGGTTTGAGAGGGAAAAGTCCCTCAGACCCCAGCTAAGAAGCAGACTTGAATAGCTCTATAGATCCCAGGCTAAGAGAAACAGCTTTTGACTAAAAGAGTAGAATATAGATTTAAAGACCAGCCAAGGAACAGTTCAAGTGGAGAAGTCAGCAAAGAAGGGGACCCAGCAGGTAACTCTTGGTGTATACTGTTCTCCAAGGAGACTAATGACATGAGGTTCTACAGGTCAGTCATGAAGAATCCCAGGTAAATGAGTTTCCTTTCTCATGAATTTCCCTGCTGAGATTCTACAAGTTTGTGTTTATTTTTCCTCAAGTAATTCCCATTACTGGGATTGCATTAGAGGGATAGTATGACCTAGGTTTATATGTGAACTGTTAGGATTTTTAAAAATATTCTGTTATGTATATATATATATATATATATATATATATATATTATATATAGCGAGAGAGCATATATATATTTATATTCTGTTTTATATTTATTTTTGTTTTATATGCAAAAGTTTCATACTTGTGAATTAATGGTATCATCTTGGCTGTTTTTTTAAAATAAGAGGTGTACCATAGGGGCTTAGCCACTGCAGTTGTGATTAGTAGCCATTTAACTCCTCTACCCTTACCCCTATCTCCAACTCATAGGGATGACTCTTAGGATGAGAATGAATCTTAGCCATGTGGTTGCACCCTGTGGGAACAATGCTCCATCCTTCCCCAACCTGCCAGTGTGGGTTCAAGTTGGGGTGATCAGGTCAGAATGAGTCTAGAGAGAAAAATGCCTTGCCACGCCCATGCTCAAGAAATATAATGAAAGAATAACAGTTTCATATTCTTGCCTTGAGTATGGCCTGCGGACAAATTGTTTCATCCATATAAGAGGTTTCTGAGCAGATTGACTCCAAGATTATACATTTTTCAGACACAGTAACTTATATTTATATTAAATGTTTTTCATATTGTTTTTTTTGATCCTTGTAACCACTCTGGAAATTAATTGTAACAGGTATTATTATCTCTATTGTACAGAGTCTGAGAGACAGATACAGTGACTTGCTTAGGGTGAGTAGCTTAGGTGACATTCAAACTCAAGTCATCCTCAGATCAAGTTCAAGTATGGCTTCCACTTTTAAACCATCGACTGGTCCAGAGGAATTGTGCCCTGTGTTTGGTCAAAGGTGTACCCACAATAGTGAACCTGGAAAAATTAAATAATATTCATGCTTCTATTACTAGCATTACTGAGTCTGGTATTCAATTCAGTGCTTTTTACGTCTTAGGCACTAAGCAGGGCAGAGAACAAACAAAAAACAAAGAAAGAAAGAAAGAAAGAAAGAAAGAAAGAAAGAAAGAAAGAGAAAGAAAGAAAGAAAGAAAGAAGGGAGGGAGGGAGGAAGGAAGGAAGGAAGGAAATACTTTTTGTTTTCCAGATTCTATTTCACAATACTTGGAACCTTTGATTATATGGGCATACCCCTTGTTATCTCCCAGAATATGGATCTAAATGATTACAGGTAAAATAGTTAGTTCCTACTTCTATAAGATAGTTGTTGGAAGAGAAATTACCCATATGCCGTCTTTAAAAGGGAACCCTGATCTTTTGCAGAAGTGGGAAACATTGTATATAATATCAGACTTTTTCAGTGTTAGTTTTACCAAACTCTTGGGGGTTTCTTTGTTTTTGTTTTCTTTTGATTTTTTTTTGGTTTTGTTTTGGGTTTTGTCGTACAGGATAAGGTAGAATAAAGAACATCCTATGTCCTGTATAAGTATTGTTACCTTGAGTGCTTGTATAGGAAATGAGAACCCCTTTCCCCACAACCCAGATTTAGACAAAAGCTATATTTGAATTATATCAGAGATTTTCTTAAAGCAATTTCTGTCTGTGGGTGGAGGTGATGAGGCAAAAAGAGAATGATTTCTGCCCTCAAGATTGTACCCATTCTGCAAAAGTCCAGAGCTCATTTTATTGTGTCACAAGATGTTTGCAAAGTAGTTTCAAGATGGAAGGGGTTCTAATGCCTGTGGGGAATCAGAAAAGGGATGTGAGCTGAGCTTCCCCAGGTACTTCCTTTATATAAGTTCAGTGGGAACCCCCATCTGCCTCCTTTCACTACCCACCTCCTCCCCACCATAGCTTCAATTTCCCCTGAAGTGCCAAGGGGTTAAATTATAGGGAAAATCACAGCTTGGAAAAGCAGACTTCGGATTTTGCCAAGCCCCAAATGTCTGAAAAATGGTCTGAGGCTGCCAGTGAACCCAAAAACAGGGCCAACCAGCTTCCCCCATCCCACTTGGCAGCTGCCAGGAACTCAGGGGTCTTCCTTCTTTCATTTTGCTTAGTATCTATAAAAACATAACCAACCTAGTGTGGTTTGGGTAAAAGGAATCTGCTTCAGACACAGAAGTCATTATGTGTGGATCCGGCTTTGTTCTGACAGCTATAATTCCCCCGTCTCCCCCAAACCCTCACACACCTCCACCCTGACCTTGAAAGCTAGTTAGAAGAACAAAACTTTTCATTTCACCAGTGGCAAAAAAGGTGAAGAGAATTCCCTGTTTCCCCCTCAAATGTTACCTTGTTTTTAATATCCACAGTCCTGCTGATGACCAGTCTTCCGACTCTCTGCTTGGGGAGGAGGGGGTAACATGTAATTCAACTCCACCTAACATTGATTGATGAAGCACCTTCTATGTTTCAGGAAGCGTGCTGGATGTGGCCATATAAAGAGCAAAAAAGGAAGGCTACAAACATCCCTGCCCTCCAAAAGATTAAATTAGAGATAAAAATGGAGTCAAAAATCAATGAACCTCAGGATTGAAAGGATCCCGGCAGATACCCACTCAAACCCAAACATCCAATGGCATAAGAAATGACCGTTTGGTCATCTCTTGAGGAATTCTATTCAGCAAGCAGCTCTTTATTATACCTTGTCCTGGCAGTAAAAAGCATCCATAACCCCGTGAAACCATTTAACGTCACCCCTTTCCATTGACGGCCTAGGTGCCAACTAAATCAGAATCATCTCCTCTCTTGTGTTGTTGTTGTTGGACTGTTTCAGTTGTGAGGGACTCTTTGTGACACTATTTGGGGTTTTCTTGAGGAACATCCTGGAGTAGTTTGCCATTTCCTTTTCCATCTCGTTTTACACATCAGCAAACTGAGGCAAACAGGGTTAATGACAACAGAGTCACCCAGCTAGTAAGTATTTGAAGCTAGATTTAAACTAAGGAAGTTGAGTCTTCTTGACTCCAGGCCCAGTAGTCTATCCACCATACTACCTAGCTGCCCCTCACTTGGACACATGTCCAATTCTTTATCACTTTCATGTTTTTGCTTAGGTCATTCCTTATTCATCTGATGCTCTTCCTCCAGCTCTATCTTTTGAAACACTACCCACTGTTCAAGACCTGACTCAAATACTTCCTCTTCCATGCAGCCTTTCTTGATTCTAGGGCAAGCTAGATGGCACAATGGATAGAGTCCTGGCTAAGCATAGAGTCAAGAAGACCCGAGTTCAAATTGAGCCGCAGACACTTACTAATTATATGACTCTGGACAAGTCATTTAGTCACCTCTTGCCTCAGTTTCCTCATCTGTAAAAAGAGGAAAAAAATAGCAGTCACCTCTAAGACTTTTGAGGATCAAATGCAATACTATAAAATGCTTAACACAATGCCTGGTATATGATAAGAGCTCTATAAATGGTTGTTATTATTATGAAATGCCTTTTTTTCTTCATCTTTTTATATTGAAATGTAGTCTATGACTATGTATGTGTCATGCTCCCCAAGTTTAGATTGAAAACTCCATGAGGGTATGGAGCATACTTTATTTTACATTTGTACCTTCCCCAGTACAGAGTTTCATAAATAACAATGATAATAGTGATAATATGACATTTACGTGGATGTTTAAAGCTTACAAAGCTCTTTATGTGGATTATTTTATTTGACTTTTGAAATAATCCTTTAATTTAACCTAATTAAAGGATTATTTCAAAAGTCAAATAAGATAATTTGAATATTAAAAGTATTAAGAGCAAAGGGTCCTAAGTCTAAAATTAGAAGAGATTTTAGAAGCCAATGCTTCCAACTCCCTCACTGAGTTCAAGGCAGGTTAATCCCAGATTGTACTGGGAGGGATCCTCAGAGGTGAGATGGTCCTAATTCTGCATTCAGGGCTCATTTTAATATGTCATATTGTTTTGGAGGACACACAATTTTACAAATGAGGAAATGGAAACTCCAAAAAGTTAGATGACTTGCCTCATGATAGTAAGCATGGGAGGCAGGATTTGAATCCAGATCTTGCTCTTCTCTCTTCTTCCTGCCCCACATGGCCTTTCACATCAGAATATTGTTTTTTTGTTTTTTGGTTTTTTTGTCCAGACCTGTAATTTTAACAATGTTGGGAAGTCCTCATGTGGAGACTCTCTCCATAGATATAGATTAGCGACTCTTTTGTAACTTATAGTCAGGGCAGCAAGATGTACCCAGGATCACATAACCCATATATCTATGATTTGAGTCCCTCAGCTATTTCTGACTTCAGGGCTGTTCCTCTATTCCACCATGCTAGCTTTCAAATGTAGACATTTCATAAAGGATTTTTGGATTTTGTTTATGTCCAGTTCAAATTATGAGAAAATTCTTCACTCTGTTGAACAAAACCTGTTCCCGTCTAAAACTTTTATCACCTGGATCCTTAGAATCCTAAGATTTTAAGAGTTTGGGAAGGGACCTTAGAGACCCTTACAATCCAACTCTTTCTTTTAACAGAAGAGGAAGCAAATGATTTACCCAAGATCACACAGCCAACAAACTGCAAAGCTGAGATGAGAGCCTACATATTTTCCACTCCCATATTTGATATTCTTCCCTTCTGCCTTTTTAGAGCAAATCAACCCAAAGTTTCCCAGCATTGGGATCTTGGATGGGTGACTGCTTTACTTAAATCGGTTCCTGGGACACCCAGCACTGGGTACTGTTACAATTTGGATTCTTTCTTTCTCTCTTTCCCCACTCAATGTCAGAAACCAACCAGCATGGCTTTTCTCCCCCAACGGCCTCTCCTAGCCTCTAGCTTTTGGAATCTGGTTTATTTATTCATTTAAATTGGATTCTGGCATCTGCCAGTGTTTGTTCTCTATAAAGACCTTTTTATTTGGGTCCCAGAGAGCTGTTTACTGCTTAGCACATGTGGCATTTAAAAAAAAAAAAAGGAGTGGAGGAGGAGGCAGTCCTGGCCTCTGTTCTCTGATCAACCACAACTCAGGAGCTGGGCCAAGCCTTGGGCCCTGCCCCACAGCGGGTGGGCACCCTGCCTTCAGGCACCTGGAAAGGCACAGTCAGGATTAAAATGACCCATTTCCAAGCAAAAATTTCCTTTTACCCTCCATCTGCTGAAATTGAGAGAATTGAAGAAAAGAAGGCAGAAAAGAATGGGAAAATGCAGGAAATCAATCCATCAAATCCAATGCTTTATTAAGCATCTACTGTATTCTAGTCATTGTGCTGAGGTATAGAGATACAAAGAAAGGTGAATCAGAAAGCTTGTCTACTATTTAGGGAGGCAGTTTTGGGGAGATTCACTATGCTCAGAGATGAATAAATTCAAACTAGATACAGAAAAAATATATAGCAATTTGGCAGGAAGGGGGCAGTGATATTAAGGAGAGAACATTTGTACTGAGCTTTAAATGGAGCAAGGAGTTCCAGAAGTGTGCCTGGCATGAGACACAGCCTGGGCAAAGGCATGGAGGTGGGAAGTGGAATGTCACTTCAGAAGAATGACCAATAAGTCCGTTTGGAGAAAATTTTTTATGAAAGGGTACAATGTAGAGTCAGCTTGGATACATAGGCCGACCCAGATTATCAAAAGTTTTAAATGCTAAATAGCAAAGTTTGTATTTGATTCTCCAGATAATATTCCTTCTCAGCCTTAGTTTGTTCATCTGTTGATTACTTTCCACAGGACACTCTCCTGACTGTCATCTTTCTGGTGTCCAGAGCCAAACTCAGTGCTTCAGGTGAGGTTTGAGGGGAGCAGAGGGCCGTCAGGAAAATCTAGCTTCAGATCCTGCTCTGCCCTTCTTCATACAGCCCCAAATGGAATTAGTTTATTTTGACTCTCATATTATACTGCCAATTCTTGTAGGATCTGAAGACCACTAAAATCCCCAGATCTTTTTCAGAACAACTGCTGTTGATCCATATCTTCACCATCTTCTATTTGTGATATTATTTTTCTTTTGATTCAAGGATAAAACTTTGCACGTATCTATACTGAATTTTATCTTGTTAGATCTAGCCGGGTGTTCCAGTCATTCAGGATTCTCTATATTAGCTATCCTACCTAGCGTGGTTTCATCTGCAAATCTGATGAGAATATCATTTGTGCTTTCATCCAAGCCACTGATAAAAATGTGAAACAGTCGGAGTCGAGCACAGATCCTCAGGGCACTGAATCGGAGACCTCCTCCCATGCTCACATAGAATTATTAACTTCCACACTTTCAGTCTGACCATCCAACCGGTTCTGAATTTTTCTGAATAAATTATTGTACGATCTATATCTTACTATGTTCTTCATAAGAATTGTGTTACTTTATCAAAAGCTTTGCTAAAATCCAGGTGAACATTAATCCCTTATCTTTCAATATAATAATCCTGTCAACAAAAAAATTGAGGTTAGTGTGGCATAGTCTGTTCTTGATGGAGACACATTGGCTCTTTATAATCAATGTTTCCCCCTTTAGATGTTGCCAAAAATCTCTTTAATGATTCCCTTTGAGAATTTTTCCTGGAATTGAAGCTCAACCACCTATAGTTTACTTTCTTAACTTTTTTGAAAATCAGAATAATATTTGCCTCCCTTTGATCTCTTAGCACCTCTCCTGTTTCTTTCTCTCTTTCAAATATTTCACTAGCAGTGACTCAGTCTTCATGTCTTCCAGTTCTTTCAGACCCACTCTGGGCCAAATGACTTGAATTCATCAAGGGCACCTTGATGTCTCCTAACTCCTTATATATTTTATATATCACTTCCCTTTTAATCATTTTTGCTCCACCATTTTTGGTGCAAAAGTCATTCTCCTTAGCCAAGAAAACAGAAGCAAAAATACCAACTAGTTTGAGGACATTGAAGGTACTTTCTAACTCTAAATCTTTAAGGTACAGATAAAAGAGTTGTTAAGGAGGCAAAAAAAAAAAAGTTAGTAGGAAAGATGAGTTTAGGGTGGGAATTCTGTTTTGAACCTATTGAATTCAGAATCTCTAGAGGAAAGCCATGGTGAGATAGCAGCAGAAAGATGGAAATGTATGATTGAAGGACTGAATTACAGATCTGAAAATCAGCAGGGGAAGCTCCATACCTCCTGAGTTAATCCATACTGTTTGGGGTAACTATAAATGCTAAGAAGGTTTTGTTTCTTTCCCTGATATCAAATACCCTTCATCCCCGACCCAATTCTAAGTCACTATTCCACTGAGACCCTTAGGTTCACCATTTTCTTCTTAAAGGTGGTGAGCCAGATTCCTCCAGTCTCCATGACTTGCAAGGCAGTCACTGTGATATACTCTAAGGACCTTAGGCCTCTGGCCTTTGAGTCAACTGTCCTGTTGCTGGACTCTCTTCTTGAGTTGTCTCCCCCATTTAGAATATGAGCCTCTTGGGAGCAGGAGCCAATTCATTTTTCTATCTGTATCTCCAGTGTTCAGCTCATAGTAAGAGATTAATGACTCATTTATCATTCATCATTCATTCATTCTTACAAGTACTCTAGAATCTAGGTAGTTTGAAACTTCCTTTACAGGTAAGAAAATTGAGATTCAGAAAGAAGACTTACCTGGAAGTAAAATATGAATATACTCAGAAAACTATTAAATATATATATTGTAAATCGTTATTATTAATTATTTGCCAAAATACCATCCAATTCTCCAGGCAAGAAAAGAAATAAGGCATGCCTTAGCCATGGACAAGGGTCAAAATTCATTCCCAGTTTTGAACCTTAAAGGAAGCACATTCAATTTAAATGTTAGCTCAAATCCAGTACCTACATTTAAAAATTAGGAAACTGAGACCCAGAAATGTTAAGTGATTTGATTAAGGTCACACAGTAACAAAAATGCTGGATTGGGGACCAGAGAACCTGGACTCAAATCCCACCTTTATCATCTGAGTCATTTAACCATTTTAGGCCTTAATCTTTTTATTTGTAAAATGACAGGGCCTTTCCAACTCTAAATTGATGAGCCTAAGTAGCAGAGTTGAGATTTGAACCATACCCTTAAGTTCTTAAGCTGGATGGAAACAGAGTTTATCTAGTCCAGTCACAAGAAATTGATACTCAAAGTGGTTAAATGTCTTGTCCAAAGTCCCACAGGTAGGCAGTAAAAAAGCTGAGATTTAAATTCTTATCTATCTAACTTCAAATCGAAATTCTTCACTATATTTAACGAAGTGCTGATTCAATTTCTGAATGAAAAAGCTGATTCTGAGGAGCTATTCAGCAGTTTGCTTTACTGTGCTTACTTGAAAGTGAATTTCATTTCTTAAAAAATATTCAAAAGACAACATCCCACAAGTCTGATTAATGGGTTGGAGAGGTTGGTGTGAATTAATGAAAAAATTAGAGAATATTTATCAAGCAATGAATTTTTTTCTTTTTTTAATAATAATTATTTGTTTTTAATACATATTACTTTATGAATCATGTTAGGAGAGAAAAACCATAACAAAAGGGAAAAACCATGGGACAGGAAAAAAACATAAAAAGAAGTGAACATAGCATGTGTTGATTTATATTCAACTTTCATGGTTCTTTTTCTTGATGCAGTCGGCATTTTCTATCTAAAGTCTATTGGGATTGTCTTGGACTAATAATTATTTTTAGCAAATTTCTCCCCAATTATCATATTCATTCTCCCCCTGAAATTTAATCTCAAGAAAGTAAAATAATACAAACCAAATGCAAAACAGCATGTGATCAAATTGGAGTCCTCTTGGGTCTGCTTTAAAAGATGAAAAAGAGTTCATTGGTGCTGTGGTGGCAGAAATGGTTTGCCTTACAGTAACTGCTGGAAACATACACTTTTTTAGTAAATAGTATTTTATTTTTTCCAATTACTTGTAAAGATAGTTTTCAACATTCTTTTTTTTTTGTTTTTTTTAAATTAATTTATTTTAATGCACATTGCTTTATGAATCATGTTGGGAATGAAAAATCAAAATGAAAGGGGAAAACCATGAGAGATTTAAAAAAAACAAAAAAAGGAAGTAAACATAGCATGTGTCAACATGCATTTTTATAAGATTTTGAGTTCCAAATTTTTTTCTTCCTCCCTCCTTTCTATCTTCCCCTCCAAGAAAGCAAGCAATCTGACATAAGTTATAAATGAGCAATGATGGAAATGTATTTCTACATTAGTCATATTGTAAAAAAAAGAAAAAAAGAAAAAAAAAGAAAAAGAAACAACAAAAGGGAAAAGCCACAAATTAAAAAACACACATAAAAGTTAAAATAATATTCTTTAATCTGCATTCAGACTCCAAAGTTTTTTCTCTGGATGTGGGTAAGTCTTTTGGAGTTATTTTAGATTACTATATTGTTGAGAAGAGCTAAGTCAATCATAGTTGATCATTACTGTATACAATGTTCTTCTGGTTCTGCTCACTTCACTTAACATCACTTCATATAATTTTTCCAGGTTTTTCTAAAATCTACCTGTCATTTCTTTTTTCTTTTTTATTTGTTTGTTTTGTTTTGTTTTGTTTTCTTCCTTCCAATGTTTTTTTTTTTTTTAATTAAAGCTTTTTATTTACAAAGCATATATATGGGTAATTTTTCCAACATTTGCCTTTGCAAAATCTTCTGTTCCTTTCCTTCCCCCTATCCTCTCCCCCAGGTAGTCCAATACATGTTAAATATGTGAAATACATGTTAAATCCAATATATGTATATATTTACACAGTTATCTTGCCGCACAAGAAAAATCAGATCAAGAAGGAAGAAAAAGAAAAACTGAGAAAGAAAACAAGATACAAGCAAATAACAACAGAGAGAGTGAGAATGTTATGTTGTGGTCCACACTTTGTTCCCACAGTTCTCTGAGTGTATATGGCTTTCTTCATCACTGAACAAAGGGAACTGGTTTGAACCATCTCATTGTTGAAGAGAGCCACATCCATCAGAATTGATCATCATATAGTCGTCTTGTTGCCATGTATAATGATCTCCTGATTCTGCTCATTTCACTCAGCATCAGTTCCTGTAAGTCTCTCTAAGCCTCTCTGAAATCATCCTGCTGGTCATTTTTTACAGCACAATGGTATTCCATTACATTCATAGATCACAACTTGTTCAGCCATTCCCCAACTGATAGGCAAATTCCCTCAATTTCCAATTCTTTGCCAAAAAAGAGCTGCTATAAATATGTACATGCATGTCCTTTCCCTTTTTTAAAGATCTCTTTGTGATACAGACCCATTAGTAGTATGGCTGAGTCAAAGGGTACGCACAGTTTGATTGCCCTTTGGGCATAATTCCAAAATGTTCTCCAGAGTGTTTAGAGCAATTTACAACTCCTCCAATGACACACTAGTGTCCCAATTTTCCCACTTCTTCACCAGCATTTGTCATTTTTCTTTTATGTCACATTAAACAATCTGATTGGTATGAGATGGTACCTCTGAGTTGTTTTAATTTGCATTTCTCTAATCAATAGTGATATAGACCATTTTTTCTATAACTATAGATATTTTTAATTTCTTCATCTGAAAACTTCCCTGTTCAAATCCTTTGATTATTTATCAAGTGGGGAATGATCTTTTCTTATAAATTTGACTCAGTTCTCTAAATATTTGAGAAATGTGTCCTTTCACTATTTTTTCCCCCAATTTTCTTTTTTTCTGTTTTGGTACTTCCTCATTTAAGTATCCAGTACCATATTTATCTCATAAAAGAAAGTTGGTAGAACTCCTTCACCTATTTTTCCAAATAGTTTATATACTATTAAAATTAATTGTTCTTTAAATGTTTGGTAGAATTCATTTATAAATCCATCGGGCCCTGGAGATTTTTCTTTGGGAGTTCATTGATGCCTAAGTAATTTATATTTTGGTAAATATTCATCCATTTCATTTACATTGTTAGATTTACTGACATACAATTAGACAAAATAGCTCCTAGTTATTGCTTTCATTTCTTCTTCATTTTTGATACTGGCAATTTGGTTTTCTTTTTCTAATCAAATTAAATAAAGGTTTATCTGTTTTCTTAATTTTTTTATGAGGTTTTTATTCCTTAATATATGATCAATTTTTGTGTAGGTGCTGTGTACCATTTTCTATGCCTATTCAATTTTTTCCAAGAAGGCTATCATATTTAACTTTTCTAAAATTCTATTCACCTATTTCACTTCTTTTTTGGTTAATTTGGGGATTTGATTTATCTAGTTCTGAGAGGGGAAGATCAAGGTCTCCCACTAGTATAGTTTTGCTATGTTTCTTCCTGGAATGCATTTAA
Organism: Antechinus flavipes; assembly: GCF_016432865.1. Taxonomy (NCBI): domain Eukaryota; kingdom Metazoa; phylum Chordata; class Mammalia; order Dasyuromorphia; family Dasyuridae; genus Antechinus; species Antechinus flavipes. The sequence continues at coordinate 691,849,636 of NC_067398.1, forward strand.
CTTCTCCTCTAAGAATTTGTTTACTACATCACTTGGTGAATATATGTTTAGTATTAATATTACTTCATTGTCTAGGGTGGGTCTAGCAAGATGTAGTTTCCTTTTTTGTTTCTTTTAATTATATTTTTGTTTTTCCTTTGTCTAAGATAAAGATTGCTATTCTTGCTTTTTTTTTCTTTTACTTCAGCTACAGCATAATATATTCTGCTTCAGCTTTTGCCTTTATTCTGTATGAGTGTCTGCTTAAAATGTGTTTCTTGTAAACAATATATTATAGGATTTTGATTTTAATCCACTTTGCTATTTGTTTTCATTTTATGGGGAGAGTTCATTCCATTCTCATTCACAGTTATGATTACCAACTGCATATTTTCCTACATCCTATGTTTTTACTTTTCTCTCACCTTTCATCCTTTCCTTCCACACCAATGTTTTGCTTCTGACCACTGCCTCCCCTAATCTGCCCTCCTTTCTATCAGCACCCCACCTTTTTTTTCTTTCCCCTTTCCCCTCCTACCTCCCTATATGATAAGATAGATTTCTAAATATGTAGGTTATTCCCTTTTTGATTCAAATCCAATGAGAGTAAAGTTCAGACAATGCTCACCTCCTCCCTTCTCCCTTATTTCCCTCATATGTAATAGATCTTTCATGCCTCTCCATGTGCTATACTTTGTCCCATCTTTCCCTCTTTCCTTTTTTCCCAATACAATCCTTTTTTCGCCCCTTAATTATTTTTTAATCAGCATATCAAAATCAACTTATGCTCACACCCTCAGTTTAAGTATGCTCCTAACTGTCCTAATAGAGATATTGTTCTTCCCATGTAGGGATGTAAACAGTTTAGCCTTATTGAATACCATGGGTTTTTTTCTTTCTTGTTTACCTTTTTATGTTTCTTCAAGACATATTTAAATATTAAATTTTTTGTTCAGCTCCACTTTTTTCATCAGGAAAGTTTAAAAATCCTCTATTTACTAGATGTCTATCTTGTTTTCCTGAAAGATTATATTCAATTTTGCTGGGTACTTGATGCTTGATTGTGATCAAGCTCGCTTTTATGTAGAAGCCCTCCTTTAAGGTAGAAGTAACAAAATCCTATGTAATACTAATTATGGCTTCTGGATATTTCTTTAATGATACTGTTCAGGCTCTTTTTGTGATCATGGCTTTCATATAGTCCAGTAATTCTTAAATTATCTCTTCTTGATCTAAGTTAATTGTTTTTCCAATAAGGTAATTTACATTTTCTTCTATTTTTTCATCCTTTTGATTTTATTTGACTGATTTTTGATGTTTTATGGAGTCATTAGCTTCCACTTAACCAATTCTAATTTGTATGGAATTATCTTCTTCAGTTACTTTTTGTAGCTCCTTTTCCATCTGGCTAATTCTATTTTTCAAGGAGTTGTTTTCTTCAATGGAATTTTTTTTCCCATTTCACCAATTCTATTTTTAAGTCAATTTTTATGCTCCCTTTTCCAAACTGTTGATCTTTTTTTTTCATAATTCTCTTGCATAATTCTTATTTCTTTTCCTGATTTTTCTTTTACCTCTCTTACTCGATTTTTAAAATGCTCTTCCAAGAGGATTTTTTTGAGTTTGAGACCAATTCATTTTCCCTTTTGAGGTTTCACATGTAGGCATTTTGACATTGTTGCTCTCTGCTGAGTCTATGATTTGATCTTTCCTGTCATCAGAGTAGTTTTCTGTAGTCAGGGCTCAAACAAAAAAAGAAACAAAAAAGTTTCTTGCTTAATTTTAAAATTTGAGATTTTGTCCTGGGGCACAAGGGGCACTATCTCAAGCCTCTTGCACTTGGGCAAGAGATCTGGTCACTGACTTTCTATGATGGGACCTCTGAGGCTGGTAGAGTGCCCTTTACATTAAAGTGCCCAATTGTGTCTGTTGTGCCTTGGGGTATGGGGCTGGAAGCTTGCTTGCTGAACTGGGATAGGAGAACTCACAGCTGGCCTGCTATACCACTGGTCTGCTGAACCAGAACCACAAGGCTTTGGTTGTTGATCTGTGCTGTGGCTAAGAGCTTCCTGTTAGCTCTCCTGGACATCCCCTGCATTGGATTTTACTTTTCCTTTTTTCTTTTATAATATTAGCTTCTTATACTTCAAAATACATGCAAAGATAATTTTCAACAAATACCCTTGCAAAGCAATTTTTCCCTCCCTCTTCCCCCTCCCCTAGACAGCAAGTAATCTAATATAGGTTAAACATGTGCAAATCTTCTAAACATATTTCCACATTTATTATGCTGAACAAGAAAAATCATATCAAAAGGTGGGGAAATGAAAAAGAAAACAAGCAAGCAAACAACAAAAAAAGGTAAAAATACTGTGTTGTGATCCACATTCATCCCCCACAGTCCTCTCTCTGGATACAGATGACTCTATCATAAGTCTATTGGAACTTGCCTGAATCACCTCATTGTTGAAAAGAGCCACGTGCTGCAGAGTTGATCATCAAACATTGTTGCTGTTATTCTATACAATGTTCTTTTGGTTCTACTCAATTCACTTAGCATCAGTTCATGTAAATCTCTCCAGGCCTTTCTGAAATCAGCCTACTGATCATTTCTTATTAAAAATTAATATTCTCTTATATTCATGTACCATAACTTATTCAGCCATTCCCTGGTTGATGGGTATTCACTCAGACAAATCTTTTCTGAAGTCCTTTTAAGTTATCTTGGCCTGGAAAATTGTTTCACTTCATGTTTTTGTGGATTCTGTCAGTTCAAAGTTCTTTTAGATCTTTGATTTAGATGCTATTTTTAAGGGAAACTGGGGAGAACTGGAGCAATTTCATGGCTTCTCTTCACCATCTTGGCTCTACCTGGAAACATACACTATTAACATTCTTGGATTTGTCTGATCTTTAAGGGAACTCAAATATGATTTCTTCTCAGTCTTGTTACAGTGCTTAGCAAGCTCTTTTTTTTGTCTAGGGTGCAAAGGTAAACTCCACCCTAACCTTGCTGAAGATTTCCTAATTATTGCTACTGAGGTGATTTGGCACTTGCCCTTTAAGCCTCAGTTTCTTCCTCTGAAAAATGAGGACATTGAACTAGCTGATGCTAATGGATAGCATTAGCCTTTAATATGGCAGCCTAAAACTCCCCAATAGAGTCCTGATTAACCAGAGCATCTTCCCATCCCATTTCCTAGGTCCCTGGGTTTGCTTCTCTCTCCTATTTTTGTTGTTCACTTGTTTCAGTTTTGTCTAACTCTTCACTACCCCATTTGACATTTTCTTGGTAATGATGTTAAGAATACATTGTCATTCCTTTCTCGGGCTCATTTTACAAAGAAGGAAACTGAGGCAAACAGGATAAAGTGTCTTTTCGGAGTCTTGTTCTTTAGTCATTTAAGTCATATCCAACTCTTTGACCCTATTTGGGATATTCTTGGTAGATACAGGAATGATTTGCTAGTTTCTCCTCCAGTTAATTTTGCAGATGAGGAAACCGAGGCATACGGTGTTAAGTGATTTGCCCAGAGTTACACAGCTAGATTTAAGCTGGATTTAAACTCAGGACTCCAGGACCATCACTCTATACCCTACATCACTTGGTGTCCTCTCTTACCTATACATAGTGGCAAAGTATAGAAGAGAAGACATTGGAACTGGGAAATAAACCCCAGGCTCAAATTTCAGCTGTCACTGAATCCCCACTGTGTTAGACTAATAATTCCAAATCCCTTGTGCTCGGTTTTTCATTTCTATAAAAAGACAATTGGACTAGATCAAGAGTTAACCTGAAGAGCAAACACCCTGAGAGCCACTCCACATTGATTTCAGGAAACTTGCTAATTTGGATTGGGGAGGGGGGAGATGCATCATTATTTTAACATAATTGGTTTCCTTTATAATCTTGTGTATTCTATTTTATTTATATACCAACATGATTCTAAGAAGGGGACCATAGATTTCTCCAGAGGGACTGGCAGAAGGACCCAGGACACCCCAATTTTTGAAAAATGTTTCCTTTCTTTTATGAGGCAATTGGGGTTAAGTGAGTTGCCCAGGGTTACACAGCTAGGGAGTGGCTGAGGCTGTGCTTGAATTCAGATCCTCCTGATTTCAGGGTCAGTGCACTATCTCCTGCACCATCTAACTGCTCCAGACACCAAAAATTTTGAGACTTTATAGAAGAGATGATCTCCAGGCTTATTTTACCTCCGAATGTAAGTTTTAGTTTTGGAGTTACAGAGTGTGAGTTCAAATCCTTTCTGTTACTCTATGGCCATGAATAAATCAGCTTCTGGCCTTTTATTTATTTTTTTTACTTTAAAATTTTATTTGATATTTTATTTCCCTCAATTACATGTAAAAACAATTTTTAACATTTGTTTTTAAAACTTTGAGTTCCAGATTCTTTCCTTTCTTCCCTTGCCACCTCCCTGCTCCCAATTGAGAATACAAACAATTCAATCATTTCCATAATAGTCATGTTGTAAAAGAAAACAGACCAAAAAAAAAAAAAACCCTCAAGAAAAATAAAGCTTAAAAAGTATACTTTAATCTGTATTCAAACTTCATCTGTTCTTTTTCAGAGTAGGACTAGCATTTCTCTTCATAAGTCCTTCAGAACTGTCTTGGATCATTGTGTTGCTGAAAATAGGAAAATCATTCACAGCTGATTGTCTTACAATATTGCTGTTACTTTGTACACAGTACGTTTTACTTTGCATGAGCTCATGAAAGTCTTTCCAGGCTTTTCTGAGTGTATTCTGCTCAATATTTCTTATAGAACACTAATATTCCAACATAATTAAATACAATTTATTCAGCTATTCCCCAAATGATGTTCATCACTCAATTTCCAATTCTTTGCCCTCCCGCCAAAAAAGAAGAGCTGCTATGAATTTTTTGTATATATAGGTCCTTTTTCATTTTGTTTTGTATCTTATTTTGGTTATAATATTTCTAGATTCTGGGCTTAATTTTAACCTAATAATTTTTAATTAACTTTGACTTAATCTCTCTGAGTTTCAGCTTCCTCTTCTGTAGAATGAAAGGTTTCGTCTAAGGTTCCGTTCAGGGATAAACCTATAATCCTCCCTAATCTGTTTCCAGCTCTAGCCTACCTTTTGGCAAAAGATATAAAACACACGAAGAACTCTGCAACTATCCCCTTCAGCACAGGGAAGTCAAACATTTATATTAGCAATTACAGTACAGTAGCTGAGATTTAATGGGACTGTAAGGAGCTGGGTGGAATTTGTCATGTACACTGGGGCTCTGTGAGCACTCCATCAAAGGGGTTATTGAAACACTCCAACATATTAATGAAAAATTGGCCTGTGGCTCCATGTGGTGTTCATTGTGCTCAGCCTCAATGGTGCCCTTTGCGGCCAAGCTCACTAATGATTCACTCCGTGACCTTGTTCAACTTTTCTGGGCTTAAGTTTTTTTCCCTTTTGCAAAAAAGAATTATCTCTGATGGGCCCAGGCTTGTGAGGAAAGATGTTGGAGATATTATAGAAACCTAATGAAGGTATTGCCTCTGCTCTTATGGAGTTTTTATCTGGACAACATGGAGGCAGTGGAAAGAGTGGGAAATGAAGATGGCAGAGACCTGGATTCAGATCCCACCTAACTGTTTGATCATCAATAAAGTATTCTACCTCTTGGAGTCTTCATTTCTGAAAGGGAAAGGGGGAAGGAACTATTCCCAGAGTGACATTGCCACACATGGATGACAGATGCCAATGGGGAATGTCAATAAGGAGCATTCCCCCCCTAAACTGTTCCTGGCTCAGTATCCTAATTTCTATAATTAGGGGGTTGTACTAAATCAAGAGTTCTAAACTTGGACTACCCCAGTCATGCAAACTTGTGACAAATTAAACTTATATAGGGATAAAATTTGGATAGTTTTAAATAAAGAGCTTATGGGGGCACTGATAAGCAACTGCTCTGTCACTTGTAGGGCAAAGCAGTGGAGTTATTTAAATGGCTGGAATCAGGGTATTTTCTGAACTACTTAATAAGGAATGAAGAGGGGACAAAAACCCAGGAAATATAACTCTAATTGTGTATTAGCAAACAGATGGCTGGAGAGGGAGCAATTCTCTGTCCAGTCCAGTTGTATCTTTAGCATTTATGCATCCTAGAGTTTGAACTATATCAATCTAACTAATTTTTACCTTCTTAGATTCTTTACATGAAGAAGGCATACTCCATAGTCTTTCCATTCCCCTTCAATAATCAATTAAGGTTTTGATGGAGTTTTGAATATATAAAGAAGATAGTCTATATATCCTATCATCTCTTGATGAGGGGTGAACTTTTTTAATTGAGCCAAGAAGGGAACATCTGATTGGCTAGCCAAGAAACTGTAAGTAGCAGGAAGAATTTGAATAGTCAGCCATTCAATAGGTGGACCAGTGTAGGAGGAAGATTCCAAATCCAGACACTAAAGATTCCATTTCCAGATTGAGAGTCAAGCTCCAAGAATTGCTCTTGGATGAAAACAAGAGTTTCCTTCTCTCACTTTCCCCTATCCCGCCCTACCCAAATACTGATCATGTCATTGGAGAACTAGTCTGGTAAGATACATGACATCCAGATGGGACTAGAGGGATGTACTGAAGACTGATGGATGTAGAAAAACAGTCACCTGAGAAGGGAGGCATCTTCATAGAGCATCACCCATTGTATAGAGAAGAAAGGCTACCACGAACTGGGGAAAGGAGTTATGCTTTGCCATACATGTGCCTTGCCTTACTAACATTATACTCATATATTATATTATACTCATGTTATAATCTTATATATAAGATTGTGCCAGCGCTTCCCACAGACTTGTGTATACTTGTGGGAGAATATGCTCCAAGCGTTTTTTAGGAGGAGGGGGCAAATATTTTTGTACCCATTGTTCTTACTATACCATTTTAGCAAATATCTTTTCTAAAAAATATTAAGTCTATTAGCTGAAAGGAAATAACAGTATGAGCTGCCATATTAGAATCATGGTACCCAAGGATTACTCTGAGAGCCCTAAGAGTGGTAATAGCATCTGCTCCTTTGGCAACCCAACTTGCCAATATGAGGGAAAGTTAGGGGAGTCATCACAGAGGGGATGTTATTCTCACTTAAAAACTGGAACTGACACACTAGAGCTTACCTCACAAGATCATTGAGAGAGAATTCAGTGAGATAATTTCCATTCAGTATTTGGCCAGATCTTAAGGATTCTATGTAACCCTTCAACTTTTGGGGTCCAACCTAATAATTTTTCTGTAGAGACATCAGATTGCAGAGGTAGCTAATTAAATACTTTCCAAGAATTCACAGGTTGGTAGATATTTGTGAACGTGGTGTTGAGACTAATGGGTATGGGAAGTTCACAGAGGAATATCAACAGGAAGGGCTGAATGGGTGCATCTGATTTCTATATACCGATTCCTCTGCCCACTTTGTTCCAAGAATTTGATGAGCTGCTATGACAGGATGCCAGTGATTGGAACTGAAAGGCCAGAGCCTATAAAAAAGCCAAAACGTCAATGAACTATCAACTATGGACTATGAACTTCCAGGAATGTGTGGGCTTTGTGTTCAATTTTCCTGCCCAGTAGGGGAGATAGCTCAAAGTTCTCGAAGCCTCTGTTTTGAGATTCTAACTGTTCTCACTGCTTTCCTCCTGCTCAGTCAGGGGGAAAAACCAAGACAGAGAAATGTCTCTTCTGGCAGCCAATATTTTCTATATTTCCTGACTGTATCTCCTTGCATTCTTACATACATCTAGGTGTGGGATAAATATCAGGGAGATGGATAGAGATTTAGGAAGAGGTCTTTGACTCCTTTAAAAGAGATAAGAAATTCTCTTCCCCCCTCATTTCTTTTCTTCTCTTCTTTTCTTTTCTTAGCATGAGCTGAAGTAAAGTGCTAGAGTTAAGAAAGAAGCCCTGTGGATTTCCCATAAGCAGAAAAATGAACTGTCATCTACCCCTAGACTAACACAAGCTAAGAAAAAAGTGTCAAATGTGGTGAAGGTTGAAGAGTATACAGAGTTTGAAAGCTATTCTTAGCTTTGCTCCAGTTTCTGAGCCTTCTGCTTCCATTTAAACCTGGGGAAGTATGATTTCAATGTTCAGAGGCTGCTTGTCAACTTCTGAGATTTCTCCTGTACCTGAACCTAGTTTTGATGTCACTTACACAAGTCAAGTAGCAGTAAGGTGGCACAGTGGAAAGAGCATTAGATCTAAAATTAGGAAAACCTGAGTTCAAATCCAACCTTGGATACTTCCTAGATGTGTGACTCTGTTTGCCTTCATTTCCTTATCTCAAAAAGAATGGGAGAAGGAAATGGCAAACCCTTCCAGTGTCTCTGCCAAGAAAACCCCAAATGGGGTCACAAAGAGTTGGACTTGACTGAAATGATTCAACATCAATAAAACAAGCTCTCCTTACCCAGACAACCCCACCCAAGTAATTGCTGCACAGTGAGTCAGGTGGCCCCAATATGCCCCATTCTGTTATGCAGAGGGCAGCCCTCCCTCTAACGCTACAAGTGGGAAGAGCCAATTCACATTCTAGTTGACACACTTCCCTACACACGTAAATGTCAATTATTTTCATTACCACATTCTCACAGAGATGTGACTGACTCACCAAGTAGGAAAGAATCAAGTATTGAAATATATGGTTCTGATTATAGTCTATAGGAACTCATATATAAACTAAGTTCCTCGAAGACAGAGGCTGTTTGCCTCCATTTCCCCAGGAATTAGTATGTACTGGATGAAATGAATTGAATTGAGTTGATACAATGAGTGGTTTGGAATTAGAAGACTCAAGTTCAAATGTTACTTTTACCACTTCATACCTGGGTAAACTCTCTGGATCTCAGTTTATTCATTTTCAACTGTATGATAAATGGGAGTGGACTGGATGGCTTTTGACATCCCTTCTTGTAGATGCAATCTTCTTGAATACAAGGATGTGTCATGTAGTTGTATCTCAAAGATCTAGCATAGTGCTTGGCGCCTAGTAAAGTATTTGTTGATTGATTGATTCTTGTGCTCAATGATCCTGACTCAGATGGGAGCTTTAGGAAAATGAAAGAATATCAAGGATTGAGAAAGCTCATTTTGAACCTCACCATAAGGCAGGAGTTCTTAAACTGAGTTCTTAAAATTATGTGAACTTTATTTAAATATAGTTTCTTTTGTAATTCTATGTTATTCATTTTTAAAAGATTATTTTGAGAAGGGGTCCCTTGGCTTCACCAGGCTACCAAAAGGTTTTAAGGACATAAGAAAGATTACAAACTTCTGCTTGAAAAAATAGAATAAAAATATGGAAGTCAGAGGACGTTCCAGGTGGATTAATAAAACATTTCATTGTAATGTTCAGGCTAGCTTTCTGGACCAGGCTTGATCTTAGAGCAGGAGGCAGAAGAGCCACCAGGAAAATGGCCAAAAATGGAATGTTCCATTTCCAGTCCTTTTCAGCCTTTATATACCCTATTACAATTACATCATTATAGCATACTGAATATGTGTGAACTAGAGAACTGTTACCTCATCATATTTAGTACTAAGTATATATGTGAACTAGAGAACCATCATCTCATCAATTCCACTGAGTTAACACCTTGTTGTAAGTATCCTTGTTTTAAGTATATTTCTCCAGAGTTCCAGCCCTCTACATTCCATTAAGATAGCAAACATTTATTAAATATCTGTTGTGTACAAAGTGCAATGCTCAGTACTGAGAAGAAAAAGTGCAATAGTACCTGCCTTTAGGAAGCTTATAATTTGCCTTTAAGTTTACTTTCTGACACAATGAAATTAGTATGTGGGGAGGGGTGGGGTTCATTCTGAGAGTTTCTATGTTCCAATTAAAAGAAATTCTGATCTGAATCAACTAAAAAGGACACTGACAGGTTATATTTTAGGAAACATATCCTGACTGTGATGTAGTAGACAGAGTAGAGAGATAAGGTTAGAAACAGCAAAATGTGTTAATGGCATAAAATGCTTGGAACGAAGTCTCTAGTGATGGATACAAAAGAGCAAAACTAACAGACTCTTGAAAGATCAATAGAATTTAGCACTGGATTGGAGGAAGGGAAGGAGTTCACTTGGTCAAGGCTTGAAATTTGGGAGAGTATTGGTGCCAAATTATTATATGTGATAGAATAGCTTTGAATAGTTCAGCATCAACTTGAAGAGAGTCTTCCATGGCACTTCCTCCAGAGTTTTGTATTTGGCCCAGTGTTGATTAACACCTTTATTAATAAATGTAGAGGATGTTAAATCTGTAGATGATAGAAGCTAGGAAGGATAGCACAGTAGAGATGTGAGCGAATAATTTTTTAAGAACTCTCTAGATTACAACACTGGGCTGAATAAAATGAAACAAATTTTAATAGGTAAGGATAAGTATAAAGTCGTATATTAGGTTCAAAAAATAAAATTGAATTCATAAGTATGAGATAAGGGAAGTATGATTAGATAGTAGTTTGTCTGAACACGATCTTATAATCTGAGTGGACTGTGAGCTCAATATGGGACAATAGTAAAACATCATCTTGGATATTAAGAAAGAAGCATGTCATCCAGGTCTAGAGATATCATAATCCCTCCTTACACTGCCCCTGTCAGACCATATCTACAGAACTATATTTCATTCTAAGCACCACATTCAGAAAGGACATCAGCAAGTTGGGGAAGACCCAGAGGAAGGCAACTAGAATGAAGGGCCCAAAGTTTTTGCTGTATGAGGATCAAATGAAGGGAGAGCAATGTTTAGTCTGAAAAAGGACAAAACACATTAATTATCTCAAGCATCTAAAGAGCTGACATGTGGAAGAAGGACTAATTTTATAATGCCCAATTCAAGAAGCAAGTGCCAGGAGCAGTAGTTCAAAATTACAGAGGGATAAATTTAGGTTTTATTTAAGGAAATACTTTCTATCAGTGGAAATCTTTAAGGAAAGGTCAAATGTCCATTTGTCTGGTATGTTGTAGAGAGTTTTCTTGTTAAGGGAAGAAGTATATTAGGTAGCTTGTGAGTTAGTTTTCATGTGAGTAATCCAAAAGTGGAACAGGTTTTCCTGGGGACTCATTTGAGGTCTTCAAGCAAACAGATGTGATTGGGGAAACCTTTTTACAGAGGAAACCTTTACAGTTTTAAAGATATTGAATTTGGAGTGACAGAGGGATATCTAGAGATGAAACATGGGCCTGCGCTACAGATGAGAAGTCAGAATTAATAATTTAAATTAAAAAAATAATCAAAGCCTAAGTGTATTGTCTTGGATAAGAGCTTGGTAAAAAAACAAAACAAAACAAACAAACAAAAAAAAACAGTAAATGACTAAGGATAGAAACTTGTTAAAGACCAAACATTGGAAGTGGGGATGAAGAGAAGGAAAAGAAGCTCATAAAAAAGAAGGACAATTTTATTTTGGATTTATTTATTTGATTTTATTTGCAATACTTAAAATTGTGAGTATTAAATAATAAATTCATTAAACTTCTGAATATTCTTGCACTCAGAAAACATCCAAAGTAAGTAGAAAAGAGACAAATTTAAATGTTAGAGAAGAAATAGATTAATTGGAAGACAAAAACAATATAAAATTGACAAACAAAATTAAAATCTGGTTCTTTGAGACTAGCAAAGTTAATAAATCCTTAGTTAATCTGATTAAAAGGAAAAATAAAATTATCAAAATAAAAATTATCAACAAAGTGAAATCATAACAGATAAAGAATAAATGAAAAGACTTATCAGAATCTACTGTGTACACGTATATGTTGGCAAACTGATTCTTTAAAAGAAATGGAAATATATCTGCAAAAATAAAAATTAATAGATATTTTAAACAATCTAACTTTTGGAAAAAATCGTAACAAAACAGCAAAAAGTCTCTTATCCACAAGGTTGTATACACAAATTCTCAGGTAAATTCTATCAAACTTTTGAAGAAAAATTAGTACCTATACTGCACAAATAATTCACAAAAATTGAGAAAGAAGATATACTTCTAAACATTTTTAATGTGACAAGGATAACCCTAATACCTAAAACCAGGGAAGGATAAAGCAAAGAAAGAGAATTATAGACCAGTGTCATTAATGACTATAAATTTAAAAATTCTAAATAGAATCCTGGCACATACACACACACATATGCAAACAATATAGCAATATCAAGTTGGATTTTTGCCAGGGATTCAAGGATAATTAAACATTAAAAAGCCAATTAAGATAATAAATCATATTAAGAGGAAAAAGCATTTAAAACCACACAATTATATCAATAGAGGTGGGGAAAGCCTTGAACAAATTACAATTAATTTATGAATTTTTAAAAAGCTTACAAAGAATTTTACTATAAAATCCTAATAATAATAGAAATGCAAATCCAAACAACTCAGAGGTTTTACCATATGTCCAGTCAATTGGCAAAGATGAAAAAGTCAATGTTGAAAGAGTTGTAAAAGGACAGGCACACTAATACATGCTCAGTGAAATTATGAATTCATCCAACCATTTCAGAAAACAATCTAGAATTATGCTAACACAGTGACTAAAGTATCCATGCCTATTAACCTAGAGATCCTGCTGCTAGGCACATATCCCAAAGAAGTCAAACATAGAAAGAAAGGTCCCCAAAATGCCAAAATATTTATGGCACCACTTTTTGAATTAATAAAACCTGGAGATATGGGGGTGGAGAGAAAAAGAAAGGCAGAAACATATCTAAAATATATAGGACTGCTTGCCATTTAGGGGTGGGGGTGGAGGGAGGGAGGGGAAAAATCGGAACAGAAACGAGTGCAAGGGATAATGTAAAAAATTACCCTGGCATGGATTCTGTCATTATAAAGTTATTATTAAATAAAATAAAATTAAATATTAAAAAAGAAAAAGAAAAATAAAGGTAGAGACAGAGAGACAGAGACAGATAGGGACAGAGAGAGAGAGAGAAAAAGAGAGAGAGAGATACATATACACACATAGAGAGAGACAGTAGCAGCCTATTGATTACAAATTATGATAAATGAATGTAATTGAATATTATTGCACTATAAGAAATGAGTATGAAAAATAAAGGAAGTCATGAAAAAATATATATGAATTTGTAATGGGCCAGAACTCTGGAGAAATATACTTGAGGTAAGGATACTTACAACAAGGTATTAACTCAGTGGAATTGATAAGACAATGGCTATCTAGTTTAGCAGGATGATTAATAGTTCTCTAGTTCAGTGTGATTGATTTAATCTTACAACAAATAATGGTTCCCTAGTGATATAATGATTGGCTTATACTCAGTATGATGAATTGATTTAATTGTAATAGAGTACTTAAGAGGTAAGAGTCAGACCTAGAGAAGGCCTTGAAGAGACTTGAAGACAGAGATTTCTCTACTAAGACCAAGGAGTAATGGACAGTAGATTGGTTTTGGACTATCTCTTGGCTGCTAAAGGAGGTATATGTGTGATTGTTATTTATATATCCTCCTTCTAGGACTTCTGGAAATCTTTTACGGTACCATGTTGATTCATATTGTTTGTTATATCACTACTTGCATGTATAATCATGTTTGTTATACTACATTGAGCCTGTGCTGGCTGTGGGGAGATCCATCACTTACTAGCCTGTGTTATATTACTATGTACTTGTGTACATAGTACTGATGGATTTATGTATACCTGTTTCAAGTGGGACCCTTCAGAAATGCACTAAAAAAATCTGATTTGACTCCCCATTTCCCTTTGGTGTTTTCATCTCCTTTCCTGAGACATCAGGGAAGGAATGATCACCTCCTTTTTGGTGTTTTCATCCCCCTTTCTGAGAAGTTAGGGAGGGTGTGATTACCTCCTTTTTGGGGTTCTCACCTCCCTGAGAGGTCAGGAAGGGCATGACCACCTATGTTCTAAAACAAAAAAAAGAATTCTGGAGAAATATACTTGAGGCAAGAATTCTTACAATGGTATTAACTAAGTGGAATTGATAATACAATGGTTATCTAGTTTAGCATGGTGATTAACAGTTCTCTAGTTCAGTATGATTGATTTTAATTTTTACAACAAATAATGGTTCCCTAGTGATATAATGATTAGCTTATACTCAGTATGATGAATTGATTTAATTGTAATAGATTATATAAACTGGGTACAAACTCAGCCACACAGAGAGAAGACTTGACCAGCTTCATGGTGGCTCTCCTGCCTTCATCACTTCTCCACTAAGACCAAGGACTCAGGCTGGTCCTGAGATCCTCCAGAGAGCTAGTCTATTTTAGTCCATTTCTGTGTGGGGATTTTAGAAAGCAATGGTACATTTTGTCACCCCAACTTGGGGGCTCTAGAAAGCAAGGCATTATATTGAGATGTGCAGACTGCTGACTGGTTGACTGACTGAGACTGCTGATGCAGACTGGGAGACTAACAGAGACAATAAAGACTTTGGACTTTATTCCTGGCTATTCTTATGGTTATTATTCTGCTAAAACCAAGGCTGGTCCCAAGACCTCCAGAAAGCTAACCAGAACATTACATGAATTGATGCAAAGTGAAGTAAGTAGAACTAAGGGGAAATATACAATGACTACAACAATATGAATGAACACAAAAACAACAACAGAACATAAATCAAAAGTTAATGTTGTACAATTATAATAATGAAGTTTGGTCCCAAAGGAGAAATATAGATAGAAGATAGCTAAGCAGGTATAGAGAGGAGGAAGAAGAAGAGAAAGAGGAGGAGGAGGAAAAGAAGAACTAGGAGGAAAAAGAGGAGAGAGGGAGAGAGAGAAAAATAAAGAGAGAGAGAGAGAGAGAGAGAGAGAGAATTTATTAAGCACCTTCTATGTGGTAGTGTGAAAGTCCGGACTAGCTCTCTGGAGGACCTTAGGATCAGCCTGAGTCCTTGGTCTTAATGGAAGAGAGAAGGAGGCAGGACAGCCACCACAAGACTGGTCAAAAATGGAATGTCCCATTTCTAATCCTTCTCAGCCCTTATATAACTTAGAACAATTACATCATTACAACATACTGAATATATATGAACTAGAGAACCATTACATCACTATGCTAAGTACTAAGTATATATATATATAAAAACTACAAAACCATCATCTCATCAATTCCACTGAAGGTTACTTGTATACTTCTCCAGAGTTCCAGCCCTCTACAGTAGACACTATGCTAAATGCTATAGATAGCAAATAAAATCCCTGCTCACAAGAATTCCAATTGTAATTGGAAAAAATAATACCTAAAGGAGATCTGGAAAGAGATCAGAACCAAATAAACTCATCAGAGTGATGAGTTTCATTCATCAAAGCTTGGTGTGGAGTCCAAGGTTTGGGTGGAAGTAGTGATAGTTTAGGGCTGGAGAAAGATAAGGGTGATGGCCGGAGTATAGACAGTATGGGGATCACCATGCATCCATGAGAATGTACTTCCTTCACTTCTTTGCAGACAGAAGAATATGGATGTGGAACATTCTATATAATGAGGAACTTAGTTATATAGGACCGCTTTTCCCCTTCCTCCCCCTTTTTAATTCTTTGTAATAAGGGATAGTTCTCTGGATAGAAAAAAAAGGGAAGAGCTATACTGGAACATGAAAGGAATGTAAAAGAAACAAAGGTAACAACAATTCTTTTAATAAAGATAGAGAGTCGTCTAGGAGACAGTAGGGGAACCAGGAAATTACAATTTTCCCAGAAGTCAATTTCAGTGAGTGTTTCAGGGAGTTCCATGGTTCCATGGGGACAAGAGAGTGGGAATTATGGGAACTAAGCCAAAATCATTGCTATTGAATATAGCAAGAAGATAGACACCACTGACCTTTGGGAGAGTCCATTCCAGTCAAGTGGGCAGGGGCAATTGCTAGATTACAATTAAGGGATTAAGACAGACATGGATGGATAAAAAGCAGAGGAAGTGGGTGTGGAGTGCATAGCTGAGTAGGCTGGCAGCAAAAAGAAGGATGAAAACAAACAATAAGTAAAAAAAGAAAAAAGAAAGAAAAAAAAGAAAGTAGATTCAAACTAAGAGCTCAGGATTTTGTTTTGTTTTGTTTTGTTTTAAAGATAGAAGACACCTTAAAGATAGAAGAAACCTGAATAGAAGAAAGGACAGAACTTAAAGATGCTTCATAAGTAGGAGCCAATTATGAAACCAAGACTTTGGTAGAAGCAAAAGGAGACTGGGTCCAGAGAATAGGTAGAAGGGTCAGCTTTTTGGAAGAGAAAAAGAATCTGACTTCTGCGCCTGTCTCCTGAATCTGCCTCCAATCTCATCCCCTTTCACACTTGTTTCTGTTCTTGTTCTATTCCCTATCCTTATCACCACCCTCTACCCCTTAATCCTGTCCATCTCCATAACTTTGACCTCAGTCTACAACCCTGTCCCCATCCATGTCCATGTGCCCTAGATTTCTCCTGTCTTTGACCCTGAGATCTTAAAATCACAGGCAAGATGCAGAGATGAAAGGGACCTCACAGGTCCCCAGAGTGGCCCTCATTTTACAGATAAATTTACCAGAGAAGTAGTGATTTGCTCAAAGTCACACATTACAGGTCAGAGCTGGGAATCAAACCTAGGTCCTTGAGTCCAAATCCAGTTCTCTTCTCCTTCACCATCTGGAAAAGGCACAGAGGCAGGCATATCAGATGGACAAACCTTCAAATACATCAATTTGACTGGAATATCCAGAGCATGAAGCAGAACAATGTGAAATTAGCCTGGAAAGATAGTTGACTTCAGGGTCTTAAAAACTCTTGTGATCCATGCTATAATTGAATCTATGATATCCCATTATCCAAATTATCTGGGTCAAAACACCCTGAAAATTCTCACACTCCCCCCCCCAATCAATCAAAAAGCATTTATTAAATACCTATTGTGTACCAGGTATTTTGCTAGGCAACTGTGGATTTAAGAACAAAGGGCAAAATGGAACTCCTAAGGAAATTACATTATAGTAGGGGAGACAAATGCAAACATAAATATAGACAGCATAGATAAAAAGTGACTAAATACAAATACCTGCAAGGTTGTTAAATACAATTTAGTTTGGGAAAGAGGGAAACAAGAAAGGCTTTAGTCAGATGATGGTGACTGATCTGTCTCCTAAAGGAAGAGAGAGAGTCTGAGATGGAGGAAGGGAGGAGCGCACTGCTGGAATGGAAAATGTCCTGCACAAAGGTACTCCAATAAGGGATGTGTGAAGAACAAAGAGAAGGGCAGTTTGGCTGGATCCTGGAAAGTGAGAGAGGAAATATTTACAGACTTAAGATGGTATAAACCAAAGTTGTCAAAATGTGGCCACAGGTGGAGCAAACCCTCCTTCACCAGATTAAAATGTAGTTGGGAAATATTTAACAAAATAAACATTTATTTTTAACAAAATTTATTTTAACATTTAATTTAACAAAATAAAAATGCAATAGAACATAAATAATGTTAACATATGGTTTTCTAAGTCAATATGTGGCCTGCGAGGATCTTTATGTACCATTTTTTTCCTTGTTGAGTTTGGTGTTACTGCCTCGTCATGGCAGAGGGATTTGCCTAGCTCAATGAAACTATGAGCTATGCTGTGTAAGCTTCTCCAAGATGGAAACACACAGGTCAAAGTGGAAAACTCTGACAAAAAGTGATCCACAGAAGAAGGAAATGGCAAACCCCTCCAGCATCTTTGCCAAGAAAGCCCCATGGACAGTACTACAATAATAAACAATATAACACCAAATGATGAGCACCTCAGATCAGATGTCCAGCATACTTCTGGAGCAGAGCAGAGGATTGCTACAAGTAGTTCCAGAAATCATGAAGCAACTGGGCCAAAGCCAGAAGGAAGCTCAGCTGTGGATGTGTCTGGTGATGAAAGGAAAGTCCAGTGCTCAAATATCAATATTGCTGAGGAATCTAGAGTGTAAGTTTTGTGAAACAAGATAAACTGGATTTGTCAAGTAGGAGATAGAAAGATTAAACATTGACTTCTTTGGTTTCAGGAAATTTAAAAGAATGGGAGGGAGGGAATTTAATTCAAGACATCGCTACATATACAATTGTAGGTCAGAATCCTTTAGAAGAACTGGAATAGTCCTCATACTCAATAAAAGGGTAAGAAAAACAGTACTGGTATATAACCTCAAAAATGACTAATGATATATATTTGAATCCAAGGAAAAACATTTAATATCACAGCAATATAAGGCTGTACTTCAACCACAGATGTCGAAGTGGAGCAGTACTATGAAGATCTATGGCATCTTCTATACATAAAAGCCCTCCCCCCAAAATTGTCATATTCATCATATAGGATTGGAATGCTAAAGTAGGAAATCAAAATCAACAACAGGCACCTTTGGCCTTGCCATACAAAATGAAGCAGTGCAGAAACTAATAGGGTTTTATCAAGATAACTTGTTGGCCACAGCAAACTTTCTTTTTCAGTAACCCAAAAGATGCCCTACACATAGACATCACCAGATGGTCATTTTCAAAATCAGAATGATTCTACACTTTGCAGCCCAAAGTAGAAAATTTCTGTACCATCAGTTAAAACAAGACCTGAGCTGACTGTGGCTCAGATCATGAGCTTCTTATGACAAAATTCAGACCGAAATTGAAGAAAGTAGGGGAAAATCAGCATACCACAAAGGTTTGGCCTAAATACTATTTTTTATGAACATGAATTGGAAGTGATGAATAGGTTTAAAGGATTAGCCAGAGTGCCTGGAGAACTATGATAGAGGTTGATGATATTGTGCAAGAGGCAGGAACAATAAACATCTCAAAGAAAAAGAAGAGCAAGAAAGCATAATGACCATCTGATGGGATTTTTCAAAAAACTGAGGAAAGAAGGCAAGGCAAAGGGAAAGGAGAAAGCGAAAGACATACCCAAGTGAGTGCAGAATTCCAGAGAATATCAAGGAGAAATAAGGTTTTCTTAAAATGACCGATGCAAAGAAATAGAAGCAAATAATGTAATGGGAAAGGCAAGAGAGCTCTTCAAAAAATTAGAGACAACTGGGCCTATATCCCAAAGAGAGCATAAAAAAGGGAAACCGGCCCACATGCACAAACATGTTTGTAACAGCCTTTTTTGTTGTGGCAAGGGACTGGAAACTGAGTAGATGCCTATCATCTAGGGAATGGCTGAATAAGTTATGGTATATGAATGTTATAGAATGTTATTATTCTTTTTTAATTTATTTTTTTATTATAGCTTTTTATTTACAAGATATATGCATGGGTAATTTTTCAGCATTGACCCTTGCAAAACCTTCTGTTCCAACTTTTCCCCTCTTTCCCCCCACTCCCTCCCCCAGATGGCAGATAGACCAATACATGTTAAATATGTTAAAGTATATGTTAAATACTATATATATATATATATATACGTATCCATACAGTTGTTTTGCTGCACAAGAATTGGACTTTAAAATAAGGTAAAATTAATCTGAGAAGGAAATCAAAAATGCAAATGGGATAAAAACAGAGGGACTGGGAATACTATGTTGTGATTCACACTCATTTCCCAGAGTTCTTTCGCTGGGTATAGCTGGTTCTATTCATTATTGAACAAATGGAACTGATTTGTTTTATCTCATTGTTGAAGAGAGCCATGTTCATCAGAATTGATCATCATGTAGTATTGTTGTTGAAGTATATAATGATCTTCTGGTCCTACTCATTTCACTTAGCATCAGTTCATGTAAGTCTCTCCAGGCCTCTCTGAAATCATCCTGCTGGTAATTTCTTACAGAACAATAATATTCCATAATGGAATGTTATTGTTCTACAAGAAACAATCAGCAGGATGATTTCAGAAAGTTCTTTTCAACAATGAGGTGATTCGGGGCAATTTCAATAGACTTGTGATGGAGAGAGCCATCTTCTTCCAGAAAGAGGACTGTGGGAACTGAATATGAATTGCAATCTAGTATTTGCACCTTTTTTTTTTTGTTTGCTTGCTTTTTTTTCTGATTTTTTTCCTTTTTGATCTGATTTTTCTTATGCAGCATGATACATATAGAAATATGTATAAAAGAATTGCATATGTTTAACCTATATTGGATTACTTGCTATGTGGGGGAAAAGGTAGGGGGAAAGGAGGGAGAAATTTTTGGAACATAAGATTTTGGAAGGGTGAATGTTGAAAATTACCTTTGCATGTATTTTGAAAATAAAAAAGGTATATTTTAAAAGTACAAATTTAAAAAATCAGAGATATCAAGGGAATGTTTCATGCAAAAATGGACATCATAAAAGACAAAAAAATGGCAAGGATTTAACCGAAACAGAAGAAAAGGTTGCAAGAATATGTAGAACTATACAAGAAAGATCTTAGCATCACCAATAATTGATCTAGAGCCAGATATCCTGAAGAATGAAGTTAAGGGAATGAAGTTAAGGGGACCTTAGGAAGGATTGGTAATAATAAAGCAAGTAGAGGAGATGGAATTCCTGCTGATCTATTTAAAATACTAAAAGATGATGCTGTTCAAGTGCTAGATTCAATTTGCCAGCAAATTTTGAGAACTTAATAATGGCCACTAGATTAGAAAAGATTAACTGATGTCCCAATTATAAAGAAAGACAATGCTAAACAATGTTCAAGTTCCAAACAAATGTGTTTCACATATCAGCAAGGTGATGCTTAAGGCTCTGCTAGCTAGGCTTCAGCAATACACAAACCAAGAATTACTAGAAGAATAGACTGATTTTCAAAGATGCAGAAGAACTAGAGACCAAATTGCCAACACTCTCTGGATTGTGGAGAAAGCAAGAAAGTTTCAAAAAAACCCAAACACATTTACTTTTTTTAAGAGGCCTCCTGATGAAGTTGAAACAGAAGAAGCTGGCTTGAAAAAACTCTAAAATCTTGGCAACTGGTCACTTTCTGGCAAGTAGAGAAAGAAAAAAAGGAAGTGGTATCAGATTTTATAGTCTTGGACTCAAGATCAGCGCAGACAACAAGTGAAGTTATGAAATTAAGACTTGCTCCTTAACTAAGTAGATGCCCATAAGTTAGGGAATGGCTGAATAAATTATGGCATATGAATGTTATGAAATATTATTGTTCTATAAGAAATTATTAGCAGGATGATTTAAGAGATTTACATGAAATGATGCTATGTGAAGTAAGCAGAACCAAGCAAACACTTGACACAGCAACAACAAAATTATGTGATGATCAATTATGATGGACATGGTGCTTTTCAACAATGAGGTGATTCGGGCCAATTCCAATAGATTTATGATGGGGAGAGCCATCTGCATCTAGAGAGAGGACAACAGGGGCTGAATGTGGTTTGCAACGCAGTATTTGCAATTTTTTGTTGTTGTTTGCCTGCTTTTTTTCTTTCTAAATTTTTTCATTTTTGATCTGATTTTTCTTGTGCAGCATGATAAATGTGGAAATATGTATAGAAGAATTGAACATATTTAACCTATATTGGATTACTTGCTGTCTAGAGGAGAGGGTAGGAGGAAAGGAGGGAGAAAAATTTGGAACACAAGATTTTGCAAGGGTGGATGTTGAAAACTATCTTTGCATGTATTTTGAAAATAAAGGCTATTATTAAAATAAAGTAAAATAACTGTAGACAGAAAAAGATACTTGCACCTAAAAGAAAAGTTATGTTAAATCTGGACAGCATATTAAAAAACAGAAACATCACCCTGCAACAGAGGTCCATATGGTCAAATCTATGGCTGTGAAAATTGGGGTATAAGGAAAGCTGAGCACCATGGGCTTTTGAAATATGGTACTTTTGAAAATCTCTAGGACAGCAAAGGGATCAAAGCAGTCAATGCTTTAAGAATCAATTTAGACTATTCACTGGAAGGTCCAATGCTGAAGCTGAAGCTTAAATGCTTTGGCCACATAATGAAAAAATGGATTTCATTGAGGTTGAAAAAAATTGAAAGTAAAAGGAGAAGGTGGTGGCAGAGGATAAATAGTGTCATGGAAGCAATGAACATGAATTTGTACTGATTTGAGAGATGGTGGAGGATAGAAGGGCCTGATAGTCAGAAATGAACTAATGACTGAACAATGATAACAGTAACAACAAAAACCACTGATATAGGCCCTATGGAGGTCTTTGGAAAAGCTAGATATCCATTAATTGGAGAATGGCTAAACAAGTTGTGGTATATGAATATAATGAAATATTACAACCTATAAGAAATGGTAAAGGAGATAGTTTCCAGAGAAAACCAGGAAGAGTTTTATGAATTGATACAGAGTGATATGGACAGAACAGTGGTTTATATGATAATAACAATATCATAAAGACAATCAACTTTGAAAGTTGAGGGAACTCTCACCAACACAATGACTAACCACAATTCCAAATTAGACTATCCAACTCCTAAAAAAGATATCATGAACTCAGAGAATAAATTAACTCTTTTTAATAGCATGGCCTGTATAATAATTTGTTTTGCTTGGTTACACATATTTCTAACAATTTTTTCTCAAAAAAAATTTTTTTGGGTATGGGTGAGGAAAATGGAGAAAAAGAGAAAATTTCCTTTTGAATTAAATAAAATGTAATCAAAAGCAAAATATCAAAGTAGGTGGAAGAAAAAATTCTAGCTCCAAAGCCAACAAGTTGTAGCTACATATTAAGATATATGATTAAACTTAATACAATGTAAAAAAAATTAAATGAAAGACATTGTTGAGTTTCTTGACTTAGGATCTGTCCTCCCCCATGCTTCCTCTCTCAATGTCCCATACCATGAATACCAGCCTCCACATATAGGAAAGATTTAAAGGGCATATAAACCTATGTTTCACCAGTGTCTTCCCTTTCCTGGCATGTCTCTCTCATTTTTTTTATTCTACCACACCTCTGCTCCACCCAAATGAGCACCTTGCACCACTGTCAACAAACTGGGCTAGGTTTTACAGTTTGGCCTTTGGTCTTCTATCTCTGAAGTACCTGAAGGAAAAAAATCTTCCATTTGTTCTATAGATATGAAAATACAATCTGTACTCTGGCTCCTTCCTGCTTGCAACCTTTGAGCAGCCTTAATTGCAAAGCATCTATTTATACAGAAAAGCCCTGGTTTGAATTTTACTTCTGCCATTTATTAAGTGGATGAGTCATCTCTTTGAGCTCCACATTTCTTATCTACAAAATGGAAATCATATCTTGTAGCGACTATCTCATAGGTATTTCCTGTCATTATAGTTTTGTCAAAAGTAAAGGGGTAATTGGAGGATCTCCAAAATACAGAATGTCAATGTGGACAAAGACATTGGTTTCCACTGAGTCCAATGCATCCTGAGTAAGATTCCCTTCTACAACACCCTCAAAAAGTGGACCTCCAGTCTAGATTTGAAGATCTCTATTGATGAAAACCCTGCTCCCTCTTAGGCTATTCTTCAGACAGCTCTAATTATTATAAAGTTTTTCTCAAGCTTTAGTCTAAATTGAAACTTTCACCTGCTGTTCCTAGGCAATTGAGTGGCTCAGTGTCAAACATGGAGTCAGGAAAATCTGAGTTCAAAACTGACATCAGATCCTTATTAGCTGGGTGACTTAGTCATTTAACCAAGTCGCTTAATCCTTTTTGCCTCAGTTTCCTGATGAGTAAAATATGCTGCAGAAGGAAATGCCAAATCATTCTAGTATCTTTGCCAAGAAAACACCAAATAAGGTCACAAATGACAGACATGATTGAAAAATAACTGAAGAACAACATTGTTCCTAGACTGAGCCTCTTAGGCATAAAGAAAAAGGTTTAATCTTTCTTCCTGATGACCTGGAGATATTTTCACCTGAGTGTTTTCTTCTATTTTTTCAACGGATCTTTCTATAGAACAACCTGGAATCTCTTCATCATAATTTCCAAATACCCGCAAGCATGAATGAATGAATGGGGAAATTCCACTTAGTAAACACTTATTATCTGCCAAAGTTGGTGCTGAAGTCCTGGGTATATAGCTATAAGAACCTAAAGTTCTTCTAAGTCTAAAGTTGTGATCCCAGGACTGCTGGGCTGATGAATAAAATATCTGCTTTTTTTTTTAACTGAATGAAAATATTGGGAGATAACCTCATTTTCAGTAAATTTTGATGTACCTCTAGGTAGCTAGGTGAGTGAGTGAACAGAAAAGAGGGTTTGGAGTTAGAAAGATCAGAATTCAAATCAGACATTTAGTAGCTGTTTAAAAAAAAAACTCTCTGCTTCAGTTTCTCCATCTGTAAAATGAGGATAATGATAATACCTACTTTTCAAGGTTGTCATGAGGATCAAATAAGCTAACATGTGAAGTGCTTTGAGATTCTTAAAATGCTACATAAACACTATTGTTCTGTCATGTCCCACTCTTTGTGATCCCATTTGGGATTTTCTTGATAGAAATACTGGAATAGTTTACCATTACCCTCTCCAGCTTATTGTATAAATGGGGAAAATGAGACAAACAGGGTCAAATGACTTTCCTTCGATCACACAGCTAGTAAGTGTCTGGGTCTAGATTTGAACTCAGGTCCTCCTGACTTCAGATAGGGCATTATCCACCTAGCTGCCCCTATAAATATTAGAGATTAAAAATACTGTTATTACCATGTTACTGTGTGGTTTGTATTTTTTTCTGTTAGGTTTCTGTATTTTGAGAGCTTTGTGTTAGTTTGAAGAATGTATATTTGGGATGGTGTCCTATTTTAAGAATGCTGCCAGATTGTTACAAGTCAATATTGTTTTGGGGTAATTATGGGCAACAATTAGGTTTGTGATGATGATCAAGGTGCAATGCAGCTTACTTGTGTTCTCAGGAATATTTGAATTTATATTACAGGAATTTGCTATCTCTTTTCAGTTAATCAAAAAAAATCACAAAAAAAATGCAAAAACAAGTATCAAATCTAGCTGTTTTCTATTATACTGAATGTTAAAGATTTTTAAAAATATATACAATATAACCACTCTTCTTGCTGATTTACTTGAAAAAATAGTTATCTTTTCATAAAAATATGTTATTCTATTAACATGCAATTGGCTAGTTACAAATAAAATGAAATTAATATTTTAAAATTTTATCCATTTTAATTTCTAATATGGTAAATATAGATAGATATAATCTAGGTAAACAAAAGTTCTTTGGTATCCTTAAAATATTTAAGAATAGAAAGAGATCCTGAGTCCCAACAGTTTGAGAACTGCTACTCTACACTATGCTACTCATAACTGTTATTAATGATTTCCTCAGCCCCAATGCTCTTCATTGCTCTTCCTTACCCAGACAGACAAACATATAAACTTGGTTTTCCCATCATCCCACTTAAAAAGGAAATGTGTACCATTAACTCAGAAATCACCAAGAGTTTTGCCCAAGTTGTTGGTCTGATGTGGCGCTTCTGTCCCTGACACATGGCCTTCTCTGCGACTATGATTCTGCTGCTGCTTCAATAGCTACTCGACCACTGTATTGTGATTCAATCTCCTTTACAGTCTGAGTGCCAAATATAGACTGATGCAAATGCCCAGAGGATGCCTGAGAAAATTGTGGCTGCCCTTGGGGAATATGTTTGACAATAAGGACTTTCCCTTCAATCCAGAAATTGCTCAGAGGGATCTTTTTCTACAGTGCTGCCTTTCAATGAGGATCTGAGCTGCTTTATACAGAGATATAAGTTATCTCCTGATGGTAGTACTCTATTATATTTCTCAGCTTTTTCAGCTTTCCAGCAATGAAAACTTCTTCCTCATCAATACTTGAGGCTCCTGCTGGCTCTGAGGATTCTAATGCAGAGAATTTTGTCACTTTTTTAATTGTATAAAATAGACAGAAAATATTTTTTTTAAAGTTTGGAAATCATATATATGAAGCACTAAGAATTGATCAACTATTTCTGAGTGTAATCCTTACTTTAGTCTTTGAGCAAGCAGTGAACTAACTCATTTTGACTAGATAGAACTAAAATGTGATCATTTTGGTGACAAAACATGTCCTGTAGATGGTAGGGAGGACAGAGGTTCCCTGATATTCTGGGATATCCCATGCTTCACTCTTCAACCTCCTAGCAGCACAGAACATGAACCATATATACTAAGTCACTTAATGATTGGGATGAATGATGATGGTCATGATGGTAGTGATGCTAAGGACAACTTTGATGACGATTGACTATGAAGAAAAATAAAGATCAGGAGGAAAAGGAAGAGTTAAAAGGGAAAAGGATGTGGAGAAAGAAATAATGAATTAAAAAGCAATTATTAAGCACCTACTACATGCCAGTCACTATGCTTAATACTGGAGATACAAATATGAAAATAAAGATAGTCCCTGCCCTCCAGGAGATTATATTCTAATAGGGGGAGAGAATATATAAGGAAATGGTGGCCTAGGAAGAATGTTTTGGCTTGGAAAGTTACAGATTTCAGGGGGGTGTTCATTGAGTCAAACAATCAAGTCACCCCATCTGGCTTAGAGTAAGTGATATATGTTCAATCAATCAACTTCAATCACAGCTTTTACTTTCAATCGCTGAAGCAGTCTCAGAACAGAACTAGGTTCAAGTTTAAAAAGTCTTTGAAACTAGAATGATATTGCATAGAAATCATATTCTGGTAATCCAAGGAAATTTGGTCATGCCCTCAGGTGTGTTCTATCACTTATGAAGCTTGATTACAATCAAAGTCATTTCACTGATTGGAACCAGCGTGGCATTGCAAAAAAACTCCCAAAGAGAATATACTTGGGAGAAGGAGGTAGAAGAAGCTTTAGATTTAGCCTTGGTCACTGTATTCCCTTTCCCTTTTAGCCAGAGGAGACTTTTGTGCACTTCAAAGAGTTTACACTGCATTGGATTTTCTATCACCCCATTGGTGTCAAAGGTATTTTCGATCAGTAGATAAGTGTCCACATTGAGAGGCAAGGGCAGATTGGGTAGAGATTTAGGCTCTATAGGGAAATCAGTAATGACTCTATGCTGCATCTGAGAGGATGTTCCTGAGGACGTCACCGTGGAAAGAGCTCTTAGCAATCAGTAGCTGGGAGTTGTCCCTTTGAAACAGTTTTCTTTAAGTCTGAGTGCACTTTCTCCAGAGCATCACATATACTTGTGGGAGAATATATCACACACTTTCAACTATACTACTTTAAAATATCTCTTTCAAAAAATTCCCCAAGGCTGGTTGATTAAAATGATTTCCAACTGGCAATCTGGGGAGACTGCCAGGGTAAGGGGGAGTTGGGAGAGTAGTCTCAGAGCATGGGCTAGACAGGAATGTTGAGTGGAGCCAGAGAGAACTAGATTGATATGGTCTTTTCAGTATGATTTAATTGTAGTTCCAGAACCAGAAATAGAGAGGGTCATAGATACTTGTGTGACAGTGAGATATATGGTGAGAAGTCTAGAAAATAAAATAAAGTTCGGCCTCCTCAGATATGGTAGGTGATGTGAGGAACTTATCAATCAGGAATAAGGAGGAGAAGTCTTGTGGTAGAGTTCCAGAGCTGAAGAGGTTGATTCCTTTAAGGCAAAGAAGTCCAAAGCACCGTGCAGAGCCTGCAAAACTTCCTAGTGTGACCCAATCAGATTAAATTATAATTGGGAAATGTTTAATAAAATTTTAAAATACAGATTGGGTTCCTTTGTGTTTTTCTAAGTCAATTCTTAGCCCAACAGGAATTCTGTTTGAGTATACCTGAAGATGTGACCTCCAATCTGATAGAGGCAGATAGTGAGAAGTTAGCTAGGAAAAAGGAGAAGGAAGAGAGAGGGAAGTAGAGAGATAGAAGAAAATAAGGTGAAGAAAACAAGAAAGAGGAATGTAAGGAAAAGAAAAGGAAGGGAAGAGAAAAGAAAATTATAATAATAATGTCTTAAACATGAAGTTTAGAGATAAAAAGGAACTTAAAAGTCATGGCAGGCTGACAAGCAGGTACCATCTGCTTGGTAGATTTAACTCCTATGGGAAAGAGGCTGGCGTATAGAATGTTGGTGTATGTTGCAAATCAATCATTTCCTTCTCTAGCTTATTTTACAGATGAGGAAACTGAGGCCAACAGGGTGAAGTGACTTGTCCAGAGCTAGGAAGATGAGTCTTCCTGACTCCCAAATCTGTGCTCTATCTATTGTCCCACTTAATAACATGTCTACCTCTCCCATTACCATATTATTATTTTTCAAATGTGCATAAGTGCTCCGTAATAGAGTGATACAGTGGTTAAAGAGGCTTTAAAGCTAAGAAGACCTAGATTCAGTTCCCACATCCGATGTCGGTTCTGTCCCCTTGGGCCAGTTATTTCATCACTCAATGCTCTAGATCAGAGTTTCTTAATTTTTTCTCATTCATGACCCCTTTTTACCCAAGAAATTTTTATGTCGCCCTGGTATATAAAATAGGTATATAAATCAAACATTTACTGATGATAAATCATAATTGTGTGACTACCATATTTAGTTAGAAGATCACATATAGGTCTTAAATCACAGTTTAAGAAGCTGAGGTCTCCAGACAACTTTCAAAGACCATGTCATAGAGAAGATGCCGATCTGCATTGGTGGAGGTTGTTTCCTCATCTGGGAATTCTTTATACCAATGACATCACAAGCCTAGTCCCTATCACCTACATAGGGGTCAGAAAAATAGAGTGGCACATTTTAGGAAGTGCTGAACTTACATCAAAGAAGACCTGGATTCAAAACCTGCTTCCAACCCTTAATTCCTGTGAGATCTGAGCATTTCATTGTAGCTCAGATAAGTCTCTTAAAATAGAAATCACTCATACTGCAATTGGAGGGGAGTGTCACACTAACAAAATAACAAAACTTGTTGCCATGTCACTGCCATTGTAACCAGAAGCGTCACTGAATTCTTGGTCTATTTTCGTCATCATATATTTTCTCAGTCAACAAACGTTATCTTGTTACCATTATGTAAAGATCTGAAGAAAAAATGTGAATGCTAAATTGGAGTCCTTTTATTAGAAAAATCAGGAGGGTAATTCTGGGCTGGATCATCTTTCTGGGACCTCCCACCTCTGAATCATTGTGGTATAAGAAGAAGGGGCTACGCCTTTGTAGCAAAGAGCTCAACTTTATCAGGTAAGTCACTTCAACTTTGTGGATCATGACTGTAAGGTCCCGTTGGTTCTAAATCCATGACCTCATGACCCTATCTTTTATAAAGTACAGTGGAAAGAAATCTGGACCCGAAGTCAACAAGATCTGAGTTCAAATCCTGATTTTAGACACTTATCTATATTATCCTGGATCAGTCACTTAGCCTTTATTTACTGGGGTAAATTTATAGATTTTAAAATTCAAATTTACAGATTTGTCATCTATAAAAAATGAGGATGGTACTAGTATCTACTTTCTAGACTTGTTGTGAGGATCAAATAAGACAATATTTGTAAAATACATAGCACAGTGTTTGGCACATAGTAAGTACTATCAAAGATTAGTTATTATTATTGTTGTTGTTGTTGTTATCTAAACTCTCAAAGATAAGCAGCCCAAGAATATGAGCAGGCAATTTTCAAAAGCAGAAATATAAGCCATCAACATTCAGATGAAAGATTGTTCTAAATCATCAGTAAAACAGTGCCGATAGAAACAAACCTGATGTTCCAACTTATACCAATCAGATTGGCCAAGATGTCAAAAAAAGGAAAATAACAGTTGTTAGAAGGGGAAGCAGATATATTAATGCATTTTTGGTGAAGCTGATAATAGGTCCTACCAATCTGGAACTATGACACAAAAGCCACAAACATAGCTTTTGACTTAATTTGACTTGATTTGACCAGGCAGGTATACCACCCCACAGAGGTCAAAGACAGATGTAATGTGTCCCCATCCACAAAACATCTTTATTTCAGTTCTTTCTTACAGCAAAGAACTGGAAATAAAGTGAGTGCTCATCCACCAAGGGATGGATGTACAAAATGTAATCCATCAATGCAATGGGATATTATTGTGCCAGAAAAAAAATGACATTCAGAAGAATGGGATTCAGAAACTTAGGAAAGCTTGTATGAACTGACGCAGAACAAAATGAGCAGATCCAGAAGCACAATACCAATGACCACAATAATATCAGGGAAGACGGGTCCCCGATCAATGCAGAGACCGATGATGAAGACTCCAGCAGACTGATGATAAATCGGGGACTCTCACTTTTTATCAAATATGTGATGAATGGACTGGGCTAAGAAAAGGGATAAAGAGAAGCACGTTTTCAGCCACGGATCATTTGTTCATTTGTTTTCTTTGACCACACCCATTTGTTACAAGGGTAGGTTCCTTATCTGGCAAAAGGTGAGTCAGTAGGCTGTGAGAGAAATGAAGATATTAAAAGAAGGAAAAGAACATCATCAGTGCAATAAAAATGTACAGAAAGAAAAAAAAAGCAGATCAGAAGGGGACCCAAATGACAATTTTGTTACCACTTTGTTATACTTTATATATGTGTGTGTATATGTATGTATACATATCAATATATAAAATATAGTTATATTTATGTATATTATGTTTATATAAATATGTTTGTTATATTTATAGGAATATTTTATATTTATTATATATTTCTAGAAATATTGTATTATATGGTATAGTTATAAAAATAGATTTGCATGTTTTATTTATATATTCTATTTATAGAAATATTTATCACAATATTATATTTATAAAATATATTTATTATGTATTTTATTTATGGAAACATCTTTATTACAATAATTATATTTATAGAACAAATTTATATATTTACATGTATAATAAATACATATTTATAGAAATCGATTTATTGTATATTATATTTATAGAAATATCTTCATTATTATATTCATAGACTATATTTATTATGTATTATATTTATAGAAAGATATAAAACCAATCGTATATAACAAGTCCATATTTTCATATACAATCCAATTTTTGTTCATTGTTATATTCTTAAAAAGAAAGAAAATTAAAAGAAAGTGGCTCTGGTTTAGAATTTGCTGAGCTGGTTCTCATCCCAGAGTTGCCACTTAATAGTTCATGTCTTTGACCTCGGTTTCCTTGTTTGTAAAACAGGGAGAGAGAACTGGCTGGTCTCTGAGGTCCCTCCCAGCTCCACATCTAGAGTTCTCTAATCCTCACTGTGAGGGACCGTGTTGCGGGGATGATGCCCTTAATGACAGTTAAGGTTCCTGTTGTCATGGACTCCACCAGGGAGTCAGGTAATTAGGCAGCTAAGCTCCAGCAGTGATGAAGCAGAAGGGAAACCAGTGGGGGAGTCTCTCCCCAGATCCGGAGCACTTAAGCTTCTACCCTATCAGATAATAAATCAGGGCAGCCAGCCGAACAAAGGGCAGAGAGTCAAAAAGCCGGGGCCCTTCACCCAGGAATCAGAAACCCTAATGACCAACAGTCAAAGCGCTAGATTTAATCAGATGCTGAGCTCACCCCTGCGTCTACAGAGTTGTAGCAGTGACTGGAGCCAACAGACAAGAGAAAGACTGGGTAGGGGGACAGCCCCACCCATGATGGGCAATGGGCGCCAGGCCCCAAATCCCACCCAGCCTGGAAGGCCCCCAGAGGGGTTTATTGTGATCATAAACTCTTGTTATGAAAAAACCACCATTCCCCGAAAGGAGGGTGGGGCTCATGGGACTCATTTTCTGCCTTGCCAGTGAATCATACATTTTCCCTGGGAGGTAGGGGTGTGGTGCCGCAGATAGGGAACCCGACTCGGCGCCTGGCCCCCACGTCCCAGGCTTGTTGACAGGCTCTGATTTCATCAGGGATGGGGACTCCCAGTGTGAAATCTCCGACTCACATCCCGTCTCTTCCACTGGTGACCTGTCTGGACTTCGGTTCCTCATCTATAAAAAGAGCGAGTTGAGATGAACGGCTTCCACAGGGAAGTCTGCGATTCTTTGGAGACTGATTCTCTAAGGAGGAAACAGGAAGGAGATTCTTGGCCGGGTCTTGGCCGCACCAAATGACTTCTGAAACCCCATCCAGCCCTGAGATCCTGTGATTTCTGTCAATGGCACATCCTTCTTCCTGTGCCCCTTACTCAAACACCAAATTTTCTCTCTATTCTTGCCCTTCACATCCAATTGCTCACAATTTCAAAGGTGACAAGGTAGTTTATATTTATTATATATTTAAAGAAATAGCTTCTTATAAGTATTTTTATAGAAATAGATTTATATGTTATATATTTTATTTATATATTATCATAGGTATAAGGAAGATTTGGGTTCAAAATCCATTGTAGTTATTCAGTTCTGCCCGGCTCTCCATGAGCCCATCTAGGGTTTTCTTGGCAAAGATACTGGAGTGGTTTGCCATTACTTTCTGCAGCTCATTTACAGATGGGGAAACTGAGGCAAACAGGGTGAAGTGACTTGTCAAGAATCACACAACTAGTAAGGATCAATGCCAGAACTGAACTCTTCTGACTCCAGGCCCGACCCTCTATCCACTGTCACTTTGCTGTTCCAAAATTCACTTTGAACACTAGCTCTGGAGCTCTGGGTATGCTTTGCTCTGGACTTTTCCTGGCCCCTTTCCATGTTTCTATCTTCTGCATCATTCTCCTTGATGACTGGCTACAGTTCATACTCGCCCACTTTTTGTTCTTTCCCGTCACCATGTTTTCCCCTATGCCCAGAATGCTCCCCTTTTCTGGTTGTCTCAGAATCTTTGGCTTCCTTTTCTGCAATAAGCCTTTTGCACCCTCTATTTCCTTTGGTCTATGTCATATGTATCTCCTATGAACCTATTTTAGAAATATACTTTCCTCCATAGAATATTGGCTCTTTGAGTGACTCTTTTAGATTCTTCTTCTTCTTCTCCTCCTCCTCTTCCTCCTTCTCCTCCTCCTCTTCCTCCTCCTCCTCTTTCTCCTCTTCCTCCTCCCTCTCCTTTTCCTCCTCCTCCTTCTCTTCTTCCTCCTCCACCTTCTCCTCCTCCTCCTCCCCCTTCTTCTTCTCCTCCTCCTCCTCTTTTTCCTCCTCCACCTCCTCTTCTTTCTCCTTCTCCTCTTCCTGTGAGGCAATTGGGGTTAAGTGACTTGCCCAGGGTCACACAGCCAGGAAGAAGTCAGATTTGAACTCGGGTTCTCCTGACTTCAGGACTGGTACTCTATTCACTGTGCCACCTATCTGCCCCTGCTTCTTCATTACTTAGCTCACAGTGCCTGCCATGCAGTTAGTGCTAAATTAATATTGATTTATTAATTGATCTATTGGTAAAATGAAGGAGTTAGATTGACCTTGTAGATCAGTTTCAGGTCTAATGAATCTCATAAATCATCCAGTCTTTCCAGGATTTCTTTGTCTTTTAATTAATTAAAATTTAATTTTAATACCACAGAGATGATATCAGTAGCCCTGACTTCATCTGTGGTAAGGATGGAAAGACCAGAATGAGTGTGTGGGCACTGATATCTACATTCCAGGGTTGGAAGGGCTTTCATGGGAGAGGGTTGGACTTTATTCTACTTGGTCCCTGAGGGCACAACTAAGGGCAGTGAGTAGAGGATTTGAAGAGACAGATTTAGGCTTGAATTCAGGAAAATTTTCTGACTGAGAATGATCCCAACATGAAATGGACTGCCTCCTCTTCTGGGCTCTCTTCCTCTTCCAGGCTGCCTCCTCTTCCAGGGTGCCCTTCTTTTGGACTTCTCTTGTGTCCCAGAAGCCTCTTCTTCCTGAAAGGCCCTTCATTCATCCCCTAGAAGTTCCATCTGTCACTGAAGTTCTTTCCTCTCACTGGAAAAAGAACTTCTATTAAAGGCAGATACCCAGGCCAGCCACCTCTTCATTTCCTACCAAGCTTTCCTCCTCTGGATTTCTCCATCATGCTTCCATGGTATGCTGGGTATTTTCTTCTTCCTCCACTTTCTCCCCACCTCTTTCAGCTTCTTTTTATTTATTGTTATTATCGTCTTCTTACTTTCTTCTCTTCTTTTTTCTCCTTTTCTTCTTTCTTCTTCCTCATCTTCTTCTTTCTCCTTTTCTTCTTCTTTGCATTTGTATTCTCAGCCTTAAAGCACAGTGCCCAGCACATAGTAAGATTTAACAAATGCTTCTTGGCTAATTTCCTGCTTCAGGAAGTCTTAGAATTTCCCTTCCTGGAGGTTTTCAGGCAAAGATTGGATGACCCTTTGTCTAGTGTTTGCATGGATTGGATTAGAGAATTGCCAGAGTACTTTCAAACTCTCAAATTCTATAATTCTGATAAGTAAGATAATATATATAAAATCCTTTGCAAACTTTAAAGTATTACACAAATTATAGTTATGATTATGCCAGGCAGTAGGGCACCGTACGTAAGAATAAATCCACCATTGCTCTTTCCTAACCTACAAAACTGCAAATAGTGTAGGTTGTCACCATCTCTCTTCCCCATTTTTCTAGACCTAGATTGTAAACTGAAAGGCTTGAGTTCAAATCATGGAACTTACTAGCTATTGACTATGGGCGAGTCACTTACCCTCCACCTGTCTTAGTTACTACATTTCAAAACGGATATCATAGGTCCACAAAATTTATATCAGTCAGTTGTTTTGAAGATCAGATCATGCATATAAAAACCTTTGTAATCCTTAAAACACTATATGTATATTAAATACTCTTATCGCTATTGTTATTGTTATTATGATGATTATACCTTCTGTCCAAAGAATCTGATCTGTTCAACGTCCACATTAAATGTTTTCTCAATTAAGAAAAAAATCTATTTTTTCTCCTTACCATCATTTAAAAAGAAAAGATTTGTTACATGTAACATGTAACAAATTAACATGTTAAATTAACATGTAACAAGGTCCATGTAACAAATATGAATAGTCAGGCAAAACAAAGTCTCATCTTAGCCTGTCTAAAAAGTTTGTTTCATTCTATACTCTAAATCCAGCATATACTTCATTATTGGTCCTCTAATATCATGGTTGGTCATTATGCTGATAAGAGTTTTCCTAGGTTTTCCAAATTGTTTAACTTTATAATATTGTTGTCATTTTGTGTGTGTATGTGTGTATACACATATACATACATACATACATACATAAATACACACACACACACACACACACACACATATATATATAAAATTCTCTTGGTACTACTCATTTCACTCTGCATCAGTTCACACAAGTCTTCCCAGGTTTCACTAAAGCCATCCCTTTCATCATTTCTTACAACACAATAATGTTACATTAATATGTAGTAATTTATTCAGCTTTTTTCCAACTGATGAGTATCCTTTGGTTTCTAGTTCTTAGCTTCTACAAAAAAAAGTGAATTGCTAAAATAGTTTTGTACATATGAGCCCATTTCTTCTTCATGTAGGCCCAGTAATGGTGGATCAAAGGGTTTGCACAATTTAATGACTTTGGGACATAAATCCAAACCACTTTCCTGAATGAGTGGACCAACTCATAATCCCAACAACAGAGCTACCTATTTTCCCATAATCTAACATTTGTCCTTTTTTTCCCTTTTTTCAACTCTACCAATCTGATGGGTATTCATCACAAGTTAACACCACCTGTCCTTTTCCCTAAACCAAGTAAAGACACATGAAATATGCAATCCTGTATCAGCATTTCAAGCAGCTTTGGAACAATATTGGGGGCCAAGAATAATACTGGTAAGATGTCATCTGTCAATTTTATGAGCTGAAGATACCTTTCAGTTGGACCCAGATGTAAGTCACAAGGCTGAGCAAACCTTGAGAACAGATCATCGCCAAAAAGTCACTCTCAGAGGTACTTTCTGTCACACTTCTAGAAGTATTCTGTTCTTGCTGCTCAACCCAACCACTCCAGTTTTCCTCTATGTGTCGCAAGAACCAAACAGGTAAAGCAGTTGAGGAACATCTCTCAAATTGAATTAGATAAAAAAGAATCATACAGGTTAGAGTTCAAAGGGACCTCAGGGGAAATCTGGTCCAAACTAAACTATACTTGAACAGGAATCTTCTCTATATCATCTATAAGGGTCCTCAAACTACAGCCGCAAGCCAAATGCGGCAGCTGAGGACGTTTATCCCCCTCACCCAGGGTTATGAAGTTTATTTAAAGGCCCACAAAACAAAGTTTTTGTTTTTACTGTAGTCCGGCCCCCCAACAGTCTGAGGGACAGTGAACTGGCCCCCTATTTAAAAAGTTGGAGGACTCCTGATCTAGGAGGTAAAGGAACATTCAGCAGCGTCTGAAGATCTTCACTACCTCTTGAAATAGCCCATTCTTCTTTTGAACAGTTTCTTCTCATTAGAAAAATTTCCTTTCATCAAGTGCACCCATCAGGGGTTCCTTTCAATACAACCACAAGCGCTGTCATTTGGACAGCCCCAAGCATCAAGAGATGTCTCATGTCCCAATTCCAAGGACTTTGTTTTTTACACTGAATAATAATGAGGAGGAGGAGGAAGATCATATCAATTGTAAGTTATATAAGGGGCAAGAAGTAGACCTGTTTTGTATAGGGAGTTCCCTCATCTCTATATTATCCCATAATATATCACTACTATCCTATATTGTATTATTACTCTAATCTACTAATACTATCACTATACTAATTATTACTACCCTGTACTGTATTATTACTTGTAGAGGACTTGAACAGAGTTTAAGCCATGAGTCCAGGTTAGAGCTTACAACTCTCTTGTTCCCATGAGAAGCAGGCTCAGGGTTCAGCATGTTCTCCATGAGAGACCCTCCCACAGTGCTCAAGACCTCTAGGAAGTGAGGCAGATTGGTCCTGACATGGCTCCCACAGGACAGGGTCCAGGTATTCCTTATCACGTGCTCTGTATAAAGCTGGGTTAACTATGGAATAAACGAAGTTGTTTTCCACCTCCCACCTGACCCATATTTTAGTCAGCTCATCCTCCAGCCCATTCTCCCCCAAGCTAAACTTCTCAATTGCTGCTCAGCTGCAACAGTTACTATATTAATTATTATTCTAGTTTACTACTACTATATCATACTGTTACTATCCTGTACTATATTGCTATATTATTACTCTAGTTTACTATTACTGTACAATACTAATTATTACTATGACCAAACTATATTATAACGATGTTAATTATTACTATACTATATTATTATCATACTCTTTCATAATTCCCTATTTTTTTATTATACTTTACTAATGAAACCAGAAGTCCTTATCCCTATCCTAATTGAAATATCACTGAGAATCCCCTCAAAGTCCAATCTATCGTCCCTCTTTTAGGATAGGGGTATTTAGGTGGTAGGAAATACATTAGCAAAATTGGGTGATTATAGCAAGGAACTCACATCCTCTGAGTCTTTTATAAAAAATAGGAAACTTTGGCAGATATTTTGAAACAATGATGGACAACTTATTTCTGTTGATCCCACTGTACAGGGTGACTGGTTAGCACCCCAGGAAACTTAGTATACTCACTCTTAAGAATAAAGTAAATCAGGGCAGCTAGGTGGTGCAGTGGATAGAGCACTGGCCCTGAAGTTAGGAGGATCTGGGTTCAAATCTGCCTCAGAAACTTAACACTTCCTAGTCACTTAACCCCAATTGCCTCAGGGGAAAAAAAAGAACAAAGTAAATAGGTAGGGTGTCACAAGGATGCATGTTAGACCTACTCAAAGCTGTCATCATGGTTAGCTTAACATGAGGGTGAGCAGAATGAGAGACACTCAATGTTCTGGATGATAAAAAGGCAAAATCAACAAAAACAAAATACCAATATCTCCAGCCAAGTCAACAAGCATTTCTGAAGTACCCCTTCTGTGCCAGGTACTATACTGGTAAGGCTTCATTCATCTCAGATGGCACTAGCCACTAAAATGTATAAATCATATGAAATTGACTGAAAACCAATTTGAACACGGTTATTACCATATTAAAGTAACAAAAAAGAAATATGCAGAAAAGAAACCAGAAGAGTCTGTCAGAAAGTCTAGATTATTTAATCAGCAATTCAAAGTAAAAAGCAAAAGTGATATAAGGTGTCAATGTAGCACAAAGACTGTTTAGCACCAACCAAAAACTTGACTGCAAAGAGTTGAGAAGTAAAGGAATCAGAGAAGAGAGAGAATCCATGAAAGAAAAGGGATTTGGAAAATTTCTGGTCATCTATAGATAAATAATTAGGTGGTATAGTACAGAGAACACTGAACCTGGAGTTAAGAAGACCTGAATTATAATCCAGGATCAGACATTTTCTAACTGTATGACCCTAAGTAGGTCACTTTACCTTTGTCTTCCTCAGTCTTCTCATCTGTAAAATAGGGGTAATAACCTACTAAAAAAGGTTATTGTGAGGATCAAATTAAGATAATGCTCAGGGGACATTGAAAAGCAATTTATTAAACAAGCTATTAGAAAATGTCTTGACATCTACATGGCCTTTTATTGATTAACACATGTTAATCAGTCTCACTCATGTTCATGTTCCATAAATATATAAAATAAACTAATTTACAGTGAGTGAATATTTGATGCCCATGGAAAAAACTCTCATGCAATAATATCAAGACATGTAAAATTTTTTCAGAGATGCTGTTATATTTTTGCCAATACTGAAATCCATGATGACCTCTCCTAAATAGAACTAAATATGGCTTGTGAATTAAACAGGAATCTAGCCAAAATATCTATTAATCATTTGATGGTCATGGATAACACCAGACTATTTGAGTCCACATTAAATTCATTGCTCTTTCATCTTGGGGGAATCTTTATTTATATGAAAGTATCATCTGGACTTGTTCATTAAAATTCTTAACAGAACACCAAAAAGGGCTAGAGACCAAAGGCTTCAAACTTAATTTCAGAAATCAAAGTGAACCAATGAAAGAAAAACATGCATATCAATACTATAGCTTCCTCCAAGCAAGTAGCACTGAACAAACTATGGCTGCCATCTGCCAACAAAAAGTTGAGTGCCAACTTTCCCTCTACTTTAGTCTTGGCTTGAAGCCTTTATATGTTAAATAATTTACACCAGTATGGTAGCTAACCTTCATGCTGTTTTCATCCTTGTTGAAAGTGTCTGACAACATCACTGAAAATGTTATGTTAAAAAACACAAGAACATCATCCATTATTTAGAACTCATGCAAACACGCTGTTATGAAACTGACATACCATACTTTGCATATCATTTGCATGTCATTTGTTGACATCCTGAAATAAAAGTTCAATGGGAAGAATACATTTAAAGTATTTAATACTTTCTCAATATAAGCCTTATTATAATATATCTTTGGAATTATAAAATGGACCATAACAAACTTGGAATATGCTCAAACAAAAACATATGCAATATTAACAAAACTCAACATCCATTTCTCTAAGGAAACCATAGAAAGATACACTTGTTTAAAAGAAGAAGAGGATTGATAAATAGGTTGAGAGTATGTTACATATAGGTTAAAACCTTACAGAAATACCTTCGAAACGGACATTATTTTACAGAGCAATAGGAAAGGCCAATAATAGGTGCATACCTAATTTGTTAAATGTTGAAAATAATTTGCCTTTGGATGGCTTTAAAATTGGAAAAGTACTTTCTGGATGTTATTAGCTTTTTGTGCTTTGTTAACTTTCACTTACCATTCTTGACTTTGAGTCAAGCAGACCAAACCTAATTGTTCTTTTCCAAGACAGTTCTGGTTATTCCCTTCCCACACATCTTACACACACACACACACACACACACACACACACACACATACACACACATACACAATCATGGTTCCCTCAAGAGCTCTGATACAAGAGATGATTTATAAGTTACAAATATAAATTATATAAGTGAAATGGCTAAGATCTAGGAGTGGAATTAAAAGGTACTCTATGGATGATACTTAAACATGAATTTAACTAACAATACATCATCAAATAAGTATCCAGTAAATGACTGAATCATTCATATTTGTTTTTGAAAATAGCAATATTTTTATGACAATTCAAGACTAGCTAATTGCCACAAGAAACTACAGAAACTACCCATGAGAAGCCTAAATTTTCTGATCAAAGCAAACTACTCAAGAAAATGGTAGAAATAGGTTATAGAAATTAGTTGTAAAAAAAATTAGTATCTTCTCCATACCTAGAAAGAAAGAAAAAGAGAAGTTCACTACCTTTCATAAACAAATAGGCAAAGCAATCCCTGACTGGAAACCCAGACACCAAATATTCTTGTGACTTCAATGTTACAGTATCCCAGAACAAGATAAAAAACATAGCCTGGATTTGCCTGAATATAACATTGATCCATAAAAGTTAGAGAATGTTTTAATGAATGTTGCCATATGGAAGACTTGTGAACTCCTAGCTGGGTAGAATAAAAAAACTTTCAAGAAATAAAGATCTGAAAGAAGAAATTAAAACCGAGTAGAAATATAGTGAAATATATACAATCCCCATTATCCTTTCTGCTACTGGTATCATCCCAGAGATATCAGTAAGTCTACAGAAGATGACTTTGCATCTCCACAGTTCTCGTTACAAAACATCATTTTATCCCTCCTACAGGGTAATCTGCGAAAGTCAAAAAATTGACAAGCATTTATTAAAGCACCTACTATGTGCTAGGCACCATGCTTGATATTAAGTATTTTTTTTAAAAAAAAGCTAGTGACTTGCCCCAGAACCATTTCTATCTCAATGAAACAATTCCAATAGCAAAACATAAAGAATAAAAAATAAAATAATGCTGAGGATGATAAGTAATATTTATATAGTACTATAAAGTTTGAAAAAGCACTTTCTGGATATTATTGGTTTTGTGTGCCTTTTTAACTTTCACGTAGTGCTCTTGACTTTGAATCAAAAAGACCAAGCCTAATTGCTCTTTTCCAAGACAGCTCTGGTTGTTCCCTTCCCACACACCTCACACACACACACACACACACACACACACACACACACACGTACACACGGCTACCTCAAGGGCTCTGATGTTAAGAGATGACTTGATAGAATAAACAAAGTCTACATCAGTCCCCCTTGGAGGGCCAACCATGGATTCAGACAGTCTCCCTTCTTTAATTTCCAGACTGGGAGTGGAGACATTTGCCTCATATGGATGGATTTGATTTCATAAAAGCAGAGAATCACAAGATCTCAGGATTAAGCAAGACCTCAGAAGCTATCTAGCACAACCCAACTCTGAACAGTAACTCCTAGAACATCAAATTAACGAATGGTGATTTAAGTCTCTGGAAACCTCCAGTGGGAAGGAGACCTACCTATAGAGGTAACCCTTTCCATCTCATGAAGTTTGAATGCCTGAGAGTTTTTCATCAAACCTTCCTGTGATGGGCTTTTAAACCCACCATAATTGCCAACAGAAGCATAAAGGCCAATTTCCCCTTGATACCAAGGGAACCTCATGCTATGAGTGAATTAAAAAAATATAGATGATAGAATTCTGCCCCCACACAAATGTTTGTCATTAATAGATGAAGTGTATTCTGCTTTTATACTCTCGAGAATCAACAGAACAATTTCCTCTTGGATTTCTGGATTCACAAACTGCTATCTCTGATGGAAAGCCACCCTGGTAGTGGGACTGGCAAAGTGCTCTTGCCATATTCCCCATGAGATGAGTGGAGCTGGAGGCCAGGGAGAGGACAGGATCATTCTCAGCTCATAAACTTTCTCTCTCGGCATTTATAGTCAACTTTTGATCTTTCAAAGGAGAACTTCTCTGCTACTTAGAAAATTCCCTATTTCACTAGTTTATTTATGGACTGTGCCACTTACCATGACTTTATTCCATTTAAAAAAAAAGCTTCATTTGGTCCTGTGTGATGAAAATGGAATAGCCATGACCTCATGGTCTGGTATAAACACGACAGCCCGCGAAGCCTAGAGATGTCAGGAAAGCCAGCTTTGAAGTTAGATGTTCTGCTCATTTTCTGCTTACCTGAATCCTGGCCCCCCTCCATAATGAAGGCCACCTCTGTGTCTTGTGTTGTTAAAGGTTACAGACCTTAGTAATTTACCTTATAATTGGGTGAAGAATCCAATGATAAATTATTTGTGTCTCTGTCTCTGTCTGTCTCTTTCTTTGTCTCTGTCTCAGTTTCTCTTTCTCTGTCTCTATCTTTGTCTCTCTCTTTCTGTCTCTTTCTCTCTCCATTTCTTCTTCTCCCCCTCAATTATCTTGTTAAAATTTTATTAATTTTTTTGTTTTATGTTACCTACAGTTTCTCTAAATCTTTCCTTTTTTCAGCAGCAAAAGATTATAACTTCCTGAAGGTTCAGGTGATGATTGGCATGGTTTTTTTTTTTAGCAATAAAGTATTTTTAATTAAAGAATGTACATTTTTTCACAACAGTATTGCACATTTAATAGGATACAGTAGAGTATAAACATAACTTTTATATGTATTGAGAAACTGAAAAAATAATGACTTGCTTCATTATGATATTCACTTTATTGTAGTGGTCTAGGACTGAATCTGCAATAACTCTAAGGTGTGCCTTACAACCTCGGGACACATTTTCTTATTTGAAGCTTTTCTTTTAAAAAAAAGTATTTAATGTGCCTTTGCTTTCTTTTTTATTTTATCACACAGCTAGTAATAGCCTGAGGCTGGATTTGAATTCAAAACTTGCCAACTCCAGGCCCAACAATCTATCCTCCCACCTGCCTGACTCAGACACTGTGCTAAATCAGGCATTGTGCTAAGCACTAGAGGGCAGTGATATGGACAGAGGTTCCTTTTAAGGAAATCACTTTGGTAGGTGAGTGAAGGGCTCATTGGAGTGCAGGGAAAAGTGAGGCAGGGAATCCAATTAGAAATCACTGCAATAATCCAGATGAGAGGTCAGGAGGGCCTGAGCCACAGTGATGGCTGTGTGAGTGGAGAAACTGGGGACATAACAGGAAGATGTTTGAAGGTGGAAATTACAAGATTTGATCATTGATTGGATCTGTGTGGAGAGTTAGAATGAAGAGCTGAAGATGATGCATGAGACCGGTAAAGTCAAAAAAATGGCAAATGTTGGCAAGGCTGTGGAAAAATGATCACAGTGATGGTGGATCTGTGCATTGGTCCAGCCATTCTGGAAAGCAATTTGAGTCATGCCCCCCAAAACTGTGCAAACCCTTTGATCTAGCAATATGACTACTAGACCTATACCTCAAGGAGATCAAAGAAAAAGAAAAAAAGTCCATATGTATACAGATATTTATAGCAGCTATTTTTGTGACAGCAAAGTCTAGAAACTAAGGGGTGGGGTATCAAATGAAAGGTGGCTGAGCAAATATGGTACAGGAATTTAATGAAATGCTATTGTGCCATAAGAAAGGAAGAAAAAATTTCAGAAAAACCTGGGAAGGCTTGTATGATGCGGAATAAATTGAGCAGAGAGAGAAAGGAGAACAAATGATATATAATATATATGGAGATTATATATAATATTATAATATATTAATATGTCATATGTAGGGATAAATTAGACATACCATATATAAAAAGAGAAAAATTTACACAGTTACATAAACATTGTAAAATCAAACAA
Source organism: Antechinus flavipes (assembly GCF_016432865.1). Classification (NCBI taxonomy): domain Eukaryota; kingdom Metazoa; phylum Chordata; class Mammalia; order Dasyuromorphia; family Dasyuridae; genus Antechinus; species Antechinus flavipes. The sequence continues at coordinate 691,893,144 of NC_067398.1, forward strand.
TTTTGAAAGATTTAAGACATCTGATCTATAAAATGAACAACCATGATTATGGAAGGCTGAAAAATATTACCCTTTCTTTCCCTGACATAGAAGTGAGAGACTAATATGTAGAATGAGCTAAACATTTTTGGACATTGTTAATGTAAGAAGTTGTTTTGCTTAACTATCTTTAATTGTTAAAAAGAGGTTTTATTTTTCTTTTGTTTCCAGTGGGATAAGGCCAAGGTAGAGAAGAGAAAAAAATAAATGCTTGATAAGTTTAATATGAAATTCTAAAGTCACAGTCCTAATAGGAACAATTACTTAGCCAGAGTCTGGTGTTAAAGTTTTGTCTGTGGCCTAAGATGGGCTATTCCTAAAGATAATTGGAAAGCTTCTTTTCTTCATTCAGGATCCTAAGTCCTAAAATATACTTTATGAGGGGCAGGTTGATGCTACAGTAGATAGAGAATAAAACAGCTTTCTCAAGGAATTTAGCCAAGAAGGGGGGAGAAATTATGGGATGTTAGCTATGGATGGAGGGATCCAATGAGGGTTTTTAAAGAAGGGAAAAATAGGGGAGTCTTTGTAAGAACAACAGAAGGAGCAAGAAGGTAAGAAGAGATATAAAATAAGAGAGAGGAGGAATAATAGAGGAGTGATTTGATGAAGAAGATAGAAGGGATGGGGATTAGAGATACAGATAGAAAGGTTGACTGTGACAAGAGGAAGGACCATATCTTCATATGAGAAAGGAGTGAAGGAAGAGATAATAGAACCATGTGTCTGAATGAGGTGAGACGAGAGGAAAGGAGCAAGGGGAATCTCAGTGAATGGCTTAGGTTTTTTTTGGTGAAATGTGGGATTTGGTTTTGAATTTATAGTTTTGTACTTTCCATAAAGTCAGTCTCTCTCTCTCTCTCTCTCTCTCTCTCTCTCTCTCTCTCTCTCTCTCTCTCTCTCTCTCTCATTGTTTCTATTAGTACCATGGTTTAGAACCTTTAGGAGCTTTAGAGATGATCTAGTCACAGGGTTAAAGATTCAAAAATAAGAGACCTTCAGAGCCAAGGCTAAGATGAGTTACGGGATTTGCCACACCATCTGTGGGGGCTCATAAGCTATGTTGTTAGTGGATGCAGGACCAAGACTACCTTGTACTTGAGTGAGCTTTCTCTGGGAGAAGCACCATCTTGACACTTTGCGATTATGAATAGGATCTTCATATAGTAATAGTTCTGTTCTTGGGGCTTACTTACTTATTTAATTAAGACTTTGCTGCCTGGCATATAATAGATGTTTTAAAAATTCTAGTTGACTGGCTGATGGGAGATTTTAACAAAGAAAAGTGTTGGGTGAGCCTGATTCCCTGAAGTAAAAGACTTGTGAAATAAACCTATGAAATGTAAACACATTTTTACAAAATCCAAGATTTAAAAAGAATCTCAAAAACTATCTACTCCCAAATTTCCTAGACTACCTCCTATCCCCAAACTGGTCACAGTTTATAGAAATCATTTATAGAAATCTCTAATCATGGTAGAAACTCGCTTAATTAGTTTTTGGAATGGAAACATAGAGATATACATTTCCTTAACTTGCTAATTACTTCTCCCTGCTATGGACATTAACCAGGTGGCCTTAAGCTGGGACAAGTCATTTCTATTTCAAACATTGCCTCTCCAGGTCTTAGTAAAGTGATGCAACCCTCCCCCTGGGGAACAGAGCAGGAATCAGGGGAGAACAAAACCCTTTTTAAAATTGAAAACTCATTCCATACAAGGATTCGATCCTCATTCGGCCCCCCCACTTCCACCCACCTCTGTCATCTTGGTAGGTAGCTCATTATTTCATTATTTCTCCATCATTGCCTCTCTGCCAACCCGATGACGCTCACTCAAATGTCGAAGTAATTACCCATGCTGATTAAAGGTCCCCGAATTTGTTTAGATTTCTCTCTGCTGTTTGCCAGGCCCTGGATGTGAGCCGTACCTGTCACTGGCACTTCTTAGCTGGTGCATGCTGAAAAGAAAAGTTAAGCTGTTTCTTCCCTGATGCCTGTGGGCCATCACTCACCACCGAGGGGCAGCTGCTTGCTGGTGTTTCCATGGCACCAGGAGGGCATATCCCATGACAGGCACACTCAGTTCCTTGGTGAGTCATTTGTATCATTGTTAGGTTCATTCCTGAGCTAAAATTAACATGAACATTTTAGAGATATGGGGTATTTTCCCATTGACTCAAAAATTCAATAAAGGGGAAAAGGGAAGACAAAGAGGGGCTCTTCCAGGACTGAAATAGAATTTCATAATCAGAGAGCTAGAAGGGATTGGTACTTAGTATACTTCATGGTATACAGCAGGCAATTAATAAATGTTTATTGCCTCATTGGCTGACATCAGAGCTCATCTCGTGCATCCCAGATATGAACAAGTATCCCTTTTTTAATAAGTGATCACACCACCCCATCTGAGGATCGTTAGTGAGAAGAAACCCATTATATCCCAAAGCAGCTCATTCTTCTTTGAGAAGAATGTCTTTCTTTGGCAGAATGTCTTTCTGACATCAAGCCTGAATCTCCTCTCTGCATTTTTCACCAATGACTCCTAAACTCTGCTCTTTGAGGTCAAGAAGATTGAGTCTCAATCCTCTTGCACATGACGATCCTGCCAAAGCTTGAAGATTTCCATGTCTTCGCCATTAAGTCTGTCTTCTCCAGAATAAATAACTCTTTCACCTGGTCTTCACGCATCCCATTGTAAAGTTCTTCATCATTCTTCTTTCCCTTCTGTAGATATTACGTCCTTCACAGAATTAGAATCAGATGCGAAAAGGACCTCAGTCCAATCCATTCCCGCCACAAGAATCTCCTCCACAACATTGCTGAGAAGTAAGTAGTCATCCATTCCCAACCTGAAGACCAACAGAGACAGAGAAACACTTAGCTCCCAGAAGTAGCACTGTCCATTTTGGACAGCTCCGATTATTAGATGTTTCCATTGTACAAGTTTAAATTTGCCTTTCTGCAACTTTCACCAGTTGTCTGTCCTCTGGAGTCAAGCAGAATCAATCAATCAAAAAGAATTCATGAAGTACCCAGTATGTTCTCTGTATGTCCTCTGGCTTTTCAATGTCCTTCATAGAACAAGAGTTGGGAAGGATTTCTGTAGATCTAGTCCAACCTGTATTGTGAGGCATCTGGGAAGTATGATGGATATGAGCACCTTACTTGGAGTAGTCTGGAGGAAGGGAGAGAAGAAGGGAGGAAGGGAGAGAAGAAGGAAGGAAAAGAAAAAGTAATGGAGAGACGGGAAAGAAGAAGAAAGGTAGAGAGAAGAGGGAAAGGGAAGGGAGGGGAGGGGAAGAGAAGAGAGGGAAGAAAAGGAGAAGGGGGAGAAAAAGAAGGAAAGAGGAAGATAGGAGAAAGGAGGGGAGGGAAGAGGAAAGGAAAGGGAAGGAGAAGAAAAGGAACAGAAGAGATGAGACAGTAAAGTAGAGGAGGGGGAGGTAAAGTAGAGGGAAGGTAGAAAAGGCATCCAGTCCAATCCATGTAAAAAGAAATTTCCACAATAACATAATTGAGAAGTGATCATCAAGGAGGAAAAACCCTGCTTCAAAGCACCTCCTTCTACTCTTGGTCAGTTTCTATAATTAGGACATCTTTCCCACCATTACAAGTACATGGTTCTTGGTGTACGAAGGTAATGGAATATTATTGTTCTATTGAAAACGAACAAGCTGATTTTAGAAAGGTCTGGAAAGATTTACACAAACTTATACTGAGTGAAACAAGCAGGAACAAGCAGAATACATTGTACACAATAACAGCAAAGATGTGTGATGATCAACTGTGAAAAGCTTAGGTCTTTTCAGTGGTTCAGTGATCCAAAACAATCCCAATAGACTTTGGACAGAACATGCTATCTGCATCCAGAAAAAGAACTAAGGAGACTGAATATAAATAAACACATGCTATGGTCACTTCTTTTTTGTTTTTTTTTTTAATCTCTTCCATGGTTTTTCCCTTTTGCTCTGATTTTTCTCTCCCAAAATGATTCATAAAGGAATGTGTGTTAAATAGATTAAAAAATAAAATTTAAAAAGTATATAGTTCCCTTGAAGCTTCTTCCCATTGTTCCTGGTTCTCCCCTCTGAGGCCAAAGGAACAAGACTAATCCCTTCTTTTACTCTAGAGCCTTTCAAATAGAGCCAGGTTCTGAATAGTTGAATAATGAATCCCTTGAAGTGGTTGCACTATTCAAAGTCAAACTGCACATTTTCGTTAGACTGGAACCAATAACCATATTTTAGATAATTATAATTTTCAATAGTTCAAATTCCAATGCTTGTGACATTCCAGGAGATTTATTGCTCTACTATATATAGTAGGTGGTATAGTGAGAAGAGCATTAGACCTGAAGTCAAGAAAACTCATCTTCCTGAGTTCAAATATGGCCTCCGACACTACTAGCTGTGAGACTCTGGACAAGTCAACCCTATTTACCTCAATTTCCTCAGCTATAAAATGAGCTGGAAAAGGAAATGACAAACCATTCCAGAATCTTTGCCAAGAAAACCCCAAATGGGTCATAAAGACTTGGACAGGATCAAACAATAACAACAAACAACTAGGACAACAACAACAAACAAAGTATATTTGAAGACAGTGATCATATTCTCTTCTCATATTTTTTCTCCAGGATAATGATCCCTAGGTCTTTCAAATGATTCATATATGACTCAAAGCCATTCACTATGCTGGTAATTCCCTACTGAACATGAATATCAATGTCCTTCTTAAATAGTCAAGACAAATGTCAACAAATGTGGTTAGGACAAGCTAATATAATAAAAATGACAATTTTACCTAAATTAATCTACTTATTTGGTGCCATACCAATCAAACTGCCAAGAGATTACTTTCTACAGCTAGAAAAATTAGTAACAAAATTCATCTGAAAGAACAAAAGGTCAAAAATTTCAAGGGAATTAATGAAAAAAAATGCAAAGGTGGCCTATTGGCACCAGACCTAAAACTTTATTATAAAGCAGTGGTCATCCAAACCATTTGGTACTGACCATGTAAATAGAGTAGTGGATTAGTGGATCCACCAGTGGATTAGGTTAGGTTCACAAGACACAATAGTCAATGAGTATAGTAACCTAGTATTTGATAAATGCAAAGACCCCAGCTTCTGAGATAAAAATTCACTATTAGACAAAAATTGCTGGGAAAATTGGAAAATAGTATCGTAGAAACAAGGCATTGACTAACATCTAACATACCAAGATAAGGTCAAAATGGGTTCATGAAACAAAATTATAAAATACAAATGGATAATTTTGATTATGTTAAATTTAAAAGTTTTTGCACAAACAGAATCAATGCAGCAAAGATTATAAAGGAATCAGAAAGGTGGGGGTAAATTTTTACAGCCAAGGTTTCTGATAAAATCCTCATTTCTAAAATATAGAGAGAATTGTTTCAAATTTATAAGAATAAAAGTCGTTTCCCAATTGATAAATGGTCAAAGGATATGAACAATTTTCAGAAGAAATAATTAAAGTCATTTCTAGTCATGTGACAAAATGCTCTAAATCACTATTGATTAAGGAATTGCAAATTAAGACAACTCTGTGGTACCACTTCACATCTCTCAGATTGGCAAAGATGATAAGAAAAGATAATGACGAATGTTGGAGGGGATATGGGAAAATTGAGACATGAAAGCATTGTTGGTGGAGTTGTGAAATGATCAACCATTCTGGAGAGCAATTTGAAACTACCTCCAAAGGGCTATAAAACTGTGCATGCTCTTTGATCCAACAAAGACTCTACTGAGTCTGAATCCCAAAGAGATCATAAAAGAGGGAAAAGGACCCACATGTGCAAAAATGTTTGGAGCAGCTTTTTTTGTAGTGGCAAGGAACTGGAAACTGAGTGGATGCCCATCTGCTGGGGAACGGCTGAATATGTTATGGTATATGAATGTAATGGAATAGTATTGTTTTGTAAGAAATTAGTAGAGTGATTTCAGAAAGGCTTGGAAAGATTGACACAAGCTGCTGCTTTGGAACACAAGGTCTTGCCAAGATGAATATTAAAAACTATCTTTGCATGTATTTGGAAAAGAAAATACAATTAAGAAGTAAGGAAGGTAAATTTTCATAGAGGAGAATTTCAGTCAGGAAGGGACTAGATTAGATGGCTTCTGAGGCCCCTTCCAACTCTGACATTTTCTAAATTTGAAAGATATCTTTGGAGCCACCAAACCCATTTAATCAACATCTACACAGGATTTTTAAAAGTCTATGATCTTGTAAATCATCTCTTTACTATCCTGGAGTCTATAAGAGCTCATAATTTTCATCTGGCCTTGGAAGGCACTCCAATAGTCTGGTTGTCCTACCCCTAGAGCAGCCCACAGCTGTTCTGTGCATCCTCCCATTTGTCTGATTCCTATAGTATCAGTGACTGAATAGGACTCCTTTGATAGACTGATTGTAACATTAGTCTTTCACAAACCCATGATGTTCTGTTGTCCCAGCTCAGCAGCAGCCAGCCCAGCCTCTGTCTCTCTCTCTCTCTCTCTCTCTCTCTCTATGTCTCTTCTGTCTGTCTCTTTGTCTCTCTCTCTCTGTCTATCTCTGTCTCTGTCTGTCTCTATGTGTGTGTGTGTGTCTGTCTGTCTCTCTCTGTATCTCTTTGTCTGTCATTCTCTCTCTGTCTGCCTGTCTCCGTCTCTCTCTCTCTCTCTGTCTCTCTCTCTCTGTGTCTCTCTGTCTCTCTGTCTCTCTCTCTGTCTCTCTCTCTCTTTCTCTGTCTCTCTCTCTCTTTTCTTTGTCTCTCTCTCTCTCTGTGTCTCTCTGTCTCTCTCTCTCTGTGTCTCTCTGTCTCTCTCTCTCTCTGTCTCTGTCTCTCTCTCTCTCTGTCTCTCTCTCTCTTTCTCTGTCTCTCTCTCTCTCTGTGTCTCTCTGTCTCTCTCTCTCTGTCTGTCTCTCTCTCTCTTTCTCTGTCTCTGTCTCTCTCTGTGTGTCTCTCTGTCTCTCTGTCTCTCTGTCTGTCTCTCTGTCTCTCTGTCTCTGTCTCTGTGTGAGTGTGTGTGTGAGTGTGTGTGTGTGTGTGTGTGTGTGTGCCAGATTCAGGCTTGTAGGGCCATCACAGGGGCTTTCTGGCCTCCAGATAACAACATTTGGTAGCATCCCTTGGACATGCAGCCCTTTGGTTACGTGCAGCAGCCTCACAAGTTTTATTCAGGTCCCTTTACCAATCTGACCCTTGGCTGCCTCAGCCATAAAATAGCTATCATGATGTTTACACTGTCTGATTCGATTCAGTAAGCATTTTCTAAATTTTCTTAATGCCTACTATAAACCAGGCACTGTGGGAGACTCTGGGGCTACGGAGAAGAATGAAGACAGTTTCTACCTAATTATAATGATCAACCTTGACCCGAGAGCAGACCTGAGAAGACTTCAGTTCCACCCTTTCTTTGCAGAGTGGGGCACCATGGGTGCACAATATTACTGCTACCACCAGGCATGGTGTCTCTGGCTGATTTGCTAAACTGTTTTTCCCCTTTTCTCTTTCATTCTTTGTTACAAGATTGGGGATAGAAAAGGATGTTTTAATAATGAAGATGATCTAAAAACCAAAGATAGCAATGAAATGCAACTCAACCTATCCAGTTCCTACAGGTTCTCTTTACTAAATGAAATACAAGTGACAGAAGTGGAGTTACTTGCCCAAGGTCACACAGGTAACAACTGGCCAATTAGAAACCACATCCTTTGCCTATGAATCCAATGCATTGAAACTGGTCTGATTCTGATGCAACAGAAATCTCTCTTTTCTTTAATAGATTGGCAGAGGGATGCAAAAACTGTCAGACACCTCAATGGTGTTACACGCCCAGCCTGCAGCCTAAATATAGCATAGAGAGGGAGTACGGGGGCTCTTTTTATAGCCCAAAGTGGGAGCAAAAAGTTGCAATTGTGACAGTCTCCTGGTAGGGAAGCAAGGGATAGAAGGGGAGGCACGAAGGCCAGCTGCCCGGCCCTGCAGCAGACCAGGGATGAAACCCAATCACCTGCCTTTACTTGTCACCTCCAATCTCTAGGAGACGGGGGAGCCAACGAGGCTCTCCCATTTGGCATCATGGAATGGATACCTGGGACCAGGGCCTGCCAGTGCAGGGGAGCTCCTTCCTGCCCAGAGGCCCACAGCCTGCCACATCCACAGCGGGCTGGATTTTCCATTCTCTTCTCTCCCTGAAACATGACAACTAAGCTCTGACCCACACTCACACTCGGAGCCAAGAAGCATTCTTGTTTTCTTTTGTTTTTCTTAGTTACCTGCTGATACGTGACCACAGAGTAGTTTGGCTGGGAGGCCATGGGATGTAGGTCTGGAGTCAGAGAAGCTGAGAGTAAACGTCAGCTCTGCTCTTCCCTGCTTAAGGGAGTGACCTTGGGCAAGCGGGTGCTCTCTCTGATCCTCTCCCCCCCTCCTCACTTTCACTTTTTGGAACCCTTAGCCACTTATCAGAGTCCTGGATGCTTCTCTGATCATTAATGCCCTTCTCCTCAAATTTCTTTAAGACAATTTCTTATGTGCAAATGGTTCTTATCCACTAGAAGCTTTTTTTCATGTTCACCTTCATATCCCTAAGACTTAGCGTATACAGTAAGTGCCTAATAAATGCTTATCGAGTTGAAGGGTTTAAATTGGGTTGAACTGAATTCTTAAGGTTGTAATTCTGGATTTGGAGATAGGAGGACATGGAATCATGGCTTTTAGTTGCCTCATCTGTAAAATGGGATGGTTGGATGAGATGGCTGCTGGTGTTCCTTCTAGTTCTAAATCTATCAAACAATGGCTTGGGTTCTGGTCTTGCTTCTGACATTCGTTCCCTGAGTGATGCTGCACAAGCCCCTTCATTCTTTGAACCTCAGTTTCTTGCTCAGTAAAAGAGGGATAATGCAATCAATTTTTTAGAGCTGGAAGAAACCCTCAAATTCAACCCCTACTATTGACAATCTAAGTAGCCTAGGTCCATATTGGGTAAAGGACTTGCTCTGGTCACATGGGTCTTCATCTGGCATTAAAAACTGAGTCAGCTGACCCTAAATTCATCATCACTGGGCCCTCCATGAGAACTCATATGAGAGCCTAGAAAGACTGTTTGGAGACTCAGATTAGATCCTGGATGAAAAATGCTTTGCTCACCTTAGAATGCTGCACACACACACACACACACACACGCACACACACACACACACACACACACACATAAATACATGCATATGTCCATGTATATTGTGTATTGTGTGCATGTCTATATATTTTGCATGTATATATATACATATAGACATGTATAAACATATATTGATAGATATATACATATTGATATATGTGCATATATAGTCATATCCATGTAAGTGCACATTACTATGCGTGGATACATATATATGTATGTATATTTATGCTTTGCACTGCATTATGTATCTATGTTCGTGCCCGTATATATGTATTTATGTACATGCATGTGTATAAGTTTTAGTTTCTGTATATATGTATGTGTGTGTACATGTGTGTCATGCATACATATTTATATGTATACACACAGGCATTATATTATATGTATTATATTGTGTTATATATGTCTGTATAAGTTTATATACATGTACACATACACACATGTATCTACGTGTGTGCATGCAAGTATTACGTGGCATGTATATGTGCGTGTGTACCTGTATTGCACTGTGTGCCTATGTGTATACATGTTTGCATGCACATGTGCATATGTTTCTGTAGGGTATATACACACACGTGTCTGTATATATATATGTGTGTATGTGTGTGTGTGTGTGTGTATATATAATTTTTTTTAAGTTTACAAGCCATTTTATACACCATTATCTCATTCAAGCTCCCCAAAACTTCAGTAGCTAGTTCAATATTGCAAGTAAGAGGTATTATAGAGGCTAGAAATGTGACCTCACAAGGTCACAGACATTCAGACATCCAGAAGGAGAAAACTTCCCCCTCCCAATAGAACTGTGCTTCTTTACCTTTACAGTCTCAGCATAATCACCCAGGATCATAACAGCCAATATGAGGCAAGACTTGAATCCAGAACTTCCTGACTTCAGGGCCAGCTCTGTATTTCAATGATTGTCAACATGTGGTCCAGCAACTTCTGGTGTTCCCCAAACCTTTTCAGAACATGCTTGAAGTCAAAACTATTTCCATAATATTGCCAAAAATGATTTCCATTTCTTTTTTATTATACCTTTTTCAAAATACATGCAAAGATAGTTTTCAACATTCACTCTTGTGAAAACTTGTGTCCCCAATTTTTCTCCCTTCTCCTCCTCCCCTAGAAGTCAAGTGATCCGATATATATTAAACATGTGCGATTCTTCTATCCATATTTCCACATTTATTATGCTGCACAAGAAAAATCAGATCAAAAAGGGGAAAAAATGAGAAGGAAAAAACAAGCAAGCCACAACACAAGGAGTGAATATGCTATGTTGTGATCCACACTCAGTCCCCATAGTTCTCTCTCTGGATGCAAATGGCTCTGTACATCACAAGACCGTTGGAACTGGCCTGAATTACCTCACTGTTGAAAAGAACTGAGTCCATCAGAGTTGATCATCATACAATCTGGTTGTTTCCATGTATAATGTTCTCTTGGTTCTACTCATATCACTTAACATCAGTTCATGTAAGTCTCTCCAGGCCTTTCTGAAAAACCAATCTGCTGATTGTTCCTTATAGAAAAATCATATTCTACTATAATCATATACCATAACTTATGCTCCAACTGATGGGCATTCACTGTTTCCAGTTCCTTGCCACCACAAAAAAGCTTCTACAAACATTTTTGTACATGTGGATCCCTTTCCCTTTTTTAATGATCTTTTTGGGATACAGGTCCAGTAGTGAGACTGCTGGATCAAAGAATATGCACAATTTGATAGCCCCTTGGGCATAGTTCCAAATTGATTTCAAGAATTGGATCAGTCCACAACTCCACCAACAATGTATTAGTATTCCAGTTTTTCCGTATCTTCTCCAGCATTTATCATTATCTTTTCCTGTCATCTTAGCCAAGATGATTTCCATTTCTAATATGCTAATTGCCAATAGATACAGCCACCCTAAGAAAAGCTATTGAAGAGGGGTCCTAGATGATTTTTAAGAGTATAAAAGGGCCCAGAAAACAATAAATTTGAGAACCACTGCTACCATTTGAAGTTTTCCAATGAGGAAACCAAAGTTGAGAGATGAAGTAACTCAAGTAGCCAGAAAGTGGCAGAAATAGGATTTTAATCCAGGTCTTTGAGGTCCCAAGTGCAGCACTTTTCCCATTGCTCCTCTTTGCCATCTGTGAATCTGCCCAAGTCCCATTGCATGACAGAACCTTTTTGTCTTCTACAATTTTGTCCTCCCATTCTTATATTCAGACAGTTCTCCCATGCTGATGTCTTCCAGATGTTCCTTCTGACATTGTCAATCAATTCACTTCATCCCTGAGACCTTCTCTCAGCTACTCAATTGCTCTTATTCTTCATTCTCATAGCTCAATCTGCCCGTCATTCCAGCTGTTGTTATGCTATACCTTGTTGGTGAAGTTGTGAACTGATCCAACCATTCTGGAGAGCAATTTGGAACGGTGCCCAAAGGGCCATCACACTGCATATTCTTTGATCCAAAAAGATCAGTAAAAAGGGAATAACTTTCTTCATGACCTCATTCAGAGTTTTCTTGGCAGAGACACTAAAGTGGTTTGCCATTTCTCTCTCCAACTCATTTTGTAGATGAGAAAACTGAGGCAAACAGAGTTAAGGGACTTGCCCAGGGTCACAGAGCTAGAAAGTGTCTGAGGTCAGATTTAAACTCATAAAGATGAGTCTTCCTTCAGGCTCAGTGGTGTATGCATTGTGGCACCATTTAGCTTCTTTTACCTTATTCCCTACTTTGAATTAAGTTTATTTGTATATGTTATCAGCATTAGAATGCAGTCTCCTTGAGGGCAGGGGCTATTGACTATTTTTTAAAACTCAGCTCTAAGTATAGAGCTCCTAGCACAGAGTAGGCACTTTATAAAAAATTGCTGAAACAAACCAATGATAACAAGAGTGTTCCATCAACTAAGTCTACCCAAAAATAGACTAAGCTGCCCTGAAGAAGAATGAGTTCCCTATCCCTGGATATAATCAAGAAGATTTGGGTTTCTTTTAATCTTTTTTGTTTAATGAACCCAGTGGTGTCCTGGATTCAGCTTCCATATGTTCATGACAGCCACAGCCAAGTTTAAAATTTTCAGTGTGAGCACTTATACCTCAGAAACTAGCAATTGTACAAATCAGGCCTTAATTTATGCCCTTGATGATTGTCTGGATTTGAGAAAGTGATGGGGAAAATTCTAATTAATGAAGATTTAAGTTAGCAGAGTATACTAGCTACATTTTTTCCTAGAGGGACAGTTATTAAATGTTTACCAGGACACCACTGCCCAGTTCCCTTTGGCAGTCTGGTGAAACTTATGAGCCCTTTCTCTGAATAATTGAAGGAAAAGTAAAATTTCAGTGAGAGCTTAGTAAAACTTGTCTTATTTGATCCTCACAACATACCTTTGAGATGGGTGTTATTATTAATCTCATTTTACAGTTGAAGAAACTGAGGCAGACATCAATGACTTCCCATTGTCACAGACAATAAGTGTCGGAGACTGGATTTGAATTCACTCCAGACTCAGTATTCTATCTGCTGCACTACCAGCTGCCTCAAGCCTAGCCCCCTTTCCAAGCTCCCTTAATTGCTCAAGTCTGAACGCAACTCCATACAAGTCCTCAGGCTTCTTCTCATTGACAAATTCTGAAACCCATGTTTATTTTAAGAGAAATGTATTCCATCTGCTTCTGATCCTGTTTCATTTAAGTCATCAAAACTTTGCTAGGGTCGGAATTGTTTGCTGTCCAAAGAGACTCAAGGGAGCTTTCTCTTTTCTTTGGGGTGGGGGGGGAGGGAAGTATACTGATTTCCTTTGATAAGAGGCAGTCAGATATTTTCAAGAACAAATGTGTGTATATTTAACTCAAAGCTCTGGACCCAGGAGGAAAAAAAGGCGTGTGATGGCCATGTAGCTGGACTCACCCACCCTCCCCAACCAAAGCGGAGTCCCAGGAAAACCAGACTCCTTGCAGGTGGTGGAAGAAACTATCCATGCAGGCAAAAAAGTAGGAAATATCCCTGGGGTCAGCTCCCATTGGACTTCTAAAGTGATCGAATTGGTCAATCTGACTCAAAAAAGAAAAAATGGAAAAAAATTCTGAGCTAGCTTCCAAAAGATCCCAAAGGATCTTTATTTCTGAACTCTTTTTTTTAATAGCTTGCTACCCATTTATCCTAGGTAGATTATGGGAATTTTAACTGATGGGTAGGGATCTTGAAAGACGTGATTTCATAAAGTCACTATCCAACTCGGGATTCTTAGAGGAGAAGACAAGTTTGTAAGAATGATGAAGGCAAATGGGAAATGCTCCCGAGTAAGATCTTCCAAATGAAAAGGATTCTGGTCTTTTACATTCAATTCAATTTAACCAGCAACCACTAGGTGTTGGATATTCCTAGGTTCTGAGGCTATGAAGACAAAATGAATCACTTCCTGCCCTCAAGAAGTTTGTATTCTACTGGGGGGATACAGTATGTATCAAATATAGACAATGTAAATACAAAGTCATTTCAGGAGGGGAGGGAAGTGGTGGGATAAGGAGAGGCTGCAGATAGAAGGTGGCATCTGAGCTAGACTTTGTAAGAAGATGAAGGTTTTTTTTTCCTTGAGGCAATTGGAGTCAAGTGACTTGCCCAGGGTCACACAGCCAGGAAGTGTTAAATGTCTGAGATCAGATTTGAACTCAGGTCCTCCTGATTTCAAGGCTGGTGCTCTATCCATGAAGCTGAAGATTCTATATTATGTCAGCAAGAGATATAAGCTTGGAGCCCAGTGAGGGACAAAACGCTCTGAATCCATTTCCATTCCAACAGTTAATTTAGGGGCAACTTTACTGAAACAGCTAGACCCTCCTTAACTAGACAACTGAGGAGGGGGGGACAGAGCTGAGAAAGACCATGAGATCATTGAATCCAATCTCCTGATTTCATTGAGAATCAGCAAGATTATAGATAGTAAATATTGGGGACAGGATTGGATGTCACATGGAAAGAGATGGGAATAAGCATTTATATCATACCATATGGCAGGCACTGAGCTAAGTAGTTGTTGGTTTGTTTTTAGCAAATATCTCATTTGATATTAATAATAGGTGCTATAATCCCCATTTTACAGTGGAGAAAACTGAGGCAGGTAGACTCCAATCTGGCTAGTAACTAGATTTTGACCTCTTCCTATCTCACCTTGCTGAAGCCTGGTATAGGCAAACCATCCCAGAGATTTATCCCTGATGCAGCCACAGTTTCTGAAAGGAGGAGTGTTCCTGAGTACTCCTGGGCCACCAGGATGGGCTGGCCTGACCATGGTTTATCCTGAAGGAGAAGATCAGGAAGGGAGAGCAGCTGTGGCCCACCGGGCTCGAGGCTCCGCAGCTGTGCCCATCACTTAACACTCCACTCCCCCCTGCTTGAAGCCTCAGCCCACAATCTATAGCCAGAGCTCCCTTGCAACCCAGCCCTTGTTAGAACTGGAAAGAAGCCAGGAGCAGAGCCCTTTAAAGCTAACTTGGCAGGGGCAGAGACTCAGCCTCAAAGCTCAGTGGCTACATAACCATCTCATAAATCAGTCTACGGGAATATCAGAATATAGGGCTGTGTGGAGCCAGGAGCCATTAACTGCAGGGTTTCGGTCTCTCCTCCTCACCCACCCAATTCCTCAGAGAGAGGAAGATGGAATATGGACCCAGTGACAAGCCAGCTCACCACTATTAGGCTCGGTTCCCAGGAAATGATTGGTATTATTATGTTTCTATGATAATAAATCACCCTTATCTGGTGCCCAAGTGGTCGCTCCTGTCTGGAACACTCTCCCTTCTCCCTCCTGTCCCACGGAATCACACGCCTAAGCAAGATCTTCCCGAGGACGAGCCTTCTCCCTCTTGAAACTACTTGGCAGGCTTCTGTACATTTGTATAATTTTCATTTACTTGCTTGGGCTCATGTCCCGTCCTCACCCCCACTCCCTCAATTTAAGATTCTTGAAAGCCCTGTAACATTTTATTTTTGTCTCTCTCCTCCCTATGGCCAGTACTTTGCCAATAGTTGGCCTCCAAGATCAATCAATCAATCAATGATCATTTATTAAGTGCCTACTCTGTGCCAGGCATTGTGCTAAGTACTTGATAAGTGTTTCTTGAATCAAATCAATAAACTAGTGTTCTAAGGTCTCTAATAGGCAATGGAATAGTGCTTGGGGTCTAGAAATTATTCTCTTTCAGCAACCTTGTCTCAGATGTCAATCTTGAGCCCACTGGCTGCCTGTAGCCCATAGAGACTCCAAAGTGTGACTGAACCAGATGAAAATTTTCAACAAACTAAAAGATAGTGCAATTATATATATATATATACATATATATATGTACATTATATATTTATATATATATATATATATGTAAAGTTAATTTGTGGTTTTCTGAGTAAGTATGTGACTTTACATGGATCTGTTTCTATTTGAGAAGGTCATCTAGTAAGATACATACCAGACATTGAGATACTTCCTCGAGCTGCATTGCCAAATATTCCAATTCCATTGCACAGAACACAACTCTGGTCATGTTGTTCTAATACCAAATGTACACTCGCCTAAAAGACTGTTTTATGGGAGGACACTCTCACGGTCTCTCTGAAGAACTTTGGAACCAAATGGAAGACATGGGAGACCCACGGGATGTCCCAGGACCATCTAAAATGGAGTACTGATGTCAAAGAAGGACCTCTGCTTTATGAGCAAAGCAGAACTGCAGTAGCTCAAAATAAATGTGAAATGCACAGATTTAAAGACATTTCTCTCTCAAACAGCCATATGGACTATTTGTGCCCAACCTGTGGTGGAGCTCATGTTACTCGGATCAGTTGGACACAATATAACTTGACACCAATATCGTGATGTCATTTGGTTCTTCTTCTAAACAAAGCTTAATAACCAATCAACCAACCAATTGATCTGCCTTATTCCCTACTTCCTTCCTTACACCATTTCATTTCTTTCTCCATATAGTGCCCAAGTCATTTTCCTAAAGCTCAGATGTGATTATCTCACTTTTCTACTCAAGAAACGCCAATAATCCCCTATTGCCTTTAAGAGTGAATATAAACTTTTCTGTTTAGGCTTTAATTCCCCATAATAACCTGGCCTTCATACATCTTACTCTCCTTCAGGTACACTCTGGTCCAGCCAGTGTGATCCTGTCTGTGATGCCTTGTCTAGAACTGTAATATCCTCCCTCCTAGCTTGGAATGATCTTTATCTTCCCCTTAGCCTCTATTTTCCTTTTAGACTCAGCTCAAACACCACCTTGGGAAGGAAGCTATGCTTTCCCCCCTGTAATGTCCGGGCTAGTTTTCCGGAGGTCCTCCGGAAGGGCCTTGGTCTCAGCAGGATGGCTACCATGAGAGTGGACAAAAATAGAGTCCAAAGTCTTTATTGTCTCTTACACAGCGGGTGTCTGTCGTAGTCTGACCCAGTCTCCTCCAGCAGTCTGACAGTCTGCCAGTCTCAACCAGTCTCTCCTGAAGTCTGACTTTGTTCCTAGTTTAAATACTCTATTACAATTACATCATTACAGCGTATTGAGTATGTGGGAACTAGAGAACCATCATTTCATCATTTCCCCTGAGTTAACACCTTGTTTCAAGTATACTTCTCCAGAGTTCCTCCCTCTACACCTCCCCACCTCAAAATTATCTTATCTCTGTTTTGTATTTTATGTCTATGTTTATATATGATCACATTTTCTTCCTCATTAGAATTTAGGCTCCCTGAGGGCAGGAACAATTTCCCTAGCCCACTCTACCTCCTAGGACTATGCCAGGGATATCAAAACTTCTTAATAAATGCTTATTGATTGATTGATTGATGTGAAATAAGACGGACCAGAAGACTCTTGAGACTCTGGATTCTGTGACTCCAAATCAGCTCTGTCTACTCCATCAATTTTACCTCCCATTTTGTCCTTGATATACATTAATTCATTTTATCTTACATTCAACTACAAAGAGTATTTGTTCCATAAAAGCCCCTTTGGAAAGAAGGAAATTGCATTTCTTTTTGCTCCTGGAGAAATCAAGTTCCAGGAGATTAAAGCAACCAAATGTCTCTGTTTCCTAGGAAATCACTGGGTACAAAAAGTCCTGGGATCTAGTCCCACATTCAACCACACTCATCTGCAGAACTTTCTGAAATAAGCAACATCTCTACTCTCCTCCCTTAGCCATGAAATTAGTACCAGCCTCTTAGATCAAACCATTCAACCTATCTGGACTTCAGTTTTTTCTCTATAAAATGGAAATGATTATAGCTACCCTGCCCATCTATGTTTGTGAAGATAAAAACACATAATAGATATAAAACTTCTTTGACCAAGCAAACTTCTATGAATGAAAGCTAATTTTCATCTCGAGAATGACTTTGAATAATAGCTTGACAAAGTTGGCATCTTACTTCCTAGTCATATTTGAGAAAAGAAAATAATAATTCAATTTTGAGCCTTATTAATATAATTTCATAATAAGTCAAAGGGAGATTTCATCTCTTAGGTTCCCTTCACAACATCAAACTTGATTCATGTAAACTCAAGAGTTTGAGATTAGGGATCAATGATGTTCCCAACTGTACTTTACTCTGGGAAAATGTCGGTTAATAATACATATCTAATTCTTCACATAGATAGGTAAAGGATTTCCTATGTCCCAAATAAATACATAAGGTAACTACATATATTGAATATAGGACAATCTCCAAAACATGCAATAAATTCACAGGAGCATATAGAAATTGCAGGAAACACGTCAAAGAGTACCAACAATCCTAAAACAATAAACACAATTGTTCTCCCTCTTCTATTATTCCTGATTTCCATAGGATCTTAAAGGATGGAGGTACTCATAGTTTCACCTTACTAGGTAGATAGGGAAATTTCCTTGGGGCTGCTAGACAGGCAACTCCCCTTTCCACTAGACTTTCACCAAATAACAACAATCCAAATAAATCAGTAATAGCAGATACAAAATCCAGTTCCCTTGTTCTGCAAAAGCACAGCTTCAATCATTTGCTACTTCTCCTTTTGGGGACCACATGAAAAATTCTCTTTTCAATAAGAAGCATGGAGATCAGGAAATTTCCTTTCTTTTAAGAAGCCAGACTCCAAGACTGAGAATTGGTGCTGCCAGAGAGGAAACCCTCAGAGTTCTCATCACCTAATGCACAGTCACCCTCTCCTCCCTTTCTAAATGATTGAGATGTTTGCTGTTCCTTCTTTTTGCTGCTGGAGCCAAGAATTTGATATTGTCTATGAATTCTCCTCTCAGGCACATGAATTAGCACATACAAATGTCATGTGCTTCTGCTCCAACGCCATTATCAGTGGTTACTGGGGTAGGGATCAGATATCAACTTTTATCTCTGATGCCCTCTTAGGACTTCTTCACACACAAGGAGGAAAAAGAAAAAGAGTGAGTAGGTCTATGTATTCCTTTTATAAATTGCCATTAGGCAATTTTTGGAAGAAGAAAGCAAAGCTATATAGAGACATATAAAATGCTCTAAATCATTATTGACTTATAAAATAATTCTAAAATACTATCAGGTACCTGTCAGATTGGCTAAAATGATAAAAGGGGAAAATGGCAAATGTTGGAAAGGATATGGAAAAATTCAGATGCTAATACACTATTGGTGGAGTCGTAAATTGATCCAGCTATTTGGGAGAGCAATCTAGAATTATGTCCCAAAGGTTATAAAATGACCTCGCAATATTACTATTGGGTCTGTTTCTTAAGCTGATCAGGGGGAAAGGAAAAGAATCTCTATGTTCTAAACCATAACAACTCTCTTTGTGGTGACAAAGAACTGACAATCTAGGGGATGCTCATCAGTTAGAAAATGGCTGAATAAGTTGTGATTTATGATTGTCAAGGAATACTACTAGACAGCGAGAAATGATGAATGGGTTGATTTAAAAAGACATGGAAAGACTCGTATGAAATAATGCAGAGTGAAATGAGCAGAACCAAGAGAACATTGTATTTAGAAACATCAATATTATTTGAAGAGTAAATGTGAATGACTAAGGTATTATGAGTCTTCAAACCAACTACAAAGGAACTATGAAGGAAGATAAGATAGGAAGATAAGACCAAGCAGAGGACCAAGCTCATCTCCTTTCCCCATGACAGCCAAAGATTCAAAGACAATGATCATATTAACTTCAGGATGCTATTGGAAGAAGAGCCCTTTACATGCTTTCTGCATTTCCTGGATTGGAAAACAAAGGGCTTGTTTTGAATCACTTCTTCCACTTACTATTCATATGACCTCAAATCTGCATTTTAATTTTTTTGGATCTCAGTTACTCTCTTTGTAAAATTAGAGTTTGGACTAAATATTCTATAAGCTCCCTCCCAACTCTAAATCCATGAATCTATGAAAAAGTCTTCTCGTCTTCAGAGTAAACATCCCCAGTTCCTGCAACCAATCCATTTTGTGTTTAAGATGTTGAGATGAGCCAAAGCACCAGGCGGTGAGAAGGGAAAGAAAATAAAAACAAAACAAAATACCTCAATGGGATTCCCTGGCCTGACACCTTACCTTGTGGCCATTAGGTTTCAAGATTTTGTAAACACATGGACCAGACCCACAGGATGGCTTGGGTTTGGCACTGAGGAACTGTACACTTGAACAACTTAACAACCGTTGTCTTCCAATGGCCAAGCTCTCCAAACTGGTTGATACTCATCAGGAAGGATTTCCCCTTCCCTCTCACCCCCCCAAAAAAATCCACATCCTTCAACCCATAGACACCAGAGCCAATATAATGCCCCACCCCAGCCCCTAGGGTTGATGCTTCTTTAGCAAACACCTCAGGATTCTATCTCCCACTAGTTGCACTCAGGATGCTTCTGAATATTCTTTAAGAAAAATAGAGGTACTTAGACAGAGAAGGTTCCTGGAGCTTTTGACTTATCAAAGAAGACTAGAGTGTTGGTAGAATTTATTACTCTGCCTTGTTCTGCTTATAGAAAGAGAGCAGATCCAGAGTTAGTCAGGAAACCTGAGTTCAAATTTCAGTTCCGCCTCTTAAACTAACTCTGGGACCTTGAGCATGTTGCATCATCTCTATCTCTTCTATATTTCAATCTTATGATGCTAAAAGGGAAAAAACACTTCCTCAAACTTGAAGATTTATCCATTTTCCTGTAAAATGTTCTGCTTTTCACAATTAAAGAGCCACTCTAAAAGATAATTGAGAGAAATATGTGCTATGCCTGATGGGGGAGCATCCCAGATCTTTGCATCCCTCTGGTAATTGTTATCTAACACCAGAGATTTTTTTTCCATTTTGGAGATGAGATTCTCATTCAGAAGACCTTTAATATCCCATTCCCTGTCCATGAGCACAACTTCACATTCGATGGTATTTTTCTCTTCTTGATCAGGAAGACTGATGGTTCAGCTGAACTTGGACTCAGGAAGACATGAATTCAGATTCTGCCTCAGATACTCCCCACCTGGGTGACCCTGGGCAAGTCACTTAACTAAACTTCACTTTCATCATCTATTAAATGGGAATCATATTAACACCTTCACAATAGGGTTGTTATGAGGATCAAATGAAATTATGTATGTAAAGAGCAATATAAATGCTATTATTCTTAGAATTTATCTACACCTCTTAATGATATCACCAGCTCCCATGGATTCAATTAATGCTTGATGAATATGGCTCCCAAAGTTACATATTTGGCCATCTTTTCTCTCCTGAGACCCAGTCCTGAATCACCAACTGCCTAATGAAAGGATATTCCCCCCAAATACTTCAGAGACACTGCATACTCAAAAACCACTTCTTCCCAACCCACCCCTAAACTACTTCTCTTTTTTTCCAGGGGTGGGGATGAAGAAATCAGGGTTAAGTGACTTGCTAGACACAACAAGAAAGTGTTAAGTGTTTGAGGTAGAATTTGAACTCAGATCCTCTGCCCTCAGGGCCCAGGCTCTATCCACTGCACTACCTATCTGCCCCTACCTCTCAACTTCCCCATTTCTGTCAAGGGTACTACCATAAACCCCTTTAGTCACCAAAGTGAACAAATTCAGTGTTATCCTTGACTCCTTACTCTCCCTTATCCCACAAATTACCAAGCTTCATCAATTCTTCCTCCCCTATATCCCTCACGCATCTCAGTCTCTATGCTTACATGATCATCATGCTATTTCAGGCCCCCATCAGCTGTCACCTGAATTGAAGTATCCACCTAATTGTTCTCCCTGCTTCCAGTGTCTTCCCCAAGACATCTTCCAAAACATTGCTAAAACAGAAACTTGGTCATATTACTCCCTTGCTCAAGAAATTTCTGGAGTGTCCTATCATGGGAAGGATTAAATAAATACAAATAGAACCTACAACAAACAATGAAAACTAAGATAAGGAGAAACACAAGGCTTTGACTTGGCTTTCTTTAATTGCCACGAGCTCTTCAGACAATCAAGATAAGATGCAAAATTAGCTACTTTTGTAGCCTCAAATTCACTTTCTTTCCAGTGACATCTGGTGTCTTCTGTGGATCTTGAGGCAAAGGAAAGACTCATCAAATGTCCTACTTATTTGGCATGCCCAATGTTTTATCCCTTGTGAAGGAGTCTAAACCTTCAGGTTAGTTCCATCAGGCAAGCAAGACATCTGGACATCTTCATGATTTCTTGGATGAAATTTAAGCTCAAGGGATTGTTCCCTCCGGCAACCTTTTTTCTCTCCCTTCCAAGGAGAGTTCAAACCACAGGAAAGTGCTATGATTATAGATGGCTATACAAGGTCCTGGAAAGAAGTAGAATTCATCAGGCAGGAAAGAGTATTGTATAATATTGTTTTATGAGTCACTGGATGTTTTTTAATTTTTGTATTTTCTCTGGAATGAATAAAGACTGTCTTGTACCAGATATATACATTGCTACCTTAAATGTTTGTACACGACCCTTTTATCTACATCTGTTAGGGAGCTAGTGTTGAGCTATATTTGACTTTTCCCCCATTTTTGTCATTTCAGTACCTAGTATGTGTCTGGCACATAGTAAATATTTAATAAATACTTGCTAAATGGATTGAATCATATTATGACATTTCCCAGAGACAACTCTGGGACTGGGACAACGTGATTCAAAGAAGGGGGGTGGAGGGAGGTCACTCCAAAGAGTGAAATCAGTCTGTGTGCCCTGTGCTTGGTGGGCTAGATCATAGGTTATATCAAATCTTTTGATATTGTTAGCTACAGATTACCAACTAGATATCACTCCTGGGGAAAAATCTGCCGATGGAAAGCTTAACAAATGAAGGGAAGAGAAAGGTTGATTGTGCAAAGCTGTACTAACAATTTATCCCTCAATATAAGAAGTCTCCCCCTTTTTCTTCATATTGGATAAAAAAGCTCTCTTCCCCTTTTCAGGAGAAATCTGTAAGCTAGACTGGGATCCACCAGAAAACAATCAGCTACTTGTTCAGTCACCTGTGAAGGGATGCTGAGTTTTCTTCAATTTTCAAGGAAGAAGGAGGAGAAGCAGTGGTTGAATTCCCTGGAATTCTTGCCCTGTGGCCTGGTATCCATGGACTGTGTCCAGTCTGCTTAGAAGAGACCTTCTCTCCCTGGCAGAACTCTGCGTGATCTATGTGCTAATGGTGTGTCCCAGGCAGCCACAGTGGTCTGGGACAGACAACGATACCATTAATGAGATGTCTAATAAATATTTGTTGAATGAATGAATTCCTCTACTCTAGTTGAGACAAATATGCATATCACAGGCATTCCCACACACACCCAGAATGAAAAACAAACCCAAAAAACCCAACGTCCAAGGCTCAGTAACAGACACCTTTAACATTAGTTTAACAATTATTTAGTAAGTATACCTTAATACCAGCTACTTGCAAAGTGCTGTGATTTTTTGAGAAATCAAGTTTTTTGGGTTTTTTTAAAGATATGTTCTGTAATGGATCCACAAGTGCAAAAAAAAAATTTGTAGCAGTCCTTTTTGGAGTGGAAAGGAACTGGAAACTGAGTGATGCCCATCAGGAATGGCTGATTGTTATGGTATATGACTGTTGCGGAAGATTATTGTTGTATAAGAAACCATATCAACAGGATGATTTCAGAAAAGCCTGGAGGTGACTAGAATCAGAACATTGTACACGGCAACAAAATTATGTGATGATCAACTTTGATGGACCTGGCTCTTTTCAACAATCGGATGATTCAGGCCAATTCCAATAGACTTGTAGAGAGAGCCCTCTACATCCAGAAAGAGAACTGTGGGGATTGAATGTGAATCACAACATAATATTTTCACCTTTTTTGTTGTTGTTTGTTTGCTTTTTTCTTTGTCATTTTTTTAATCTGATTTTTCTTGTGCAGCATAATAAATGTGGAAATATGCATAGAAGAATTGCACACGTTTAATCTATATTGGATTTCTTGCTGTCTAGGGAAAGGAGTTGAGGGGAAGAAGGGAGAAAAATTTAGAACACAAGATTTTGCAAGGGTGAATATTGAAAACTATCTTTACATATATTTTGGGGAAAAAAGCTATTATTTTTTTAAAGACATATTCCCTGACCTCAGATAGCTTATTATCCCCTAGCAGCCTTTCTCTAAATTTTCATGACACCACTTTCTCACTTTTGTTTTTGTATCCAGAGCCTCTAACAAAGTTCATAGCACATAGCAAGCACTTATTAAATTCCTTTTCATTCATTTATTCACCGTGTGGCAAAACATACATATATAAATACAGAAAGAGAGATTGAAGCAGAGAAACAGAGACAGAGAGACAGACAGAGCCAGAGCCAGAGAGAGAAGATGGAGAAAAAAAGGGAGAGAGGGAGGACACACACACAGACAGACAAAGAGTGTGTGTGTGTGTGTGTGTGTGTGTGTGTGCTGGTCAAATTCTTCTCCTTTTCCTTGCTGGGAGAAGGGCATTTTACTACACTCCATCTCTGTAACTCTTTTCTTTCCACCTGGAAAGCTGAAAGGGCTTTTAAAAAATATTACCTCACTTTTCTCATAACATTTCTAAGCAATTAAGATAGAAGGTCACCCAAGGGGCAGTAGGAGAAGTACTGTAGAGCTGGGCCAAAGAGGTGCCATCCATTATGAATGAAGAATTACGCCGAACAAATGGAATAAAGAATGTTATCAGAGAGATATAAGACTAGAAACAAACAGAAAGAAGAACCAATTTATCAGGTGTAAAAATCCTTTACAAGGGCTCGCCTCGAAAGGCCGACAAAGCACGGGATGATGATGGCGGCACAGACTTATGGAATCTCAGTTGGAAGGAGCCTCAAAAGTTGTCCAGCCTAATTCATACTCTGGTCCTCCTGATTCTGAGTCTTGCATGCTATAATACTTTCCATAGCAGCCTCTCTATTACATGGTCTGGTTAAGTAGATGGCTCTGGTAAGACAGAAGCAACAATCTCTAGGCAGAAAATATTTTTGCCTTGCAACCAGGTGCTCCTTAATAAGGAAGCAAATTTATTTCAGGAATTCTATGTCTGGAATTTAAGGTCTTATTTCTTCATTTTTACTAAACCGGTGGACAAGGAGAATGCTTTAGAAATAATTTACTGAGATTTTAGCAAAGAATTTAATATCTCAAGGTATCAAAAAAAAAAAAGAAATATATGTGTCAATTGTCAGGATAGTTAATTCACTGGATTCAGAACCAGTTCAATGGACACACTCAAAGAATAATCATTAATTATCAAAAGAAAGTTTTTTTATCCAATATGAAGTTCCCATATTTCTGCTAGGTCTTCTTTTCTCATTTTTCTCTCTCTCTTTTCAACTCTTGCTCTCTTTTTATCTCCCTCTCTTCTCTTTCAACTACACCCAATGTCTCTGATGACTACACCTCTGTAGTGATGGGGAGAGGAAATGGAAATGACTCCTCTTTCAAGACTGTAGCAGTATTAATACACCCCCTTTAAACTCCGCTCCAAAGTCTTTGAAAAGCTAAGATCAATTTTATTTTGATCTTTGGAAGCAAGACATTTTTTTTGGTTTCAATGAACATGGCCTCCCAATCCAGGCTCCTTCCTTCAAAAAGATTTTGTACCTATTGAGAGAAAAGAGGTGTTTATTTCTCAAGCTGGATCCCACCCCCAGTAACCACTTGTGTACAGTATTTGTCCCAAGGGCATGACATTGGAAGGGAACCTGGCCTGAATCCATCTTCAGTGTGTACCCACAGCTCTGGTTGTCATTATTAGAGTGACTTTTAAACAAACACTTTCCTCCCACTTCTTTCCTCCCACCACCTCAGCAAATACCATCCTGGGATTCTAGGCTTGCTTAGGAAAGAAATGTTGATTAACTCCTGAAAGACAAAAAACTGTTACAATAATTATATCATAGATCCAGCATAGAAAGAGACTCCCCTGGCCCCAAAGTCAGGTAGCCATAGAGTTATACCTCTAGAGAAAGAAGGACCTCGGGTCATTTAGTCTAGCCCTCTCATTTGTCATATAAGGAAACTGAGGCTAATTATTCCCATAATAGAGAATAATTTGTCTATGATCATATCAAGGAAAAAGATCAGTTCATCTGAGAAAAATCCAGCAATCTTTCCATAGTTCCCCAAAAATGTCAATCAAGGAATAGTATGGTTTGAGATTGTGTGTGTGTGTGTGTGTGTGTGTGTGTGTGTGTGTGTGTGTTTGAAAGAAGGGAAAGATTTAAGTCCAAAGAAGACATAGGGCACATCACACTATTGGAAAAAATCTTGAATTTTGTGCAGTGTTTTATAAAATTTGCAAAACTTCTTCAACTGTTGATTGAAGTTTTCAAACTATCCTACAGGCATCTTAAACTCAGCATGTCCAAAATTGAACTAATTGTCTTTCACCAAAAACCCATTCCCTTCCTATCTTCCCTATAATTATAGAGGGCAACACCATTTTCTCAGTCCCCAAAGCTCACAATCTAGCGGTCTTCCTGGATTTCTACTTTGTCTCATCCCACCATATCCAACATATTGCTAAGGCCTGTCCATTTCACTTCTGAATATAATACATAAAAGATTATGAAGAATCTCTTGTCTATTTCACCCTTGCAACACACTCATTGATTTCACCTCTGTAGCATCTTTTATGCATTTCACCTTTGCAGTACCTCTTGTTAATTTCACTTCTGGTGTATGTGTCTCTTGTCCATTTCATCTTTGCAACACATCTTGTTGATTTCACCTTTGCAACATCTCTCAAAGATGCCTCCTTTTCTCCTTAAATACTTTCCCACTCCCTGATACAGGCCCTCAACACCTCCCAGCTGGACTGTTGCAGTAGCTGCTGGTGGGTCGGCCTGCCTCCAGTTTCTACCCACTGGAACCCATCCCCCATTCAGATGCCAAAGTCTTCCTACCATATCATTCTCTTTCTACTAGATCAACTCCCTATTACCTCTCAAATCAAATATACAATGTTCTTTTTTGGCATAAAGGCTGCTAAGTCATTCATACCCATAAGCTGTCATCCTATATCTCTCCCCCCTTCATAGCCTAAGACAGTTGTTTGCAACTTACCTTCTAAACCTTCTGAAATCTGGCTTCCAAACTCAAAGGAGACTGTATGTAAGTTTCCAACCAAATTCATGGTATTTTGCACGTTGCTGCTTTTGTAGAAAGATACTGTTCTAATTCCTAAATGATAGAGACAATGCTGATAGCACTGATGATCTCCCTGTGGGGCAGAACTGAAAGCTCTTCTTGGGAGAGAGACGTGTGTGGTTCAAGACAGACTCTAGGGAAAAGAAAGAGAATGACTTTGGAATCTGCAGGCTTGTAGGGAAGCCCTGATTTCCATAGGGCTGCCTCAGTGACTTTAAAGACATCATGGGTAAGATGTCATCTCAGTCTCGATAAAGAACTCATTTCTCTGCGTGGATGCCCATCAGTTGGAGAATGGCTGAATAAGTCATGGTATGTGAATGTTATGGAATATGATTGTTCTGTAAGAAGCACTCAGCAGGAGATTTCAGAGAGGCCAGGAGAGACTGGCATGAACTGATGCTGAGTGAAGTGAACAGAACCAGAAGATCATTGTACATGGCAACAAGATTATATGATGATCAATTCTGATGGATGTGACTCTTTCCAACAGTGAGATGATGGAGGCCAGTTCCAATGATCTTGTGATGAAGAGAGCCATCTACACTCACAGAGAGAGGAGTGTGGGAACTGAGTGTGGATCACAGCATAACATTCTCCCTCTTTTTGTTGTTGTTCGCTTGCATTTTATTTTCTTACTCATTTACTTTCCTTTTTGACTTGATTTTTCTTGTGCAACAAGAGAATTGTATAAAAATGTTTACACATGTTGGATTTAACATATATTTTAACATGTTTAACATATATTGGATTGCTTGCCATCTAGGGGAGGGGGTGGGAGGAAGGAGGAGAAAATCTGACACACAAGGCTATGTAAAGA
The DNA here is from genome assembly GCF_016432865.1 of Antechinus flavipes. Taxonomy (NCBI): domain Eukaryota; kingdom Metazoa; phylum Chordata; class Mammalia; order Dasyuromorphia; family Dasyuridae; genus Antechinus; species Antechinus flavipes. The sequence continues at coordinate 691,920,845 of NC_067398.1, forward strand.
ATAATGCTGTCAAATTATCTATGCATATGTTTTGAAAACGAAAAGCTTTAAAAATAAAAAAGATCTCATTTCTCCTCATATATTTTCTGATTTATACTGTTCTAACATCTCCGATTTGTTTCCTGTTTACTTAGATAAATTTATTTGCTCATCATTTTTGATGGTCTTTAATTTGGTGATGAGGAAATAAGCTGGTAAGTGTAAACTAAAGGCAATTGACCAAGAAAATAGTTTTTGTTATAAATAAGTCTTGTTCTCTGAGACCAGTGATATTTAATGTGGGCTGATAGATATAAATCTAATTTGTTATCCCTCTTGGAGATAAGTGAGAAAAGGATCAAATGCCACCTACAATCCTTCAATTCCTCCCCTGTAGACAGAAATCATAGTCACCCTTGGGAACAGATGGGTCAGATTCTATCTATTCATACCACCTCCAAAGTCATATTTGGATATCCCTTGTAGACACATACAAATTTCCAATGAGTTGTTAAAGTTCCAGTTCAGATGTGGAATTAGATTAAGGGCTTGGTTCTTAATGTGAAACCTGAGAAATAAAGGTTTTATTCCTGAAGTCTGGTTCATTTTATTCCATTTACCTGACCATTCACTTATAAAAGATGGTGCCCATTGAAACCCTCTTTTCTGTTTTTTCTCTTTCTTTTTTATTAAAGCTTTTTATTTTCAAAGCATATACATGGATGATTTTTCAACAATGACCCTTGCAGAACCTTGTGCTCCAAATTTTCCCCCCTTCCCACTCCCTCTCCTCTAGATGGCAGGTAATCCAATATACATTAAACATGGTAAAAATATATGTTAATCCAATATATGTATACATATTTATACAATTATTGTGCTTCAAAAGAAAAAATCTGATCAAAAAGGGAAAAAATGACAAAGAAAACAAAATGCCAGCGAACAACAACAAAAAGAGTGAAACCCTCTTTTCAAAGAATAACCATTCCATCATTTCAAAAATATGATTCCCCATCCATGTCATGAGGCATCTTCCACTCTCGGACCTCAGTATCCACATCTTCTCATCAGGATCATGACAAAATGGTTGACAAAGTGACAGACTCGAGGCTGGTTTCAGAACTCATTTCATACACTTGTGAACTTGAGCACGTTATAAAGCCTCTCTTGGTTCTCAGCTCTTCAGCTATAAAATGAGGGATTTTGACTAAATGACCTCAACTGTCCTACCAGCTCTCAATCTATAATCCTATGATCATCATCTTTAACATTTATATAGCATCTTAAGGCTTCCAAAATATTTTATCTTAGTAAGAGGTGTGTTCTTAGGATTCAATTTCCCACAAGAAAGCATCTTCCAGAACATTGAATGTAAGCTGCACTGTGTTGACATCACTAGATGAGGATTCTGATTGGTGAGAAGGCTCAACAAAGCTAGGAGGTTTTAAAATCACAATTAAAATGTAAAATCTCTCCTACAAAAGAGAGAGAGAATAACTCAAGCAGAAAAGAGAGGCAAAAAGTGAGGCTGGCGCCCTCCACCCCCAGGATCATTTTGGGAGCATTGTGAACATAGAACTTCCAGTGATTCTTGAAGCTGTGAAAGGAGTCCTGGGGAAAAACTCCAATTCTAAATGCCTACCTCTAAAAGTTTGAGACCTGGAATAGTTTGCTTTTTTCTTTTTTTTTTCTTTACTATATTAGAAAGTCAAAAGTACTGAAGAGGAATTAGATTATAACTCCTTTCATACTAGAGGAAATTGAATTCCTTTGTGTACAGGGGCAAAGAATGTTTTACTCTTTAATTCCCTTCCTAGTCATTTCCATATATAAATGTTTTTGCTATTGGATTTATATGTTCCAGATTTCACAAGAGAGTAATATATTTGATGAGGGATCTAACCATGAGCTGAATAATTATTATCCCTCAAATGGTCACAATGAACCTGCAAACTCTCTCTCTCTCTCTCTCTCTCTCTCTCTCTCTCTCTCTCTCTCTCTCTCTCTCTCCCCTCCCCTCTCTCTGTCTGTCACTGTGTATGTGAGTATCTCTCCATGTGTCTCTCTCAGTCTCTCTTTATGTCTTTATTTCTCTTTCTGTCTCTGTCTCTTTCTGTCTCTCTCTGTGTGTTTGTTTCTCTGTGTCTCTCTCTTCTCTCTTCTCTGTTCTCTCTCTCTCTCTCTCTCTCTCTCTCTCTCTCTCTCTCTCTGTCACTGTGTATGTGAGTATCTCTCCATGTGTCTCTCTCAGTCTCTCTTTATGTCTTTATTTCTCTTTCTGTCTCTGTCTCTTTCTGTCTCTCTCTCTCTGTGTCTCTCTCTTCTCTCTCTTCTCTCTCTCTCTTCTCTCTCTCTCTCTCTCTCTCTCTGTCACTGTGTGAGTATCTCTCCATGTGTCTCTCTCAGTCTCTCTTTCTGTCTCTCTTTCTCTTTCTGTCTCTCTGTGTGTGTGTCTCTCTCTCTTCTCTCTCTCTCTCTCTCTCTTCTCTCTCTCTCTCTCTCTCTCTCTCTCTCTCTCTCTCTGTCACTGTGTATGTGAGTATCTCTCCATGTGTCTCTCTCAGTCTCTCTTTATGTCTCTATTTCTCTTTCTGTCTCTGTCTCTGTCTCTGTCTCTGTCTCACTGTCTGTCTCTGTGTGTGGGTCTCTGTCTCTCTGTGTGTATTTGTCTCTCTTTCTTTTTCTGTGTATATATCTCTCTGTCTCTGTCACTGTGTGTGTCTCTCTATCTCTCTCTGTCTCTTTCTGTCTCTCTCTCTTTGTTCCTGTCTCTCTGTCTCTCTGTCTCTGTGTATGTGTATCTCACACACACACAGATTCATTGTCCCCTATAAAATCGGAGGAGGGGGCTTCTGAGAAGGGGAGTGGATTAGGCGGTTTTCTCAGTACCTCCCAGCTCTAACAGTCTATGATTCTCTAAGTCTGTGGTTCTAATCTCTGCCCCACTGGCTGCTTATCTTTCCAGCCAGCTTGGCTAAGGAAGAGAAAAAAAAGCCTACAAACATTTCTTTCTTGAGCTCCTCAGTTCAGCCAGGAAGAGGTGGGCTGTGCTGCAAACTCCCGAAAACCTACCCTGGGAGGAAAAGGGGAGGGAATCCGCAACCCACAGCTAATTTACTCGGGCATGTCAACAGAGGCCAGAACAAGCTATGGATTTAAAAGCGAAATCATTCTTTTCCTCCTTTCTTTGGACTCTCACACTTCAGTGGGAGCCTCTCCCTTTCGTGGCCACCGCAGTCTCTCTTCTGATGTGCAGTCTGCCAGAAACTTCAGAGGAAAAATCCAAGCGGGCTTCAGGCCCCAGTTATATAAAGTAGAAACTGAGCCACGGAGGGGGAGGAGCACTCCAGAAGCAGGTACCCAGGGAGATGAGAAGGCTTGATCTCCTAGGGGAGAGCTGGCAAGAGCTAGCTCCCTGCTCCATTACCCACCCCCCTCTCTAAAGCACAAGTGCAAGCCTTTGCCTTAGGCACCCTCCGTCCCCGCCCCACCCACTCCTGCCCCTTCCGAGAGGGGCCCCCTGCACCGCAGCTGCACTCAGAGCCCGGGCCCTAAGGCTGGAGGCTCCTGAACAGAACCGGGGCCATGCCACAGGGAGGCTTTAACAAGGCAGCAGGTTCACGCTGGGGATTAAAGCAAAACAAGGCTGCACTGTGGCTACCGCCCCAACCAGCCCCAGCCCGACTTCTCTTAAAGCTGTTATTTTTATGGTTGGCATCCAGTGACCAGAAGCCCATGAAAGGTGCCATTGTAGGCAGCCCGGAATGGGGAGGGCTAGAATCCAGGGAGCTCGCCGGTCACAGCCTCAGCCTGCGAAGGCGCTTGATCCAAAGGAAACACGATACTGCAAAGGCCTGGGGTCATCTGGTCTAGCCCCCTGCCTTTGCCGAAATCATTAAAAAGGATTTTTAATAATGCTAATATCATAATAATCCTAATAAGGATTTTTAATCATTTAAAAATGATTGTTGGAGATTCAATAGATATGTGAGAAATAAATGTGTAATCCATCCATCTGTAGATTCAATAAATATGTGAGAGCTTCTCTCTGGGAAGAGAGCTGTAAGGAATACAGTCAGTCAGTCAACATGCATTTATTAAGCACCTATCAGCAGGCAATGTGCTCAGCAAAAGGGTACAAAGGAAGGTTTTAAGAAAAAACCCAGCTCCTGCCCTCAGGGAGTTCACAATGTGATAGAGGAGAAAACAACTATGTAACTAAACGATGCAGCCAGAGTCAAATGGAGGGAACTGATAGAGGGAAGGATGGATTATGAGAACTGGTGTCAGAAGGGACCTGGGTTCAAATCCTGATTCTGGCAGTTACTGTGTGACCTCCTTTCTCTAACCTTGGTCCTCCCATCTAAAATGGGGGGAATGATACTAGTAGCACCCACCTCAGAGGGTTTTTGCAAAGATCAAATGAAGTCATAGGATCCTAAACTGGGAGCTGAGAAATTGTCGAGTCTAATGCCCTGGGAAATTCAAAACCGACTCCAAAGCCTGTGAGATGATCTATGAAAAGTATTGAACAGAGAAAATACTCCTCAAGGGGATCAAAAAGAGACATATAACGCACTCACCCAAAGACCTATTGTTGTTATTGTCCAGTCATTTTCATTGGAGTCTGATTCTTCATGACCCTATTTGGGGTTTTCTTGGCAGATTTGTCATTTCCTTCTCCAGCTCATTTTACAGAGAAGGAAACTGAGACAAACAGGATTGAGCGACTTTTCTAGGTTCACACAGCTAGTGTCTGAGGCCAGATTTGAACTCAGGAAGATGAATCTTCCTTAACTTTCTAATTTCAGACCTGGCATGATATCCACTATGACGCCCCCTAGCGGCCCAAATATTCATACTGGAAATTTTTTTTGCAAGAGCAAAAAGAGCTAGAGACGAAGTGCCCATTTGGGGGATGACTAAACAAAATCACTATAAATTAGAATATGGCTCAGAGGACATCCCTGATCAAATGAATGAATAAAAAAGGCATTTATTAAACATTTGCCATGTGCCAGGCACTGTACTAAACACTGAGGATTCAAATATAAGGAAACAAAACAGTTCCTGCCCTCAAAGAGCTTATGTTCTAATAGGGGAAGATGATCTCCAAAATGTAAGAAATGGGGAGGGATTTGGCACCCTGATTGAGAAATGAGCATGGTTCTGGGCATACACAAAGGCTGACCGATCTAATCCCAGGCTTCCAGGGTCTGAAAGAAGCATAAAAAGAGTGGCTTTTCCCTGCCTTTGCCTAAATCATTAAAAAGGATTTTTGTTCTTTTTGTTGTCATTTCCCAAATGACCTGATAAGCTAATAGTTATTATTAACCCTTATTGGTTACAGATCAAAGGAAAGAGTACCCTTTTGTTGTTGAAAAATTACCCATACATATGTTTTGTATATAAAAAGCTATAATTAAAAAATATTAAAAAAAAAGAAAAAAGAAAAAATTTTAAAAAGAAAGAGTACCCTTACACTGATGCATTGTTGGTGGAGTTGTGAACGAATCCAACCATTCTGGAGAGCAATCTGGAATTATGCCCAAAAAGTTATCAAACTGTGCATACTCTTTGATCCAGCAGTGCTACTACTGGGCTTATACCCCCAAAGAGATATAAAGAAGGGAAAGGGACCTGCCTGTGCCAAAGTTTGTGGCAGCCCTGTTTGTAGTGGCTAGAAGCTGGAAACTGAGTAGATGCCCATTAGTTGGAGAATGGCTGGGTAAATTGTGGTATATGAACATTATGGAATATTATTGTTCTGTAAGAAATGACCAGCAGGATGAACACAGAGAGGCCTGGAGAGACTTACATGAACTGATACTAAGTGAAATGAGCAGAACCAGGAGATCATTATATACTTCAACAACGATAATGTATGGGGATGTATTCTCATGGAAGTGGATTTCTTCGACAAAGAGATCTAACTCAGTTTCAATTGATCAACAATGGACAGAAGCAGCTACACCCAAAGAAAGAACACTGGGAAATGAATGTGAACTGTTTGCATTTTGGTTTTTCTTCCCAAGTTATTTATACCTTCTGAATCCAATTCTCCCTGTGCAACAAGAGAACTGTTCGGTTCTACACACATATATTGTATCTAGGATATACTGCGACATATTTAACATGTATAGGACTGCTTGCCATCTAGGGGAGGGGGTAGAGGGAGGGAGGGGAAAAGTCAGAACAGAAGTGAGTGCAAGGGATAATGTTGTGAAAAAATTACCCAGGCATGGGTTCTGTCAATAAAAGTTATAATTATTAAAAAAAAAACAAGAAAATGTAATTGGGAAATATTTAACAAAATCAGTAAAAGTATAGTAGAAGATTAAAAAAAAAAAAGAAAAAAGAAAAAATTTTAAAAAAGAAAGAGTACCCTTACACTGATGCATTGTTGGTGGAGTTGTGAACGAATCCAACCATTCTGGAGAGCAATCTGGAATTATGCCCAAAAAGTTATCAAACTGTGCATACCCTTTGATCCAGCAGTGCTACTACTGGGCCTATACCCCAAAGAGATAACTAAAGAAGGGAAAGGGACCTGTATGTGCCAAAGTTTGTGGCAGCCCTGTTTGTAGTGGCCAGAAACTGGAAACTGAGTAGATGCCCATTAGTTGGAGAATGGCTGGTTAAATTGTGGTATATGAACGTTATGGAATATTATTGTTCTGTAAGAAATGACCAGCAGGATGAATACAGAGAGGCCTGGTGAGACTTACATGAACTGATACTAAGTGAAATGAGCAGAACCAGGAGATCATTATATACTTCAACAACGATAATGTATGAGGTTGTATTCTCATGGAAGTGGATTTCTTCGACAAAGAGATCTAACTCAGTTTCAATTGATCAACAATGGACAGAAGCAGCTACACCCAAAGAAAGAACACTGGGAAATGAATGTAAACTGTTTGCATTTTGGTTTTTCTTCCCAAGTTATTTATATCTTCTGAATCCAATTCTCCCTGTGCAACAAGAGAACTGTTCGGTTCTACATACATATATTGTATCTAGGATATACTGCGACATATTTAACATGTATAGGACTGCTTGCCATCTAGGGGAGGGGGTAGAGGGAGGGAGGGGAAAAGTCAGAACAGAAGTGAGTGCAAGGGATAATGTTGTAAAAAAATTACCCAGGCATGGGTTCTGTCAATAAAAGTTATAATTATTAAAAAAAAAACAAGAAAATGTAATTGGGAAATATTTAACAAAATCAGTAAAAGTATAGTAGAAGATAAAAAAAAAAAAGAAAGAAAGAGTACCCTTAACAAATCTAATGGGATTATAGGTATTGAGAGATTCTGGGATATTCTGGGGTGAGATCTCGCCAAGCCCTTTCCAAGGTGGCTCATCGACCTTGAGTGTCCACTTTCACTTAGCTCTCACCTGTAGCATGTCCAGCAGCCATGCCCTAATAAACCATTTCAGCAGATTGGGGTTAACTGACAAGCCACAGACCCATTGATGAGTTGGAGGGACTTTATCTCAATCTGGGAATACTGCCCCTGGTGGACTGGGTGGATGCAAACAATTTGTTCTGATGGAGCTGAATGTCATTGTTCTAATGAAGGTGACTGAAGCAAGTGCTTGAAGCCTTTAGAGCTTGATCAGTCATCAGAGATGTTAAGGTCAATCCACTGAATCTTAAACCATGGTCCATCATCTGTCTCTGTCCTGCCAGGGACACAGAGTGGAAAATCAAAGACTTCAGGCTACTGTGTCTCACTTAAATCCAATTTATGCACCAATCAAAAGACAGGACCCAAAAATTGGATAAAACTTTGTCCATTGGATAAAGTTAATTGGTGAGATGCAGGGAGTTTGCAGTAATTAGGCCCTTGGACCTGCAAAAAACAGACTGTCCTCCCTCTGCAAAGAATGAGTCCTTGAAGAGAAACTCAGTTCTTCAGGAGTCTCTTTTTGACTTTTCCTTTGTGTCTTTTCTAGAGTTTCATAATAACTCTCTGCCCCCTCCCTCAACACGTACAATCTAGAAGCAATAATTGTACCCTGTGCCATGGAAGACGTGTGCTTGTGTGCAGCCCAAAGGGGGAATTCAAGGACATAGCTTTCTGAAAGAACACCAATCTTCTGTATAGAGAGATTAGAAAAAAAGAGAAAACTTGGCTCCTGGAGCTGGGATCCTGAGATGAAAGATCTCAGGACAGAGACCCTCAGAGAACAGAATTTATGAAGCTTCCCATCAGTCCCAGGGTAAGACTTTTGGTTATTTTAGAAAGAGCCAAATATTGCCCTAGCTGAGGACTTCAGCTAAGCCAGATGCTGGAGATAGTGTAGATTACAGCCAAGTAGGGAAGAAATATACTCCATAGCAAGCAGACCTAGTAAGCCCAGCTATACGATATGCACAGTTAAGATATCAAGGAACAAGGAGGGGGAGTGTAAAAAGCTGAGGAGGGGAAGGATAGAAATGGGGAAGTATTAAGGGAAAGCACTATATCACTTCTGAGTTTGTGCCTGGCACATAGTTGGTACTTAATAAAAGCTTGTTGACTTGCTTGCCTGATCGATTCTATACACAAACATGTGTAGACTCCATTAAAAAAAATAAGGTCCCAAAAGCCCAAAAGGCTATGGAACTCTGCATACTCTTTGACCCAGCAGTGCCATTAGTGGGTCTGTATCCCAAGGAAATCATAAAGGAAGGAAAAGGGACGTATATGTGTAAAAAATGTTTGTAGCAACAAATTGGAAAATGAATAGATGCTCATCAATTGGGAAATGGCTGAACAAGTTGTGGTACATGAAGGTAATGGAATCTTATTGTTCTATAAAAATGATGAAAGAGCTGATTATAGAAAGACTGGGGAAGATTTACATGAACAGATGCTGAGCAAAACAAGCAGAACTAGGAATACATTGTACACAATAACAATAAGAATGTGTGATGATCAACTATGAAAGACTCAGTTCTTCTCAGTGGTTCAGGGATCCAAAGCAATCCCAATAGACTTAGATAGAAAATGCCATCTGCATCTAGAAAAAAGAACTAAGGAGACTGAATGTAAATCAACACATGCTATGGTCACTTCTTTTTTCTGTTTGTTTTTTAATCTCTCTCATGGTTTTTCCCTTTTACTTTGATTTTTCTCTCCCAACATAATTCATAAAACAATGTGTATTTAAAATAAATAAATAAGTTTCCCTAATGACTTAGAGCAGAATCTGAAAAAAATACATAAGATCCTTGAGAACAGAGACTATGGTTTAAATTAGGCTCCAATCTAATCCAAACAGCAATAAAGTGTCAACTGTTGTACTAGATGCTTTAGATACCATGGCAAATCGTTTTTGTGGGGACAAAGAACTGGAAAATGAATTTTGGAGTACAAGGTTTTGCAAGGGTGAATTCTGAAAATTATCTATACATATATTTTGAAAATAAAATTTTATTTTTATAAATTTAATAAATTTATTTTAAAATTTTATTTTTTAATAAGAGAAGAATTGGAAAATGAATGGATTCCCATCAATTGGGGAATGGCTGAATAAGTTATGGCATATAAAAGTAATGGAATATTATTGTTCTATAAAAAATGGTGAACAAGTTGATTTTAGAAAATCCTGGAAAGATTTACATGAACTGATGCTGAATGAAGTAAGCAGAACCAAGAAAACATCGTACACGGCAGCAAGAAGATTGTGTGATGATCAGTTGTGATAGACTTGGCTCTTCTCAGCAATTCAGTGATCCAAGGCAATTTCAACAAACTTTGGATGGAAAATGCTATCTGCATCCAGAAAGAAAACTATGAAGACTCAATATAGATGAATACATGCTTTCTTTTTTCTTTTTGGGGGGGGTGGTTTTTCCCTTTTTTCTGATTTTTTCTCACAACATGACTTATATGAAAATATGTGAAAAATGAATGTACATGTATAACCTAAAATGTAAAATTTTAAAGAGAGAGAGAGAAAGAATATGATGAACATGAATCTACTATAGATCAGCATCTACTATATTATGCTAAGATCTGGGGTTACAAAAAACGTCAAAAAGCAACAACAACAACAACATAGTTCCTGCCCTCAAGTTTACATGTCAACTAGTCAAATAAACAAGCATTTATTAAGTATTTATTATGTGCCAGGCATCATGTTAAGCTCTGGTGTTACATAGAAAGATTAAAAAATCCCACAGAATCTCATCTCAAGGAACTTACACATCAACTAGTGAAGTTAAGAAGCATTTATTAAACACCTACTATGTGCCAGGTACTGTGCTCAATGTTTAAAATACAGTTGCAAAAAATGAAACAGTTCCTGCTCTCATGGAGCTTACTATTCTACTAAGGGGGCTATAACATGCATGCCAATAAATATAAAATAATATAAATATAAGTAAATATAATATAAACATAAATGTAAAGTCAACTGGGGAGAGAAGTCTGTATCAACCATCAGGAAAGACTTCCCTTTGCAAATGGCATTTGCTTATACTGAGCCTTGAAGGAAATGAGGGATGCAGGTATTTGAAGGGATGCCATAAGGAAGAAGAATCTGAATTTTTTCAGTAAAAGTCCCAACTTTTACTGTCCCGCGTCCAGGGGCATGGGGACAAGATATAATGAGGCAGGTTTAGGCTTGATGTCAGGAAAAACTTGCTAACAGTGAGAGCCTTTCCAAGGAGGAATAGGCTGCTATGGGAAATGGTGAGTGGGTTCTCCTAAATGGAGGTCTCCAGGCAAAGGTTGGATGAGCACTTGTTAAATATGTTATATTGAGAATTCTCACTGGGTATGACCACTGAGGTCCATTCCCATTCTTAAATCCTATGATTCTGTGATTCTGGGACTCTGCTTCTGGGATTCTTAAAGAGACAAATTTGATAAGGGAAGATATTCCAGGCATGAGGAACAGCCCATGCAAATACATGGAGGTGGGAGATACAATGCCAAGTTTAAGAAAACTCCATGTTTAACTTCAGTATTTCAGCAGTAACTGGCACAGAAGTAGCAACACAAAAACTGGTCCTCTCTGCCAAGGTCTAGGTACGAAGGTTGGTTTCTTTCCATGAAGGCCAGTCTGCCGGCTTCCTTCTCCTCTGGAGCCAATTGGTTTTATGTTACAGCTGAGAAAATAAAGTGGGAGCTGTGTCTGTAGCTTGTTGATAAAGTGATTCGGGGGAAAATCTATGTGCACTTTTGATTTATGGGGACAGAACATTGGACCCTATGTTTATTTTACAGTTTGCCAGCCAGCTTTAAGAGAAACAAACAGAAACCCCTCTCCAGCTTTGCCGAGGCTAAGTAAACCCAGTTAACCACTGTGTTTATTCTGCAAGCAACACTGAAGGGACTGTTGTCTGAGAATCTGGGAATGAGGCAGACGTCGAGCATCTTCTAGGGCCTGTCTGAAAGAAGTTCTGCTGTTCTGTGTGTACATGTGTGTGCCTGTGCATACATGTGCATTGTGGGGGAGTGTGCATGCATGTGCCAGTGTGTGCTAGTGTGGAGACTGGGAGAGGATCGGAGACAGAAGCACACAAGGGGTTTAGGTACCTTCTGTCAGCCCGTGCAAGGAGGCTTCCTGTGTGTCACAGAGTCCCAGATAACATCAGAAGGAACTTTAGAGGGCACAGTGTCCAACCTTCTCACTTTATAAAGAATGAAATGGGAAGTCTGAGCAAAAAAGCCACTTGGGATCATAAATTTGGAACTGGAAGGGACCTTTGAGGCTATGCATTCCACCCTATTTTATAAAGGAGGACATTGTAGTCTACGGAAGTTAAATAGATAGGTTTAAAGTAGCTGATGGTACAGTGGATAGAATACTGGCTTTGGAATCCAAAAGTTCAAATCTAGCCTCAGAACACCATCTGTAGCATCCTGGACAAGTCATTGAATCCCCATATTGACTCAGTTTCTTCATATGTAAAATGAGGAGATTGGACTCAATAGCCTCTAAAATCACTTCCAAGTCTAAATCTGTGTTCCTATGTCAGGATATTTTTAATTGATAGCAACATTTAATAACAATAACAAAAATTACGTTAGGGTTTTTAAGGTTCTTTAAGTATATTTGAGCATCCCAACAACCCTAAGAAAGAGCTCATAGAGGGTTCTATCTAGCTCATCTTACAATGTGTTTTCAATGGTGGTCACATAATTAGTTAAATTCAGATATAGGTTTTGACCTTCTGACTTCAAAGTAAATATGATTCCCATTATGTTATGCTTCTTCTGAAACTTGTAGTTTGTTCTTAATCGTTTTCAAAGAGGTGATGTCTTGACTTGCCCATGAACTGGATTTAAGCAAAGCAGAATTGCTCAGTCTTCAGCTTCACCCTTTCTTCCAGAGTCCTCAAAGACCTGTGGCAAGACAAAAGTCAAGACTACCAGCAATGGCCCAGGATGCATTGGGTGACCTTGACGTCTTCAATATCTGACTAAATTCTAAGTTTTCATGGCCATCGGAACAAACTGTTCTCATTTGCTAATTCTGCGGGGGGGGGAGGGGGTCTTCAGATGTTTGGGGTAGACACTCCTATAATTCACCAATAGGTTTGAGACCCATTGTTTGCACTCAATCTGGTTTAGCCCATCTGCTGAGATGACTTTATTGAAGTGTTGCTTCTGTGCATGCTATAGCTTCTAGGACCCACAAAATCTGTAAAAACAAAACAAAAATAAAAATAAAAAACAAACCCCCAAATTTCTTGAACTAGAAGATGGATAGGAGAATATTAGTTGATTCAGGGAAGGGACTGGGCTATTTATTGTGTTGTTTCTCCATGCTAGGGAAAGGCAATATGGTAGAGTGAATGAACAGTTGGCCTTGGAATCAAGATCTGGGGTCGAAGGCAAATTCTGACACATATGGTGAGACCCAATATCCTACCCAATGTGCTCCCCTTCCCCCAGCAAATAACTTAACCTTTTAGTTCCCCAAGCAATTTTCTAGAGTTATATCCCCAGGGCAGAGTTGCATTGATGGAGAGAATTTCTCACTAAAGAATTATTTTATACCAAAGAAATCAAAGGGTCAGACTAAAAAATAAAAAACACAACATCCACATTACCTAGTAGAGTAGGTAATATATAAATGTTTGTTGACTTGGAAACCTGTTAAAAGAGCCAACCAGTTGTATTTGGAGAGAAATATTGGCTCTGCTTTGGATGGAAGACAAATAACACAATATTGTTATCCTTAGATTTTACTGAAAGTTGACTGAGTGGGCTGAACATTGGGCAATTTAAATATGCAGCACTGCCAATGAGAAATTTCTGAAGTAAACACGTGGTATAGCCAACCATCAGGTGGGGCTGGTAGAAACCAGACTAACCAGCCTCAAATTCTTGCCAATTAGCTGCTACTCGTTTCTTTTTTAAAAATTATTTTTACTTGGTTAACAAGCATTTATTTTCTTACCCTCCCACCTCCCTCAACCCTCAGTGGAAAAAAAAATAAACTTTTGTAAGAAATAAGTATAGTCAAGCAAAACAAATTGCTTCATTGACCTTATGAAAAAATGTACATCTTCTGCTAAATTTTGAGTTCAACACCTCTATCTAGAGGTGGGTAGTCTTTTTCCTCTTGAGTCCTCTGGAATCCTTACTGATCATCACCTTGATCAGAATTTTTAAATCTTTTAAAGTTATTTGTCTTTTAGTGTGTTTGTTATTGTATAAATTGTTCTGCTCGTTTCACTCTGCATCAGCCCATGCAAATCTTCCCAGTGTTCTCTGAAACTATCCTTTTCTTA